>NC_090371.1:278526047-278844673 GCF_036365525.1 Heterodontus francisci
GTGATTTGAACACTGTTTAAGGCGGTGAGGTCTAGCTGGTGCCAACGACGTGATCTTGGGTGCCTCCATGAAACCTGGTGACAGGGTTTAGTGTGAAAGAACGAGTTGGTGATGCAGAGGTTATGATAGGTACACAACTCAAGCAGTCTCTGCCCATTCTCATTCATCCTTCCAAAGCCATAGCGCCCAAGGCAGGAGGACCATGAGTCATGGTCGGCCCCAACCCTGGCATTAAAGTCCCCCAGCAGGAATAGGTGTTCGGTGTTGGGGTTGCTGCTAATGATGCTATGGAGTTCCTCGTAGAACTGATCTTTAGCTTCAGGTGGGGAGCAGAGTGTTGGAGCATAGATGCTGAGTAGGTGTACTGGACCAGAGGTGGTGAGCAGTCGGATGGACAGTATGTGCTCCGAGCCATTTGGGGGAGGCTCTATCATGCTGAGAAAGGAGTTTCTGATGGCGAAGCCCACTCCATGCTGTCTTGGTTCTTCAGGATCCCTACCCTGCCAGAAGAAGGTGTAGTCTTGCTCTGCTAGAGATCCACTCGCTGGGAGGCGAGTCTCCTGAAGTGCTGCAATGTCTACATTGAGTCCACTGAGCTCGTTGTTAATGATGGCGGTCTTCCAAGAATCGTTGATTTGTGTAAGGTCTTCCGATAGGCCAGGACACATAGTTCTGATGTTCCAGCTTGCAAAGCGAAGGGCTGGTACCTTCTTTCCTTTTTTCGTGTTGTTTGGTGCAGTGTATCAGTCCACCTTTCGGGCAATGACCCTGAACTCCAAGCACCCATTGAAGCAGGTAGACTGTGGCGGTAGCTGTCCAGTGAGGTGCGATGACTTCTCCCACCGACAAAGGCAACCCGTGGCGCCCAGTTTCTACGCCAATTTATCTGGACTGTCCACTTAAGTGCTTTTGAAAGGTACCTGTTAGTGATTTTGTACCTAAAAAACAGGCCAGTTACTTTATGGAGCCTTCTTGAAGGCCTGCAAATGGGTGCGATTCGCAGAAAAACTCCCTATGGTGATTAATTCAATCTGGAATTCTGGCCAGTTTTGTGGACGGGACTGGCTTGCAGTGCAATATTTTTTTAAACTAACCAAGAGATTGCAGAAACTCGATTTGCACTGAACGTAACTTGTGCTTGAAATTCCGCAATCTTTCGTGCTGATCCAGTTGACTTGGGGTGAATTGCTGCTGGAAAAAACAATGCACTTGAGTGGGAGCTCTACCACACTGATGTCTAGTGGTGAAATAAGCATTCAATGTACTTGACATTTTAATCTGGGGTTGGGGTTGGGGGTCGGGGGGGGGGGGTGTGGGTGATATCTCTGTTTTTCCAGTGGTGTTAGTGTGTTCAGTATTTGATGTGAAGAATTTATTTGGCTTTGACAGTCGGCGGTATAGTGTTGTTTATATCCAGTCCCTACCAGTTTAAAGAATCTGGTAGAGGAGAAAGGTGAGAGGGATTACATTTATATTCTGTCCATGAATGGAATCATAGAAATTTCAACAAAGAAGGCAGCCGTTCGATCCATTATTTTTGTGCCAGTACTAGCTCTTCATAGCACATCCTTGCCAATTCTGTACTTCGCTTTTATATTCTTCCTTTTCAAATCCTTATCCAATAATCTTGTAAATATTAAGGGGGAATTTTTTGCTCTCCCCCACGCTGAGTTTGGAGGCAAAGAGAGCATAAAATCGGGTAGGATGGTGATGGGGTGGGAATCCCACCACCTTCCCACGTCTGTTAAAATTAAGCCCCTGGCGGGAAGGCCTGTGAATGGCTTTCCCACACCCCCGCTAATTGAAGCCTTCAACTGGGCAATTTATGCCCAATTGAGGGCCTCATCCCGCAGCAGCACAATTAGCCATGCGGCGGGCAACCCTGTCACCGCACAGGAAGCATGGTACGAAGAACCGTGCAGGCTGCTTCCTGGCTTCGAGAGGGGTGGTGGTGTCCCTTGTTAAAAGGCACTTAGTTCCTGAACAAGGGACCCAGCATTGGGAAGGGGAGGGCCCACTAAGCCACCCTTGCCCTTGCTAACGACCCCCTATACCCCACTCCTTACGGCCCCCACCCCGCGAGACTCCTCCCACCCTGACCTACCTGTGGCCTGGGTCCAGCACCGCTCCTGGGCCTCGGGTAGGTGCTCCACTGACAGCACTGGCTCTGTGATGGTGCTGCTCAGTGGAAGAGCTGCCAGCTACTGATTGGCTGGCAGCTCACCGAGGGCGGGACTTCCAGTGCTGGCATCCCTGATCCTGTGGAAGGCCCGACACTGTCCACTTAAGTGCTTAATTGGCATTAGATTTGGCGAGCCTCCCACAGAAGAGGGAACATGGGGTTCTCAGCATCGTTTTCTCCAGACATTGAGATCCCTGGAACCAGCATAAAATCATGGCCTCAGTCTCTACCTACATAGCCACTTGTGATCAAGCTTTCAATGGTCTAATACTCCACTGTGTGAAAATTCTCATCAGACCTCTCCTTTAATCTTCTTGTGTTAACTCTCACTTTTCTTATACTTTGGGTAAATGTTTGCTTATACACTTTCCAGGACTCTATCTCCATCCTGCTCTCCTCTTGTGACAGGATGCCCATCATTGCATGCAGTTTTGTAAGTATGGTCTAACCAATGTGGGACTTCTATACAAAAACATGGGGTTGAAGTTTGCCGGATCTTAGTGTGGGGAGAGGCCCGCCTCGACCACATTGAGAAGGGCCCGCCGCATATTACCGGCAGCAAGGGGACCTTGGTGCGCCCCCACCCACCCCCTAGCTGCATGGTGGCAGGCCCTTCACATAAATATTCAAATGAACCTAAATTAGATGCTAATAAACTTACCTGCAAGCAGCAGACGTCCCACGTTGATTTTACCGACTCCGAAAGCAGCTCGTATGCCTTCGGAGTTCTGAGGCAAGAACCTGGTGGGGATGGGGGAGGAATAACATTTTCAGGGCGGGAGGGGTGGCAGAGCGGGCAAACATTTTTCATTGGATGTGCGGTTGCTCGGAAGGGGTTGAAGGACAAAGAGAGCAAAGTTTGGGGTTTAAAGGTCAGGACTGTCAAGAATGTTTTTTTGTGGGGGAAGAGGGAAATAAACCTTTTGTGTGACCATTGGGGGTGTGGAAGTGGCACTTTTATGCGTAATTTACTGTTTTTATTACAACATTAAATTTCTGGTCCTTTTTAAAAATTGAAATTGCTGCTCAGGGTTTAAAGCCCTTTAAAAATGGCGCAGTGGTGCCAGACACCGTTGCCGAGGATGCGGCAGCCTCCCCCGTCCACTAGGGCCACCGCTCTGTCATCAGGGCCACCGCTCTGTCCCCGCTATTTAAATGAGGCCCCCCCCCGTGCGAAATATCACAGGGGCTCCTCGGCGGCCCTTTCGTGTCGGAAGGCTGCCGAGTTGAAAGCGCGCCTCTGAGGAACGCGGCGCGTGATTAAAATTCAGCCCATGAATTTTAAACATGATGCACTGGGAGACCTCGAGCAAGTGTAAGTTAGCAAGAACCAGAGTCATGGGCAAGTAGGAAACAGTGCAGGACAGGATATATGCAGCAGAGTATGGACATGTTCAAATTTAAGGATGGAAGGGCAGAAAGGAGAGTTTTGGAACAGCCGAAACGTGGAGGCGGACCAAGGCATGTATAAGGGTTTCGGTCATGGAAGGGGTTAGGCAAGGGTTCAGTTGGACGGTATTGCAGAGGTAGAAGTAAGTGGTCTTGGTGATGGATAGTACGTGGAGTTTAAAGTTGGACTCTGGTTCAAACAGAATACTGAGAGTACAGATCGCCTGGTACAGCATGAAAGAGTGGCTGGGGCAGGAAGTGGAATTAATGACAAGGGGCATTTGATTTTCCCAATATTGAACTGAAGGAACTTATAAGTCATCCAAGATTTCATGTTGCAAAGGCATTCTATAATATCTATTACACTTGTACTGTAACTGCCTTAATAACTATGTGGAGTTGTGTTTTGTATGGTAAGCTCTGAAACAATTCCAAATAAATGAATAATATAAAGATGTGATTTGTTTATGGAAAGGACAATGATTTGAATATTAAATTTACTGCACGCTTTGTTATTTTGAGGTGTTAAGGATTGTGTCCTGCGTAGTGTAAATTTGAGAAGTTAGAAAGTATTAAGTTTGGAGTTGGATTATAAATACATTCCAATATGAATAGTATACTACTGATTAGATACATTTGGAAACATAAGCTTAGATCAAAACTTTGATTTGTTCAAATAGCAGGGTTTCAAACACCACTGGTTGAAAGGCAGCAACCAAATGTATTACAGGCCAATCTGACAAGATTTATTACACAGGGTCCGCCATGACTTGCTGCAGAGTTTGCATTAAGGGCAGACAAATTAATTTCTTCTCCAGTGTGCTTCTAGTTTCAGTAATACCTTAATGCTGTGGGTGATGTGGGGTTTCTTCCTGCAAAATGTATAATTTGTAGCCATCAGTTATTTTGTCCCTCTCCTGACATTTAATTCACACTATTCATGGCCTATGTTCCCAGTTACGCTTAAATCAACTCTGGCGTTCTCCACCTCCTACAGTCACATTCCACAATGGGCGTGATTTTATTTATCTGTCTCACTGTCACCTTTGTTTTTTCCATTCTACTTTCTCCTCATACTGCTTGTCTCTTTTCAATACTGTTTTATCTCCCTGGTCTGCTCCCCGTAAACCCATCCGGCATCAAAAATACAATCCTGGCACATGTCTTATCGCTGTACGTGTAAGTGACTGAGAAAGTGTAAAGGACCCTTAGGCGTTCTCGCTGGCTCTGTTGATTAGGCAATTATTTGGAACCTACACAGACCTATTTAATTGGCTTCAGGGACTCCCTGTTCAATCAGCAACCTGCCCATTTCTTTTTGAACTGTTTCAAGACCATGTCAGTACTGTGTGCCTAATTATATAATTGAGAAACCATAGTGAAGCATAAAGGCACACAATGAAGGCCATCGCCAAGCTTGAAAGGAGTAAATGGAAAGACGAGGCAACTCAGCAAATGGTGATGCAGTGACCGCCAAGGTGAACTGGGTTTTAAAAGCCTGGAAATTGTTGCAGGACAGAACAACTGAGTGAGGGTTGTGTGTTCTGTAGCTATGGTCCTCTGAAGAATGAGTTGGAAGAAAAGATTCTGTGCTGAGTCCTAAGAGTAAATTTACCACATAAAACTTGGGCATAAAGGAACATGGATATAGAGGCAAATTGAGCAGGGAGTTGTTAAATTAATTTGTTTAATAAAAGTGTGGAACTTGCTACCACAGGGAACATATTTTTGTTTATTCGTTCGTGGGATGTGGGCATCGCTGGCTAGGCCAGCATTTATTCCCCACCCCTAATTGCCCTTGAGAAGGCGATAGTGACGTGCCTTCTTAAACCTCTGCAATCCTTGGGGTATAGGTACACCCACAGTGCTGTTAGGAAGGGAGTTCCAGGATTTTGACCCAACGACTGTGAAGGAACAGCGATATAGTTCCAAGTCAGGATGGTGTGTGACTTGGAGGGGAACTTGCAGGTGGTGGTGTTCCAATGCGGTCTGCTGCCCTTGTCCTTCTAGGTGGTAGAGGTCGTGTTTTTGGAAGGTGCTGTCGAAGGAGCCTTGGTGAGTTGTTGCAGTGCATCTTGCAGATGGTACACACTGCTGCAACTGTGTGGCTGTGGTGAAGGAGGAATGTTGAAGATGGTAGATGAGGTGCCAATCAAGCAGGCTGCTTTGTCCTGGATTGTGCCAAGCTTCTTGAATGTTGTTGTAGCTACACCCATCCAGGCAAGTGGAGAGTATTCCATCACACTCCTAACTTGTGCCTTGTAGATGGTGGACAGGCACTGGGGAGACAGAAGGTGAGTTACTCACCACAGAATTTCCAGCCTCTGACCTGCTTTTGTAGCCACAGCATTTATGTGGCTGGTCCAGTTCAGTTTCTGGTCAATGGTAACCCCCAGGATGTTGATAATGGGGGATTCAGTAATGGTAATGCCATTGAATGTCAAGGGGCGATCGTTAGATTATCTCTTGTTTGAGATGGTCATTGTCTGCCACTTGCATGGTGCAAATGTTACTTGCCACTTATCGGCCCAAGCCTGAATGTTGTCCAGGTCTTGCTGCATCTGGACATGGGCTGCTTCAGTATCTGAGGGGTTGTGAATGGTACTGAACTTGGTGCAATCATCAACGAACATCCCCACTTCTGACCTTATGATTGAAGGAAGGTCATTGATGAAGCAGCTGAAGATGGTTGAGCCGAGGACACTACCCTGAGGAACTCCTGCAGTGATGTCCTGGGACTGAGATGATTGACTTCCAACAACCACAACCCTCTTCCTTTGTGCGAGGTATGACTCCAACCAGTGGAAAGTTTTCTCCCTGATTCCCATTGACTCCAGTTTTGCTGGGGCTCCTTGATGCCATACTCGGTCAAATGCTGCCTTGATATCAAGGGCAGTCACTCTCACCTCTTGAGTTCAGCTCTTTTGTCCGTGTTTGACCAAGGCTGGAATGAGGTCAGGAGCTGAGTAGCCCTGGCAGAACCCAAACTGAGCGTCACTGAGCAGGTTATTGCTGAGCAAGTGCCACTTTATAGCATTGTCAATGACATCTCCCATCACTTTGCTGATGATTGTGAGTAGACTGATAGGGTGGTAATTGGCCAGGATGGATTTTTCCTGCTTTTTTTGAATGAGGTGATGTATTTAAGGGGTAGTGAGATAAGCATATTAGGGAGAAGAGAATAGAGGAATATGCTGATAGACTTAAATGCAGAAGGAAGCTCGAGTGGAGCATAAATGTCAGCATGGACTGATTGGGTGGAATGGCCTGTTTCTGTGCTGTATATTCTATGTAATTCTATGTGAATCCTAAAACGAGTTCTGAAGTTGTGATGCTCCATTATTTATCAAAGATGGAAGTGGGAGATCCTATGAAGGCACATGATAATTCTAGTAGCTATAAATAATTAACAATAAGTTGCTCTGTTTGTTATTTTGGGCTCATTATCAAACCTTTAGATGTCAAGGCTCATGTTGGTGCTCTTGAAGCCATACGGAGTTGGGAGTCACCTATGAGAGTGAGCTAAAATATGGAAGCCAAAGAAAGTAAGAAGGTTAGAGAAGACCCAGCAATTCAACCATGGCACATTACACCCTTGCGCCAATCACAGACAGATGTTAGTGTGCAATAATGCTCATGACCAAACAGAATTATTACTGAACCTGCCAGAGGCCCTGAGACAGCTCTTCAGGTGTCCTGCCTAATTGCAAATCTTTAACTTTTTGTTTAAATTCACTCATGAGTTGTTGGTGTCACAGGCAAGGCCAGCGTTTACTGCCCATCCCTAATTGTCCTTGGAAAGGTGGCAATGAGCTGCATTCTTGAATACAACTGAATGGTTTGTTAGGCCATTTCAGAGAGCAGTTTAGAGTCAACCACATTGCTGTGGGTCTGAAGTCACACATAGACCAGACAGGGTAAATATGGCAAATTTCATTCCCAAAAGGGCATTAGTGAACCAGATGGATTTTTAATGACAATGCAGTAGTTTTGTGCTCATCATTAACTGACACTAGCTTTTTATTCCAGATTTTATTTAATTAATTGAAATTAAATTCCGCAGCTGCTCTGGTGGGATTTGAACTCCTCTCCAGATCATTAGTCCAGGCCTCAGGATTATTAGTCCAGTAACATAACCACTATGGTGCCGTACCCTAAACTTCACTTTGAAAAGACGCAAGACACTCGGGTTGAAGAACAGAATGGCGATGAGCAAGCAAATGAAAGTGACAGGGAGAAATGAGCTGCTGAAAGAGCAATGAACCCAAGCACTCCAAGCACTAAATCAAGCTGCCTTCCAATGAATACCAGAGCTGCTCAAATTTTTTAAAGAAAGAAAAAGACTGTCTTTTCCATAGCACCTTTCACAACCTCAGGAAGTCTCAAAGCGTTTTACAGTCAATGCGATACTTGCTTTGAAGTGTAGTCACTGTTGCTATTTAGGAAATCTAATGGAGCTGTAATCCACATTCAAAGACACTCCACTTGCACTCTCCCACACAGCAACATCTATTCCCAACTTTTGCTGGGCCTCTGTCTTATTTTAACCATCTATACATAAACAATGATGCAAATGCTCAAATTAAGTGTGATGCATCTGTTCCCTTCATTGTTTGACTGTGCTTAATGCTCTTTGTTAAGGTGCTCCTTCCTTGTGTTGGTGGATTGCGTGATGGTAAAGTCATCTTCAAAGTGATTCCCTTCTTGAAGGAGCAAATTGTCGTCTTCTTAGGCAGTCCCTCGGCAACGAGGATGACTTTCTTCCACTCTAGGGTTGTGGATCCTTAGGTGACTGAATAGTCCAATTCCGGATCCGTACACTCTGTCACGGGTGGGGCAGATGGTGTTTGGTGAGGCAGGTGAATGGGATGCTCGGGTTTCCGAATGCTCCTTCCTCTGTTTGCACTTGGTCACTGCCTGGGCAAGTTGACATTATTCAAACTGGCTGGCACTTTTGCAGATGCTTCTTCTCCATTTTGGGCAGTCTCAGGCAAGAGATTCCCACGAATCAGTGGAGATGTCACATTTTTTCAGGGAGGCTTTAAGAATATCCTTCTAGCGTTTCCTCTGCCCTCCTGGTAGCCTCTTGCCATGACGGAGGTTGGAGTAGAAAGCTTGCTTTGGGAGTCTTCTGTCAGGTATACGGACGATGTGGCCCACCCCAACGTAATTGACTAGCCATGACCAGTGTCTCGATACTGGGGCTGTTGGCCTGAGAGAGGACATTGATATTGGAGCACCTGTCCTGCCACTGAATTTGCAGGATCTTGTGGAGGCACTGCTGATGATATCTCTCCAGGGCTTTGAGATGTCTTCTGTACAGTGTCCATGTTTCCGACGCATACAGGAGGGCAGGTAACACTGCGGTCCTGTAGACCATGAGCTTGGTGCCATGTGTGAGATCTTTGTCATCAAACGCTCTTTTCCTAAAATGACCGAAGGCTGTGTTGGCACACTGGAGGCGATGCTCAGTTTCATCGTCGATGTCTGCCTTTGCCAAGAGGAGGCTCCCAAGTTATGAGAAGTGATCCACATTGTCCAGTGGTTCGCCATGGATCTTGATAGTCGGGGGGGGGCAGTGTTACGCTGTGGGAGCAGGCTGGTAGAGGACCTTTGTCTTCCGGATGTTTAGCTTAAGGCCCATTCTTTCATACGCCTCCGTGAATGCATCAACAAGGATTTGAAGCTCGGCCTCTGAGTGTGCAAGTACACAAGCATCGTCAGTCAATATGCTTTGGAGCTGTAGCTTGTACTAACAGCCTGATAGGATTCTGATGATCCTGGATCCCCTACCGGTCACACTGTGAGGGCCTGTATCTGAAGCAAACACACCCAATGCTATCCAAAGAAAAACGCTGGAAACACACAAGGTCTGTGAAAGGAAAAGAGAGGTTAACATTACACCCAAAATTTTCAGTTCTGACCAAGAGTGACAGCAAAATGTTAACTTTTCTTTTTCTGTAACAACTGCTGTGTAATTCTGACATTTTCTGTTTATGTCTTGTGTTAAGATGGCTGCCTGGTTCTGCTTACTTTCTGTTGTCTCTGTTGTCACTGGCGCAGGAATGCTCAATGGTCCAGATGTTGTAGTTGGCTTGTCAGCCAGCTTGCTCATCTGTGACTACTACCAACATGAAATTTTGAAGCACTATTTCCATTCCATGATCCTATCTGAAGATGAGTATGTGTTTGTCCTACTGAGTGACCATCACATAATGTTAGACAGCAAGTTCACTGATCCTGTGCTCCCAAGTTGGGAATAGCATTTGAAAAGTGCACAGTTCAGGAATAGGCATGTGTGAAGTGTCGATTCTCGGTCTTGTACCTCGGTCATCTACAAGCCATGAGTTGTGGGGGTGGAGCAAACTTGAGCTGCACCATTCCCCATTCCTTCGATATTCTTCAACTGCACAAATGCCAGGATGACCTCCTCAAAAGAGGTCAAGATTTGGGAGTTTTCTCCTGTTCAGACTCATCTCCTCCACTTGCCTGGATAGGTGCAGCTGCAATGACATTCCAGGAAACTTGTCACATCCAGTAAATTGGCCAGAGAGGTTCATGGACCTACTAGAGTTTCTGACAATAGATGGAGAATCCCATTGCCTCCTAGTTGAATTGTCAGTACGTACTCCTGCAGTACAAAGATCCATGTTGGGAGCAATGATTCATAAAATCTGATCTATACTTTCCACATTGATGTAATAGGGAAAAAAAAATCACATTGATATAACTGCTGTCACATCCTCAGGACATCTCAAAACTCTTTGCAGTTGATGAAGTACTTTTAGAGTGTCGCGACCATTGTAATTTAAGCAGCATTCAAGCTCAACTGTGGGATGTCACCTTTCAGTTATTTTTTGAGTATCTGTGCACTGCCTTACACCATGATCAGCCTTTTCTTAGATTCTATATCATTTTGCCAATGCATTGACTTCAATGGAGAGTAATGCTGGGAATGATGTAAAACTAGGGTTGGACTGAATCCTGTCAGTGTCCCGCCAGAAGCCCACCCTTTGTGTCTCCATTATTCAAAGCTTCAGCTGCTACATGAGCCCTGATTTATGGCTGCATCCTTCTCCATTTGTTTGCATCCTTCAACATGACTCTACAGACATAGTTCTAACTGCCCGATGTGAATACCTAGTCCACTATTTCTACTTCCTATTCAGTTCAGGATTTTGCAATTTTGAAATCAGGCTCCATTAGTTTCCTTGGTTCAGATTTTTTTACTGGCTTCTACTTTACCCAGTTCCTGGAATATTTAGAAGACAATTTATTTTTTAATCTTACCTCCACTCAATCTTCCTTTGACACAAAAGTACCTCGATTCGCGTTGAAAATTGGCATGTCAACTTGATTGAAGAAGAGAGTCTACAAGGAATGAACACAAAGGGAGAGAGGAATTAAATGAGGGAGGCATTGTTAAAAGTGAAAATAAATATCTCTATACAGAGAGGATGGTAAGAAAATGAGCATTTTGAAGAAAAAGGGCAAAGTGTAAAGTTGTAAATAAAAAGCTTAAAAGACTAGTCAATGGAGTTGATGCTGATGATTACCCATTGGACAGGAATTGGGGGCCATAACGTGATAAAAATGACAAGGCACCGCATGTTTTCCCATTCCCATTGGCATTTAGGGTCACCCTCATTTTGTTGGGGGTGTGAAATGGGAAACCAAGCCTCCTGTCAGAAGCCTCGAATAGCCTTTGCAAATCAGGGTCCTATGTCATCAATAGGACCCTAATGTAATTCTGAGTTGTCAGTCGATGGAGCATGTGCATGCCCGCTCATTGGTACTTGTCATGGAAAGCCCTCACCACTGTTCACTTCAAAATTGATTCCAATGTCTCCTGTCTGCACCAGCCAGAAACAGGGCAGGGTCTCATTAGTATTCGCAAACTGGGGTCAAACAATGTTATCAGGACCCCAAAACCATCTGCACCTTCATTAGCACCATTTTCTCTTCAACCCACCCACAAACCATGGGCTGGATGGGTCAGGAAGCAGCAGTATTTATGGGAAGTAGTCAGGAAAGGTGGAAAAGGGGCTCAGACTCTTTTTTTTTTGTTCCTGCAGATGCTTGTGTATTTTCTGCCTTAGTGATTTCTAATATTTCATCATCTTGCTGATGTGGTGACTGCAGAAATTTTCCTGCTGCTCATCTGTCATTCCCTTTCACTCACTCGCAATACGGGCACACTTTCCCTTTAAGACGCTGCAGCAGGATCATTAGAAATGGCTGCCCAGCCATATTATCCAACTCTCCCAATTGGCAGGCATCCTGTAAGGAGAGTGATTAGCGCCAGCACTCCGCCTTGTCTATGCCAATGACTGACCACCGAAATTGATCGATCCTCCTGCTGACCTCATCGGCTCTGCAGAGCAGATGCCCCGACCCACTGCTTACTTGCCCAGTTTACTCCCACGCGAAAGTGGACCCCTGTGCTGCTCTTAGGAATGCATGGATATGCGTGTGCAATGCAACTGATGATTTGCATGTATCTTGCTTGCATGCTACTTTGTTTCTCCCTCCTGCAAGTGTGATGATGAGTTAAAAGATTTATCAAAGAATTGCAACGGTTGGCAGACAGTTGCTTGATACCTGGTATTACCTTGGTGCAGATAGCTATGGTAACCTTCTTTACAACCAAGCTGCCACTTGAGAAAGCCTCTCCCCACGTGGGACAACCTCAATCACATTCAGTCATTTCAGGCCGGGACTCACCTAGTAGCAGCTGATCCATAGAGCAGCCATGATATCCAGCAATGTAAGGCCTCCATGGTCTTGCCCCCACCCCCATCTCTCTAACCTTTCAACCCTCCGAGATCTCTGCGCTTCTCCAATTCTGGTCTCTTGCACATCCCTGATTTTCACTGCTCCACCTTTGGCAGCTATGCCTTCAGTTCCCTAGACCCTAAGCTCTGGAATTCCCTCCATAAACCTCTCTGCCCCTCCATCTCTCTCTCGTCCTTTAAGATCCTCCTTAAAAATTACCTCTTTGGCTAAGCTTTTGGTCACCTGCCCTAATATCTCCTGATGTGGCTGAGTGTCAAATTTTGTCTCATAACATTGCTGCGGAGTGCCTTGGGATGTTTTACTTCATTAAATGCACTATATAAATGTAAGTTGTTGTTGTTGGAGATACATGGGAGGCAAGGAAGGTTAATGTGGTGCCAAAAAAAACGTGGCACTTTGCGTCAATCAAGCAGTTTTGTGGTTCAACAGCCATGATTTGCTCGCAAGAAGTTTCTCGAAGGTACCTTGTAAAATAGGAAGCTGGAACTTGAAGTGAACAGCGGTGCTTGGGCACCAGCCTCGACTATTGTCTTTGCTTCATCATCCCTATTGTTCATTTTCAAATTCATGGTGGAATTTGCAGTAACATGAGACTGCATTGCCTCATGATCAGTGTAGCTGATAAACATGGAGCTAAACAAGTGCCTCCCTCAAAGCTTCAAAACTCTCTGATAATTTCACAGAAACTTTTCCTTTCTTAGGTGGGAGGTTAACATTTTAAAAACCTCTTGAAGCCAATCCCCCTCAAACCCTCACATTTCCAGTTTTAACAGAGTCAGGATCGGGGATGCAGGTGATCAACCTGTTCTCTGGAGGTGGGTCATTCATTTAAATATTTCAATGTGGCTGCATTCCAGCTTTAACCCAGCAGCTAAAGGGAAGCAGGGACCCCTGGGTAGAAGAGTTAAGTGCTTTTCCAGCACTGCTTGTGGGCCAAGAGGAACAGGAGTACTCTCCCCCGGCTCCCCAAGCAAACTGCTCCCCTCCCACTGATCGGACCCCTAACCCCACTATCGGGGAAATCCGGACTTCCTAACCAGAACTCCCTGCTCCCAGTTGGAAATCCTGCCCCAGTATACATCAGGATCAATATTTCCAGTTGATGACCTTTCATGGTGTTCTGATGAAAGGTCATTGACCTGAAATGTTAGCTCTGTTTCTCTCTCCTCAGATGTTGCCAGACCTGCTGAGTGTTTCCAGCATTTTCTGTTTTTATTTCTGATTTCTGGCATCTGTAGTGTTTTGCTTATGACAAAGGTTAACCTGTTTTACAACCCTGTTTTCCAAGTTTTTTTAATTCATCCTCTAAATAACTACTTAGACAGCTATGTTCAGAGCCTGCTAACTGACATGTCACGTCTTGAACCAAATACTTGATGCATGCACAGCATGACTGAGAATCTCAGCATCGCCTCTTGAGAGTCAAAGCTGCTGGTAACTGTTTAATCATTACCATCAATGATATGTAGGAAACACAATCATTGGCCATAAATGATTCATTGGTTCAGATTCTAAGAGCTCTTAGTCCTCTTGTTCCTTTGAATCAGTTTGATTTACATGTTTGCAATACAAAGAATAACTCATCACTATGTTTTTATTCATTCCTGGGATGTGGTGTTGCTGACAAGGCCAGCATTTGTTGCCCATCCCTAATTGCCCTTGAGAATGTGACACATCTGATCAGAATATAGAAATTGATAACTCAGGTTCCTGCTAAGTTATATGCAGTTCACTCCCAGTGGTGGAAATCTGGAACTATTTCACCCAAAAATGCTGTTGAGGCTGGGATCAATTGATAATTTTCAAAACTGAGATTGATAGATTTTTGTTAGGTTAGAGTTTTATAGATTACAGAACCAAGCTGGGTAGATAGCCATGATCTAATTGAATGACAGAACTGGTATTGAGGGGCTGAATGACATACTCCTATTTCTATGTACAACAGACCCTCCCTTGGACTCCTTCCTGAGGAAAGGTTTCACATCTGTCCTCCTTAATTCTCATTAGTAGTCGGCCTAAACTGTATTTTGAGGAGAATTTCCTTGGTCAATGTATTTCCTACCCATCGAGGAAGGAGGCATTGCTGGATCTAGTCCTGGGCAATGAAGTTGGTCAAGTGGAGAATGTCACAGTCGGAGAGAATCTTGGGAATAGTGATGATATTGTTGTAATATTTTTAGATTAGTTATGGAGAAGGACAAGGAGCAATCTAGATTAAAAGTACTTAACTGGAGGAGGACTAATTTCAGTGAATTGAGGAGGGATCTGGCTCAGCTATATTGGAGTCAAGGACTGGCAGGCAGAAATGTAATGGAACAATGTGCAGCCTTTAAAGAGGAAATGGTTTGGGTATAATTGAGGTACATTCCCACCAGGGAAAAAGGAGGGGAAACCAAAGCTAGAGCTCCCTGGATGAGGAATGAGTTAGAGAATAGAATGAAGCAGAAAAAGGGCTAAATGGCAGATGTCAGGTTGATAATGCAAGGGAGAATCAGGCTGAATATAATAAGCAGAGAGAAGGTGAACAAAACAAGCAAAAGGAGCAGAGACACCGTCGGAGACTAGATTGGCAGCTAACACAAAAGACAAACTCAAAGATTTTATATTGGTATATTAATAGTAAAAAGGTTGTCAGAGGATTGGTGGAGCCAATTAAGGACCAAAATGGAGATCTATTGGAGGAGGCAAAAGGCACAGCTGAAGTGCTAAATGACTACTTTGCATCAATGTTTACCAAGGAAGAGCACTTTGAGAAAGCTACGGTAAATGAGAAGATTGACAGAATACTAGATGAGAGAGAAATAGATAAAGAGGAGACACTGGAAAGGCTGGCTGTACTTGAAGTGGATAAGTCACCTGATTCAGATGGGATGCATCCTAGGATGTTGAGGGAAGTAAGGATAACAGTTATGGAGGTGCCACAATCTTTCAGTCCTCCTTAGATACAGGGGTGATGCCAACTGACTGTAGAATTGCAAATTTTGTAGTCTTGCTGAAAAAGGGGAAGAAGGATAAACCTGCCAATTACAAGCCCAGTCAGTTTAACATCGGTGGTAGGAAAGTTTCTAGAAACAATAATCCGGGAGCAAATTAACAGGTACTTGGACCAGCATGGACTAATAAAGGAGTCAACCTGGATTTGTAAAATGAAAATCCTGTTTGACTAACTTGATTGAGTTTTTTTTTATGAAGTAACGGAGAGGGGGTATGAGGGCAGTGTAGTTGATATGTATATAGACTTTCAAAAGGCATTTGATAAAATGGCACTTATCAGGTTTGTTAGCAAATTTGAAGCCCTTGGGGTAAAAAGTGCAGCAGTGGAATGGATACAAAATTAGCTAAGGGATAGAAAACAGAGTTGTGATGAATGGCTGTTTTTTGGACTGGAGGGAGATATACAGTTAGGTTCCCCAAGGTTCGGTGTTGGATCCACTGCTGTTTTTGATATAAATCAATAACTTGGACTTGGTCTCCAATACTGGTACCACACTTTAGGAAGGACCTGAAGGCTTTGGAGAGGATTACAGAAGAGATTTACTGGAATAGCTAAAGGGATGCGGGATTACAACTACATGAATAGACTGCAGAAGCTGAGGTTGTTCTCCTTAGAGCAGAGAAGGCTAAGACGAGATTCGATAGAGGTGCTTAAAATCACAGAGGGTTTAGATAGAGAAAATTTCCAATGGCTGAAGGGTCAATAACAAGAGGGCAAAGATTTAAGGTGATTGGCAAAAGAACTAGAGGTGACATGAGCTTAAACTTTTTACCCTTCATAGAGTTATACAGCACAGAAACAGGCCCATCGTGTCCGCGCCGACCATCAAACCTATCTATTCTAATCCCATTTTCTAGCACTTGACCCGTAGCTTTGTATGCTGTGGCGTTTCAAGTGCTCATCTAAATATTTCTTAAAAGTTGTGAGGGTTCCTGCCTCTACCACCCCTTCAGGCAGTGTGTTCCAGATTCCAACCACCCTCTGGGTGAAAAGATTTTCCCTCAAATCCCCTCTAAAGCTCCTGCCCCTTACCTTAAATCTATGCCCCCTGGTTATTGACACCTCTGCTAAGGGAAAACGTTTCTTCCTATCTACCCTATTTAAGCCCCTCATAATTTTGTATACCTCAATCTGTCCCCCTCAGCCTTCTCTGCTCTAAGGAAAACAACCCTAGCCTATCCAGTCTCTCTTCATAGCTAAAATGCTCCAGCCCAGGCAACATCCTGGTGAATCTCCTCTGCACCCTGTCCAGTGCAATCACATCCTTCCTATAGTGTGGCAACCAGAACTGTACACAGTACTCCAGCTGTGGCCTAACTAGTGTTTTATACAGCTCCATCATAACCTCCTTGCACTTATATTCTGTGCCTTGGCTAATAAAGGCAAGTATCCCATATGCCTTCCTAACCACCTTACCTACCTGTGCTGCTGCCTTCAGTGATCTATGACCAAGTACACCAAGGTCCCTCTGACCTTCTGTACTTCCTAGGGTCCTACCATCCATTGTATATTCCCTTGCCTTGTTAGTCTTCTTAAAATGCATCACCTCACACTTCTCAGGATTAAATTCCATTTGCCACTGCTCTGCCCATCTTACCAGCCTATCTATATCATCCTGTAATCTAAGGCTTTCCTCCTCACTATTTACACCACCAATTTTCGTGTCATCTGCGAACTTACTGATCATACCCTATATTCATGTCTCAATCATTAATGTACATGTGGTTAGGAATTGGAATGCCCTGCCTGGTAAGGTGGTGAATACAGACGTGAATGTAGCTTTCAGAATGGAATTGGATAAATGCCTGAATAAGGAAAAGCTGGAGCAATATGGAGAAAGAGTGGAGGAGTGGGACTAACTGATTTCAAAGAGCAATCCAATGGGCTGAATAGCCTCTTTCTGTGCTGTACTATTCTATAATTCTGCCTATCCATGCCCAGCTATCTCAAACAGATAATATCTCCTCCCTGGATCACAGGAGCTCTCACCAATACTGAGGTACCTGACTCTAAATGTTTTATGTAAGTAATTGTGTGAGTTAGTGTGCACTTGAGGCTAAATGGTTGAAGGACATTCCAGCTTCTTTCCTGTTGGGTGCAAATTGGAATGCAGTTTTTCACTCTGGTTAACTAAGCTTTGAAAGGATAGGAACATAGCAACATATGAACAGGAGGAGGCCATTCAGCCCCTTGAGCCTGTTCCACCCTTCAATGAGATCACGGCTGATCTGTGTGCTAGTTCCATCGACCTGCCTTCACTCCATATCCTTTTGTACCCTTGTTTAGCAAAAATCTATAGATCTCAGACTTAAAATTAATTTAGCTAACACCTACTGTTTTTTTGATGGGAGAGAATTCCACACTTCGACCACCCTTTGCATGAAGAGGTGTTTCCTAAGTTCTGTTCTAAGTGCATGGCTCTGATTTCAAGGTTATGTCCCCTTGTTGTAGACTGACCAACCAGCAGAAACAGTTTCTCCCAATCAATTCCTTTCAAAAATCCTAAAAACGTCAAAGCAAATCACCCCTTAACTTTTTTATATATCAGGGAATGTAATCTTTCCTCACAACTTAACCCTTACAGCCCTGGTAGCATTCTGGTGAATCTGCATCACAAAAAAGACTTACATTTATATAGCGCCTTTCGCAACCACCGGACGTTTCAAAGTGCTTTACAGCCAATGAAATACTTTTGAAGTATAGTCACTGTTGTAATGTAGGAAATTCATCAGCTAATTTGTACACAGCAAGCTCCCACAAACAGCAATATGGTAATGACTGGATAATCTGTTTTTCTAATATAGATTAAATCTCAGCCAGGACACCACCCCAACTTTTCTTTAAAATAGCATAATAGGATCTTTTATAGAAACCTGAGAGGTAAAGGCTTGGTTTAATGTCACATCTAGAAGGTAGCATCTCCACAGTATAGCACTGCCTCAGTACTACACTGGAGCATTCACCTTGATTTTTGTGCTCAAAGCCTACAGTAGAATTTGAATTGAGAACCTTCTAACTCAGAGGTAAGAGTGCTACCAACTGAGCCATAGCTGACAGACAGACAGTCCACTTATTTTTTTAAGAGAGGTTGGAAGGAAACAACAAGGATAATTTCAGAGGTTGAGGACAATGTGCATGTTTTCTTCTGAAAGGAGATTTTAACTGGACTACATTGGGGTTTTCAAGTTTGTGAAGCTGCTTGGCCAAATTGACCTCGGTTTGTTCATAGGTAAAAGAGTTCATAAGTTAAAAAAGGTAGGGACTTAGCAGTAAGAGGGTGGAACATCATCAAGGAGAGTCAGCTTGCAGGATTAGTTACTGGGGAAGGTCTTTAAAGCACACAGTATAACATACGAACGTTCGAATTAGGAGCAGAAGTAGGCCATTCGGCCCCTCTTAGCCTGCTCTGCCATTCAATATGATCATGGCTGATCTATGTCTCTCAAATTCCACACTCCCATCTACCCCCTCCCCCCATAACCTTTGATTCCCTTGCCTAACAAGAATCTATCTGCCCCGCCTTAAAAATATTCAATGTCCCCGCGTCCACTACCTTCTGAGGCAGAGAGTTCCAAAGTCGCACAACCCTCTGAGAGAAAAAAATCTCCTCATCTCTGTCCTAAAAGGGTGACCCCTAATTTTAAAACAGTGTCCCCTAGTTCTGGACACCCCACAAAAGGAAGCATCCTTTCCACATCCACCTTGTCAAGACCGTTCAGGATCTTATATACTTCAATCAAGTTTCCCCTCACTCTTCTGAACTCCAGTGAAATCAAGCCCAGTTTGTCCAACTTTTCCTCATAAGACAACCCGCTCATTCCAGGTATCAATTTAGTAAACCTCCTCTGAACCGCCTCCAATGCATTCGCATCCTTCTTTAAATAAGAAGACCAAAACTGCACACAATAAACAGCTCAAGAGGTAATTAGATGCATTGCCAGAATGTGGAATGAAGGAAAAGGTGAGATTGTGGTAGTTAAGTTGATCTTCTCCAGTTTTAATTGGATCGAAGTGACTTTTCCTATTGCTAAAAATTCTTAAGTTCTTATTTCATCATCTAAGACCAAGGATGCATTTACACATTACTGTGAGGGTTCAGTGTGAAGCAGTTTTGCTGCAGTCATTGCATAAATGCAGCCTGAATCCTGACTTCAGGTCTGAGCTAACATGCAAGATGAATAGGGTGAAGTGAGTCTATCTGAAGCTGAAAGACTAACTTAGCTTTGCTATCAGTTTGGGCCTTGTTACCTCATTTACACTCCCATTAATAAGAAATACTTCTGGTTCTATATGGATGCTAAACTTCTGAAATATGGATTCATTCTAGACTTATCCCTGTAAACTTACGTTGCAGTTCCAAGCAGCCAGATAGTTTCTGTTTGAAGGAGTTGGTTGACACAGTGTTAAGTTGCTCATGCATCATAGAATGACACATAAGGGGGCCATTCAGCCCATTGTACCTTTGCTGGTTTGAGAATCTGTTCCATTATGTGTCTATGGGAAGGGGCTTGGCCATTTTAAACCAGTATCTTCTTGCTCTATACTCAGAGTCCAAGTGATGCTTCCATGCACATTGATGTTTCCAAGTGCCAATCTGAGTTTTACAACAGTATTGTACAGTACACCAAATAAAGACTTGAATTTATGTAGCTCCTTTCACAACCTCAGTAAATTGCAAAACACTTTACAGTCAAATGAGTACTTTTGAAGTGTAGTCATTGTTGTAATGTAGGGAATGCTGAAGCCACTTTGCACAGAGCAAGCTTCCACAAATAGAAATGAGATAATGAACAGATATTCTTTTTCAGTGATGTTGGTTGAATGGTAACTATTGGTGACGGCAACAGGGAGAACCCCTGTTCGAAGTAGTGCCATGGGATATTCTACATCCACCTGAGAGGGCAGATTCTCCCTTAGTTTCATGTTCCATCCATGAGACAGCACCTCTGACAGTGCAGCAATCCCTCACTGGTGTGGCAGTCTAGATTTTGTCTCAAGTCTCTGCAGTGGGAATGAACCCACAACCTTCTGAGGCAAGTGTGCAACCTACTGAGCCGCAGTAGGGTGACAGAGGGTTATCAGTCTGAAACATTAACTCTATTTCTCTCTCCACAGCAGATGCTACCAGACCTGCTGAGTATTTCCAGCATTTTCTACTTCTCCTTCAAATTTTCGACATCAGCAGTATTTTGCTCTCTTATTATAATTGAAATTACTTTTCAGATAAAAGTACAGAAGGAATCGAACAATGTTAGAGGTTTGGAACCAAAAATGAAGATTACAAATCCTCAAAGGAGAGGCACTGCTTTAACAATGAATTGGTTCAACAATCAGTTTTGAATTATTCATTGTTTGTTCATATAAATGGCTATAGATTTATTGTGCATATTGTTATAAGACATCTTTAGCACTAAAATGTGAATTGCAAAGAAAATTGGAAACTCTTTATGTGCAAGATCTTCTATTTATGGCCTGCGTTCCCACATGCTTGACTAATGACAACAGGGGAAAAGATTAATTGAGCAAAGCTCTATTCGAGTATTAACAAAATTGATTGTTACAGTAGGCCTATCTCTATACCAGTTGCATACTTTAGAGAGACAATCTCCATAAGAATAACCATGAATACATTTTTTTTAAAGCACCATTTCAGGACACCAGTGCCCACATTTGGTTTAATAATGCATTGCAGATATTCTGAAAGTCAACTTAGTATTGCTACCATGTAAAATAGAACTAAAGTTGGTGACAAGACAACTGACTGCTGTTGAAAACTGCCTCAGGGATGAGCCATGATTGGTGATAGTGTCCCCCAACATCGCCTCTTGCTGACAGGAGGTAAACAGTATTCATAGTTCTAAAATCCCAGATGAAGATCTCAATGAAAGCGAGAATTAATTTGCATTTATATAGTGCCTTTCACAATCTCTGGACATCCCAAGACACTTAACAGCCAATTAAGTGATTTATGAAGTGTAGTCACTGTTGTAGTGTAGGATATTTGGCAGCCAATTTGCACTCAGCAAGTTTCCACAAACAGATAATCAACAGATCATCTCTTTGTTCGTGAGGGATAAATATTGGTGAGGAAACTGCAGAGAACTCCCCTACTCTTCTTCAAATAGGGCCATGTGATCTTTTACATCCACCTAAAAAGGAAGCTAGGGCCTCAATTTAACATCTCCTCTGAAAGACAGCAACTCCCTAAACTGGAGTGTTAGCATGGATTATGTGCTCAAGTCTCTGGAGTGGAACTTAAACCTACAAACTTCCGACTCAGAGACAAGAGTGCCATCACTGAGCCAAAGCTGAAAATTTCTTTGTGAAGTCTATGAATTTTTAGGCATGCTATACTTCTATGAAACACATGATTGAAGACAGGACTTGATTGTTGGAACTGCCTCAACCTGTAAGCCTAAGTACCTTATTAATGTTGCATGAGATGGTAGTGCATAGTTACAGCTGGAAGAAATATATGAAGTATCATAAATCCTTCTCTGATTCTAAACTCACCACAAACTTTGATGTTCCAATATTTATTGCTACTGATGGTCCTATTCTTCTGATTTGTCCTTCTTTTCAACCTCTCAATATTGTAAAAATCACATTTATTTTGATGGAACGGAACTGTTTCTGAAAGGCAGTTGGACATGGGTTCAATTTAACCCAGACTGATGGGTTGAAAATTAAATTTGTCTGATGACTGTGAAGGTTCTCATGGTGAAAGGGCTTTAAATGCTTTCAATCTAGTTTTTAGTAGATACAAATCTGGCACAGATCTCTAATCTCATTCAAAGGGCCCATAAAGATGTCTGTAAAGAGGCCTTTTCCTCTACATCTGTCCATATTTTAAGCAACATGAAAGTGCTTAATGGTGGCACTGGGTGATAAAAATGGAATAAATGTTTCACATCTCAGCACTGACGTCCCTTGGCAAGTGTGACAATTTACAAACCCTCGTTTCCACTGATTGTCCTCCAGGAAAGCCTGCTATTTATTGGATCTCAGGTCTGCTTTCCTGTTTGCTGCTACACTGTTTCATGGGGAAGCAAATAACAACTGTTTTTTTTTTCTGCTCAGTGTAACAATCACCTGAGACGTGTAATGGAATACAGATGGCTGACTAATTCTTGACATGTCCCCCATAGGCATCGGAATGATCCGGAGATGAATAATGGCAATGCTGTTGTAGCTTCCACATGTTTCAGGCAAAGCGTGACTCTCTGACAGAGCTGACTTCAACATGACCTAAGAGCTAATCATTGAGAGCTGCTACAATTTACTAATTAAGTACCTCCAGATCATCTGCCTGTCTGTCTGCTACAAGAGATACATTTATGGATGAAACAATCCCTTCAGTACAATTACGCAGCACATCCCATTCTGTTTCCTTTCTATATCATCTACAGCAGGGTTATGTTTCCAGCCCCATTAGTTTGTGGTTACATATTTTTTTTGGCAGGCAATCCAGAGGACCTGCAGCAGATGGGCTGAGCAGTGGCAGAGACGGGCAATATTACGGAGGTGGAGATGGGCTGTTTTTGCGATGGAGAGTGTTTAGCGTTCGTAAACGAAGCTTGGGGTCAAATAGGATGCCAAGGTCACCAACGGTTTGGCTCAGCCGGAGACTGTAGCCAGTGGCAAGGGTACAAGAGTGTGTGGCAGAAGCCAAAGGTGATGGTTTTTGGTATCCCAATGTTCAACAGAGTAAAACTCTAAAGGAAACATAAAAGTAAATGCTTAACCACATAAGTCATCAAGCAAACTGAAGTAAAGCCACTGATTTAGTTAAACGCTTCAAGTTTTTTGTTCCCTTTTGTTTGGTGAGGGTATCGAGGGTCAGGGAGCAACAGTGGGTTAATGGAAGTGAGATACAGAGCAACCATAACCTAACTGAATGACTGAGCAGTCTTGAGGGGCTGAATGGCCTACTCCTGTTCCCATGTTTCTGGGTTATGTGGTGGCTGCGAATCATTTAGCTTCTTCGTGACATTGCAACTCCTAAAATGCAGGAAATATCCCCAGTTGGGGTTTAGCCTGAAATTCTATCAATTAGAATCATTCTATTCAGTCACATATTAAAAAATCAAAAATGCAGTTCAGCATAATTGGATTGTGCTATAGTACCTTCCCTAATGTATTCCCAGCAGTCCAGATTTTGACACCAATCATCTGAGTACTATGGTATTGGAGGCTTTGGGAAATATCACAGCACTGTTGGAAGAGAAGTTGCAGCATCCGCCTGTTGGTGGTCCAGAGGGAGAGGACAACAACCTGAGGAAGGATTGAGGCAGTTTTGATTGATAACTGGTGCTTTCTGCAGGGGTTGATGTGAGGGATATGCTAAATTAAGAGCAGCTGGTTTTCTAGTTTGGGTAAGTGCTAAAAGTGTCTGATTCTGATTGTTTTAGTGCTGCAATAAAATCTGTAATTAGGACACAGTGGGAGAAGTGTAGCTCAATCCCTGATTACACCTTTGCACCATTTGTAGAAAAATGGTTAATGCTAGGCTGGATTGCAATTAGTAGCTACTTGTGGATGGTCAGTGATGATACCAATCTCTGAAAGACTCGCATTTTGAAAACTTGATTTGAGTTTCAATTTCAACGTGTTACTGTCATACTCTTTTGGCACCTTATTTTTGGGTATGCCTGGTGCTGCTCCTGGTCTATATTCTCTGGCGTTTAGAAAAATGAGAGGTGATCTCATTGAAACTTATAAGATTCTGAAGGGGCTTCATAGGGTAGACTCTGAAAGGTTGTTTCCACTGGCTGGGGATTCTAAAACATGGGGCCACAGCGTCAGGCTAAAGGGTCGATTATTTAGGACTGAGATCAGGAGAAATTTCCTCACTCAAAGGATTTTGAATCTTTGGAATTTAAGGCTGAAATAGATTTTTGGCCTGTCATGGAATCAAGGGATATGGGCAGTGGGCAGGAAAGTGGATTTGAAGCAGAAGATCAGCCTTGATCATATTGAATGGCAGGACTGGCTCAATGGCTCCATATGGTCTACTCCTCCTCCTATTTCTTATGTTCTTGTGTACTTAGGTTCTCCCACACTCCTCAGTTAACCAGGGTTTGTCTCCAGGCTTGATGGTAATGGTAGAGGGATAGATATTCTCGGCCATGAAGTTACATATTGTGATTAATACAATTCTGCTGCTGCTGATGGCCCACCGCATCTCATGGATGAGCTGTTTGAGCTGCCAGATCAGATCTGAATCTATTCCATTTAGCATGGTGGTAGTGTCACAAAACATGGAGGGTGTCCTCAATGTGAAGATGAAGCTTTTTCTCCACAAGGTTACTCCTACCAATTCTGTCATGGGCAGATGCACCTGCAACAGGTAGATTTGCGAGGATGAGATCAAGTAGGTTTTTGCCTCGTATTGGTTCTCTCAGCACCTGCCATAGGCCGCGTCTGGCAGTTATGTCCTGCAGGACTCAGCCAGCCTGGTGAAGGATATTGAAATCCCCAACCCAGAGTACATTTTATGCCTTTGCTACACTCAGTGCTTCTTCCAAGTGATGTTCAACATTGAAGAGCACGGATTCATCAGCTGAGGAATGGTGGTAGGTGGTAACCAGCAGGAGGTTTCCTTGCCTCTGTCTGATCTGATGCCATGGGCTCCGTGGTCAATATTGAGAACTCCCAAATCAGTCCCTCGACACTGTATACCACTGTGGCGCCAACTCTGGTGGGTATTTCCTGCTGGCGGGACAGAACATAACACGGATGATTATGGAGGAGTCTGGAATGTTGGCTGAAAAGTATGATTGTGAAAATGATTATGTCAGACTGTTAGTTGGCTAGTCTCTGAAGACAGCTCTCTCAACTGTGGCACAAGTCCCCTGATGTTTGTGAGGAGGACTTTGTAGGGTTGTTCGGCTTATTTAATTAAATTTAAATTTCCGAAATGCCACAGTGGGATTTGAACTTGTGTCTCTTGATTGTTCGTCTAGGAATCTGGATTACTATGCTACCATACCTCCATAAACTATATGTATTTGAGGAATGGACAGAACTTCTGACAAAATCGTAAGCATTTGAGATAACTTCAGTCAGAGCAAAACAGGAAGGGCACATACAGGCACTTGAGGAATATGAAAGTTCAACTGCAAGCAAAACTAACAGAAAAATTATTTGCTAAGTGCAAAAAATGGTCCGGAGAAAAATTAAAAGCCTTTCATTTGTCATCTGAAGAGAGAAAGAATTTGCATATATATGTCTTTCACGACCTCAGGATATCCCAAGATGCTTTATAGTTGTTGAGGTACATTTGAAGTGTGGTCACTGTTGTAATGTTGGGAAATGCAACAGAAAATTTGCACACAGCAAGGTCCCACTAACAGCAGTGAGGTAAATGACCAGATGATCTGTTTTAGTGAGATTGGTTGAGGAATGAATGTCTGCCGCAGCAGTGGGAGAAATTCCCAGATTTTATCTTTGAATACTTCTATTGGCCATTTAAATCCACCTGAGAGGTCAGAGAGGGCTTTGATTTAAAGATGGCATCCCTCACAATGCAGCACTCCCTCAGTACTGCACTGAAATGTCAGCATAGATTATGTGCTCAATAGTGGGACTTGTAACCTCAACCTTCTAGCTCTGCATTGCAAATGCTAAGGCTGACACAATATGTAAGAATGTTTTCTTTTGAGAGTCTAGAGGAGCATTCAAAAGTCATTAATATTACACGTTTTTCCCATTTCCACCTATTCCACCTTAGGAAACAAAAACTAATATGGGCATTTAAGAATGCACTAAGTACTTGAGGACCCTCCTTTAATGTATGTAGTGAACCATTTATTCTGTTATAGGCCATCAGATGTTTGACCCGAGCTGAGAGATCTTTCTGCTTCTGTTACTGATGATTGGCTCCATTATCATCCACTCACAGCTGACTGCTGAAATCCCTCCCCATCACCTACAAGAGTGTAGCCTGAGGGCAGTGGAAAACACACTTGTCAAATATCAAGCTGTTTTGTTCAGATTGATATGAGTACAAGACAGCTTATTTTTCTATGTTCTGTCCAATTGCACATATACCGCTGTCAGATCATCAACAATATGCTTTTTAGATGCACATGTTCAACAAGTAACAGCAAGCATTGATGCTTGCAAATATTATTGAACCAAAAAGTCCATCTTATTCCATTTGGATACAGTCAGGATTAAGTGGTTTCCTTTCTGCCAACTCAGAGCCTAATTTCAATACAGATTACCAAGCTGTACAATTATCTCAATGAGGATCGACTGCATTAAATGGTAGCAGCATTTGGCCAACATGTATATTAACTACAGGTATTCAGCATCCCAGAATAATTAAGCCTGGTACCTTTTTGAGCCCTCATTATAATTGTCAGCCATTCACAAAGCCAGAGCTTCCAGGAAAATGTTTGATCGATTCAACACAGGTCCAAAATGAGCTCGATCTCAAGCTGAAGGCTCCTTCCTTCGTAAGGACATCAGGGATGTATAAATTCCAAGAGGTTTGCTGACAGACAAAAAGGATGGTAAATATGTGCCGCGTGCAAGTACAGCCCCTGAATAATTTAGTATTAGTAACTGTTCAACTGGCCCTCTTCATAATTGCCTGTTTTCCAACATTCTTTGGTTTACTTATTTATTTGTTTATTATTGTTGCGCATCTCTAAATTTCTGGTCTCTTGCTAAAGCAAGAGGAAGGTCCCTATAAATTCTTTGTTAATCTAATGTGGGAACACTGCATTTCGTGAGATGAATTCATGGTAATAGAACAAGAAGGTTTGGACTTTTTGTTTGCATCCTAAGTCAAGCTGATAAAGCTCTACATATTCTGGAAGATTATCTTTGTTAGTATGAGGATGTAAAAAGTTAATGCTGAAGACAGAGAGAGCAACTCCTCCCACTGTCAGTGATGATGTAACAGTCACATGAGGTTAGGCTTGGGAGTAGAGGTGGCAGCATGAAGGATGCTAGCTTAGGAGGCTTGATGAGAGTGTATCTCGTATTATGTAAATAATAGAGTTCTTAGCTGATTTACCCTGAGTCTGAGACTTTCTCTAGAATGCCCCAACTATGCTACAAAATACAACAACACACAATAATGTTGCCTATAGATTTCTCGTGGGATCACAAATACCCATTTTACCAATATTTAGAGCAAAGTCAGTTGGACTACTTAATCAGTATTACTAAATTGCTTGTGCTGTTGCTGTTTTCAATCAATAAATATAATTTGCTTCATATAAAAAGTAATCATGGAGATGGACAAGAGACGTAAAACAAATTCCACAGAGCCACATAGTGGCCAAGATCTACAACTACATTGTGACAGTTGACATAGCAAAATTGAGTGGGAAATGTTGACATAGCAATTTACAAATGTAAATGTTGACACAAAACCATAACCAAAAAATTATAACACAAAGTAAGTTTTGTCAACAGGATATGCAAGTGCTGATTATGTACCTTGGAGCTCATGATAAGCCCTATCAAATGGAAATTAAGGAGTTGTATCACTAATGGTAATTTTAATACAGACTGCATATTTTTTCTTTCTGTAAACTGAGCTTATTGAGGACTTTTTGGGTAAATTAGCCCAGATTTGAACCTCTAAATGGAGTGCAGTAGTCTCATGTGCTATTGTGAAGGAGGGAAGAACAGGATGGAGCCAAAACAGAGTCAGGCAGCATTTACTGCAAAGGGAATCAGAGCACAACTGAAGCCTCCTCTTCTAGGTAGCACAATCTACATTTGACACCAGGGTCCTATCTCCTTCTCTCCCACTTTCCTCAAAAGGGACTTTCCCTCAATCCAGAACCATATTACATAAGTTCTCCTTGCTCCTATATAACTGCGCCAACAATCATCATCTGCTTGAATTAATGAACAGCAAATAGGTGTACCCTTTCCCCAATGACTCTATCTCATGTATCTGTTTTATTACAATAAAGTCCACAGTAACCACAAGCCAACCTGCTGTTTCCCAATACCATGCCTTTTTATCATCTATTCTAGTGCTACTCCCAGTTACAACCTGAGGTGGTCAACTGTACATGCTTTACAACAGGGTCATGGGACTGAGGTGAATATTTCCTTGACAGACTGGTCTTGTGTTCTATGTTACACTGCTGTGTTTTTCTGAGGGGGTATGCAGGTGTCCTTGCTTATGATGCTGTCCTAAGAGACAATAGTAACAGGAAGGTCAACTTCAGCCATCACCATTCCACTGGGCCCTGCATGTGCAATGCTACTGGTCTGTGAATTGCCCAGTCTAATGGCAGCTATCAGATCTGAACAGCGCCGATGCAACAGGGTGCTCAAAAACCGGCCATTACGACCTCTGACCCCATTGTCTTCTGATGCCTTCCAGACAGAGTATTTGCTTTGCAGGATGTAAGACTTCAGGTGAACACGAGGCATTTTAATAAAGATGGAATCATGTCGCCATCAATATTCTTGACAGATGAGAAGATGTAATAACAAAAATGTGTATGTTTCCCCCTCCTTTCTTACCAAACATTTCACAGTTCTTGACATTTCCACTACAATATTATAAGGTTTAGCTTCTTCAGAAAGGAGGCTTGAAAGGTGATTATACCTTTGAGGTTGTTTTCACCCACTGTCAACCTGAACTGATGAAACAGTCACTGCACACCAGATACTGACAACTTCAAAGGGTTTTACTGGCTTTGGATCTCAGTCTCTGAAGATGCTTATGTGGCAAAGCACCAGCCATATTGAAAACTGAAGGTGGCACTAGTCTCAGAACATTAAAAAGGTTTCTTTTACAAAATCCTCTCAGCAGGGAGGTCTTGTGCCACATTATACAGAAATATATTTACAATGGTAGGGTGTATTTTTATTTGGTACTATTTTTATTATCTTAATAACATTAAACAGTTAAACCTGAGTAATACCCCAAGATGATGGTAGTTTAATGAATATGTTGATATGGGCTTACTTCAGATGCACGGGGTTCTTTTAAGCTGAATATAGTGGCACCTTGGGCAGAATTTTCATTCACCTGAGGAAGAGGGACCAGAGGCAAGCAGATCCACAATTTCCCGCTATACTGGTCTGTCGGTCCCCCGCCGCTGGGCCACTTTCGTTCAGGCAGGATTAGGGGTTGACGCCTACCCGCCAGCAAGTGGCAGGTAGCCCGTTAAGCCAATTAAAGTGCCTATTAAGGCCACTCAGCAGACACCAACAGGAATTTTTCCAGTCAGCATGCAAGCGACGCCATTGAGGCCGAAACACGGCCAAGAGATGGAGGTGGCCTCCCAGCGGCAGACCTGGCACAGGACAGAGGCGGCTGGGGGCAGCGCTTCATCCTGTTAGGAGATTCCCCCCACCACATCCGCTGTAGCGACAGGGCCATAGCTGCGGCCGCTGGCTGTCCAGTGGAGGGATTCCCTCTCCATGATGACGGCCTGGCAGCTGTGGCCTTTTTGTAATGAAAGATATATAAAAATTCTTCAGAGGGCACCTTCATCTTGAGAGCCCTTCTTTCTCGCCTATCTATATCTGTGGCTCCCAATCTTTCAGTCCTGAAGGGCATCCAATGGTCCTCCAGTCTCCAGAATCTACACGCCATCCTTAATTAGATGAAGGGCGCGCACCCTGGCCAATAATTGGCCTATTTGTTTAAAATTCTGTCGGATGTCAGGGGCTGATAGGATGTGGGGTCAGGACCCAGAAATACATCACGTTTCAGCATCCCGACCCCAGAACGAAAATTCATCCCTATAAGTCCTGCCCAAAATGGAGATAATTGAGTAATTGCCCTGTCAATCACGCGTGGCGACCGGACTGCTGTAAGTGACTGGGATTGATTTTATACACGGAATTTGTATTATGTAACTATCCTCTACTCACTGCACTTTGCTGGAGAAATAATTCTGCTTTTATCGGAAGACTCTGCTTAAATAGAAATAAAAACAGAAAGTGCTGGAAATGCACAGCAGATCTGGCAGCAGTTGTGGAGGGAGAAACAGAGTTAATGGTCAGAATTTTACCCTTGGCAGACGGGAGCCATCCTCCACCTGGCTTGGGGATGCAATACACATTTAGTGGTTCCCTGGTCTTTAATTAGTCTGAGGCAGGACTCCCACCCGCTTGAGGCAGAAAGTCCTGCCTAATGGAGCTGCTGGCCAATCAGAGGGCCGGCAGCTCTCTGCCCCAGTAGCACCATCAGGAGCAGTGGTCACTGCTGGGACTGCAACCAGCCATCGCAAAGAAGATGCCGGGGAGCCCGGAAGGAAGGTAAGTTTTTGGTGCCTCGCCGGGGTTGATCAATCAGGCACCGGCGAGGCAAGTGTGGTTGATAGAGTGGATGGGGGGGTGGTTGGGGCATTGGGGGCGGCCCTCCTTTGGGAACAGGGTGCCTGATCATGAGGGCCTTCCCCCCCACCCCCGCCCCCACTCTCCCAACCAGGCCGTCAGAGAGCCACCTGCTTTTGTCAGGCAGCTTCTCTTGGAACTGGGCCGCCCGACTGGCAGAGACCCTTAAGAGGCTGTTAAGTGGCCACTTAAGGGCCTTGATTGGCCTTGGGCAGGAGGGCTGTTTTTCGCCACTGCCACCCTGCGTAAAGTGGCAGCGGAGGCGGGAGCGGGTCGGGAAGGGCCGGCCAAGCCCCCCACTCCATTTTCCGCAACCCCGCCACCTTCCTGCTCTTTGGGGGGGGGGGGGTGCATAAAATTCCGGCCAGTGTTTCAGGTCTGTGACCTTTCATCAGAACCTGTTTGGTCTCAGACCTGAAACGTTATCTTTGTTTCTCTCCACAGATGCTGCCTGACCTGCTGTATATTTCTAGCACTTTCTGTTTTTATTTCAGATTTCCAGCCTCTCTAGTATTTTGCTTTTATTTTTCTGTTTAAATAGACTCTCTTTACTGTTTGTTAAATCAGTCCTGCCCGACATCCAACTCAATTGCTGGCACAGTGGTGTCAGTACTCACTCGGTTTTTTAATCACTGGTTGGAAATAATCCATTAATGTGACAATATTAAACAACATAAAGAAAAGTAGAAATGTTTCTGACTTTTGCCCCCAAAGTTCTGCTGAGGTTGTTACAACCGAGGTGGGAGAAGTGCACTGTCTTTCTCTAATTCCACTTCTCCACAGGTCACAACATATATTTGAATGTTTACCCAGTTACTGATACAGCCCATTATATACTCTATTTTTATTTCAGAATAAAACACACCAACCAGGGTTTCTTTTATAAACAACAAGATTATTAATCCATTATAAAACAAGACATATTCAGTAAAGATGCGAAGCATTAACACACAGACTGAAATATGTAAGTTCCTTTCTGAAATTAGCCACATACACACATGTGCATATACTGGTTAAAGAAAAAAATTAAAAAGTTTTCTCCGCAGAGCTCATTTTAAAAAAAAAGGTAAAAAAAATACTTTGGCCAAACACTTGTTATTTCTTGAAGGAGAAGGAAAAGAAATGGAATTATATCAGTTGCCCCTTTATTCAGGCATCCCAAATATGAGTAGATGGCTGTTACTGGGATATTTCTGGAGCAGTTCTTCTCAGGCAGAATCGAGAATTAGTCTGGCAGGCTTTCCAGGAGAAATGCAGCATCAGTCATTTCTGCTATCACATTCTGGATTTTTCAGTGTTTCTCAGAAAGGTGGAGGAAAGATGAGTTGGGTGGTTCTCTCTTAGCAGGCTGACCCCCAACTGACGCAAAACAGTATTCAAAATGAAACCAACTCTTGACCACCATAAATCTTGACATGCCACTTCTCTGTAAACAACTTCCATAGTTAGAAGGCACCTGCTGTTTACTTAGCTGAAGAGCTGTGACAACCAGTAAATGTTGTTTTTAAACAGAAAGCGCAAGTCCTCCTAATTACCCTTTTTAAAAAAAACAAAGTGCAGCAGCTATGACTCCATCTCCACAATCTTCAACTATGAGTCTTCAAAAAAAAATTTAAAAATAGAAGCACTTTCATAACAAGGTGAAGGTGAAATCGAGGAATAAGAAAATTATAAACATCTTCTGAGGACATTTTAACATCAAGCAATTTGGACTTTCCAATTACTTTATTTTGCACAATGAGTCAGACCGGTCAGTAGGTGAAATCTTTTCACCTCTGTGAGCTGCCCCATCCAGTCTGTATGGATGCACTTTTCCCAATGTCATCACTGTGGCTTGGCCAGAGGGCCTCTTGGTTGGAAAGCCTTGAGAATCTTGGCTGAAAGGTGGCCCTAAAGCTCAAGAGATACCTGTGTCGACATGTTTTGTGAGTCTTCAAGATCCCGTCCCTCTCATTCTTGAAATAAGTCAAAAGAAAGATTTGTATTTCTGTAGTGCCTCTCGCAACCTCAGGATATCACAAAGTGCTTTATAGTCCATAAAGTATTACTGACGTGTAGTCACTGTTGTAATTTAAGAAACATGACAAGGTCCTATCGCAATGAAATAAATGACCAGTTAATCTGTTTTAGTGATGTCGGTTGAACAATAAATATTGGTCAGGGCATCAGGAGAACTGTCCTGCTTTTCTTCAGCTGGTGCTGTTGGATCATTTACATCCACCTGAGAGGGCATACGGGGTCTCAGTTTAACATCTCACCTTCTGATCTTTAGCGATGGCACCTGTGACAGTGCAGCACTCCCTCATCACTGCAGAGAAATGCCATCCTGGATTATGTAGTTAAGTCTCTGGTGTGGAACTTGAACACGACAAGAGCACTACCAACTGAGCCATGGCTGACACTGCAATGGCTGACTTGGATATCTCAGTTTCACTTTCTTTGATTCTGATGAACAGTATGTTCTTCTCTCTCTCCCACCTCTTTCCAGACTCAGCTACAATTATATTTGTCATCATGGTGCTTTGCCTGTGTTTTTCTTATTCATCTCGACCCCCTTGCCTGACCTCATGCCCCTCAATCTCACTCTCTGAAGTCTTATGTTGCAATGCCAGACTGGAACAGATTCAATAGTTCCTGTGTCATGAACTTTATCCTCAGACAGCTATTGATTCAGAACATTCAGAGCACATAGAACTGGTGATAACCCAGATGTAACCAGACTTGTGGTATAAGGATATTAAACCTGGGTAATTATTTTCTGAGATTCTCAAAGTGCCTTGTGGGAGCCAGGATAATCAACTGTCATTGGCATTTTTACACAAGTGTTTAAGACTGACTTTCTGCTACTGCTATTTTTCCCCTCAGGTGCCCTGCACATTTTTAGGAAAATATAAAGATCGGCTTGAATGATACCTGCACTCCAAGCGTTAAATTACAAGGAGAGATTACACAAACTAGTGTTGTAGTCTCTAGAATATATAAATTTAAGGGGTGATTTGATTGGCTTTCAAGATATTAAGGGGAACTTGTAAGGTAGATAGAGAAAAACTATTTCTAACTCAGGGACATAGTCTGAACTTTCAAGAGTGAATTTAGAAACACTTCTACACACAAAGGCTGGTAGAAGTTTAGAATTTGCTTCTGCCAATGTCAGTTGATGCTAGATCAATCGTTAATTTTAAATAGATTTTTGTTAACTATAGATGTTAAGGGATATGGGGCAAAAGCAGGTACATGGAGTTAGGTCACAGATCAGCCATGACGTCATTAAATGGGGGAATAGGCTGGTGGGGCTGAATTGCCTACTCCTGTTCCAATGTCCCTATGAATGCTTGGTCTTTTTTAACAGCAGCATCTTGAGATTGTGGAACAATTATTAAGAGAAATAGACAAACAATTTTGGAATACAGATAACTGATAACCAAAATTACTGAAACAGTTACAGTAATTTCAATGGACAACCAATGAATTGTACAGTATTGAGCATTACCACTTACTGTTTAATTTTCTTAATATGAAAATGCTTACCTCTAGAAGAGAGAGTACTGGGCAGCCAGTTCTACATATGCCTGATCAAGTGTTTCTGTGCTATCTTCCAAATGTGGCTCATTGCACATCCCCGATTTTTGTCGCTCCGCCATTGGCAGCCATGCCTTCAGCTGCTTAGGCTCCAAGCTCCAGAATTTCCTTCCTCATCCTCTCTACCTCTCTTTCCTTTTTTAAGATGCTCCTTAAAATTTACCTCTCTTGACCAAACCTTTGGGGGTTGATAGGGACGAGACATACTATCTCCTTATGTGGCTCAATGTCAAATTTTGTTTGATAACGCTCCTGTGAAGCAGCGTGGGACTGTTTTACTATGTTAAACCCGCCATATAAATGCAAGTAGTTTGTTTATTTTGTTGAAGGTTATGTCGGAAGCAAAATATCTGATTCACAATTTCTTTTTTCTGCTTTCCTTTCAGCATGTGACCTGATGAACCAAGGCATCTTGGCCCTCGTCAGCTCCATTGGTTGTATGTCGGCTGGATCCCTCCAATCTTTGTCAGATGCCATGCACATCCCACACCTCTATATACAAAGAGCGACATCTGGATCACCAAGGAGTGGCTGTGGCCTCACGAGGACAAGCAGGAACGAAAACTACACTCTCTCTGTCCGTCCACCAGTGTATTTGAATGAAGTCATTCTCCAAGTAATTTCAGAATTTGCCTGGCAGAAGTTCATTATTTTCTATGACAGTGAATATGGTAAGCAGTTACATACTTAGTAATATAATACAGTTTGAGTTCACTTAAATTATTGCAACAACCACCAATATATGCTTGGAGGTTTGATTATTTCTAGTTTAACAGATTGGGGCAATCCAGGGGACATGAGTTTAAACGGTGTAAGAGTAGGAATAGGAAATAGGAGCAGGACTAGGCCATTCGACCCCTCGAGCCTGCTCTGTCATTCAACTAGATCATGGCTGATCTTCTACCTCAACGCTGTTTTCCCACACTATCCCCATATCCCTTGATATCTTTAATATCTAGAAATCTATCGATCTCTGTCTTGAACAAACTCAGTGACTGAGCTTCCACAGCCCTCTGGGGTAGAGAATTCCACAAATTCACCACCTCCTGAATGAAGAAATTCCTCCTCATCTCAATCTTAAATGGCTTTCCTCTTATACCGAGACTGTTTCCTCTGGTTCTAGACTCCCCAGCCAGGGGAAACATCCTTCCTGCAACAACCTTGTCAAGCCCTGTAAGAATTTTGTATGCTTTAATGAGATCATCTCTCCTTCTTCTAACTCTGAGAATACAGGCTCAGTCTCCTCAATCTCTCCTCAAAGGACAAGCCCACTATCCCAGGAATCAGTCTGGTGAATCTTCGTTGCACTTTGTCTATGGCAAGAATATCCTTCCTTTGTAAGGAGACCAAAACTGTAAACAATATTCCAGGTGTGGTCTCACTATACAATTAGCAGCAAGACTTCTTTACTCCTGTACTCAAATCCTCTTGCAATAAAGGCCAACATACCATTTGCCTTCCTAATTGCTTGCTGAGCCTGCATGTTAACTTTCAGTGACAATAGACTTCTGACCTTATAATAGACAGAAGGTCTTTGTTGAAACAGCTGAAGATGGTAGAGCCTAAAGCATTACCCAAAGGGACTCCTGTAGCAATGTCCTGGGGCTGAGATAATTGGCCTCCAACAACTGCAACCATCTTCCCTTGTGCTCTGTATGAGAATGGAGCGTTTTCCCTCTGATTTCTATTGACTTCAATTTGGCTAGGGCTCCTTGATGCCACACTCGGTTAAATGCTGCCTTGATGTCAAGGGCAAGTCCCTCTTACCTCACCTCTAGAATTTTGCTCTTTTGTCCATCTTTGAACCAAGGCTGTAATGAGGTCTGGAGCCAGGTGGCCCTGGCAAAACCTAAGCTGAGCGTCAGTGAGCAGGTTATTGCTGAGTAAGTGTCACTTGATAGCACTGTCAACGACACCTTCCATCACTTTGCCGGGATGTTGGCAGGACCCATAGCCTTTGAAGTATCCAGTGCCTTCTGCCATTTCTTGATATCTCAGGGAGAGTAGTGAGCTTCAGGAATGCATTGCCAGCTGGTGCGGTGGATGCTGACTCTCTGCCTTCAAGAGGGAACTTAGCCAGTTCTTGACTGGGCCAGAGATCGCATTATATTGAAGGAAAGTGTCATAATATAGAACACTTGGTCCTTGTGATCTCTTGGAATGGTTTTGATCACCCAAGGGCACCGGAGAGGAATTTTCCAGAGAATTTTTTGCCTTATTGGTCTTGGGATTTATTTTTCTCTGTCTTTTTGCCTCTCCCGGAGATTACATGGTTGTGGCACTGGAGGAAGCAACTGACTAGTCCTGCTGCTTCAGCCATCAAGGCATGGAGTAAGTTGGATGGATCAGCTGGTCTTTTCCTACCCATCAATTTTGTCTGTTGATATGCTACAAACCAAAATGGTATCCCTGGTAACAACCATACTTTTCATTAATGAGATTTATATTTCATTGTGTTATTAGGCACAGGTACAAATGAAAGACACTTAAATATGAGTATTTAATGGCATTTTAAGGATATGCTGGCGTATTGGCTATGGCTATAGATTCGCAATCTCGATGGTTGCAAGCTCAAATCCTACCAGCTAAGTTATGAAACTGAACTCAAACCCTGAAAATAAAGATCTTAAAGGAAAAATTAAAGTTCCCTTGACAAGTCAGAGGACAGCTGAACCAAACATATCAGTAAGTGGCAGCTTTCACTACTACTATGTGTTGAGTTCATACTGATCTAAGTCAGGCAATAGGAGGGTCACTTTAAATAGTCTCAGTGTGCCTGGACTACTAAGGGAGAAATCGATCAAGGTTCCAACTCCTGGCCTCCATCCAGTGGCCTCTGTTAGAAATGGTGCATATGTGTATACTTGAGAGAGTACAGGATTGGGCGGGCTTGCACTGATTTACATGGTTGAATAGCCTGTCAGCACTCCCTATGTTCTTAAAGGAAGAATGGTCATTTGGGTGGCATTGTGTGGGGATTACTGCAGCCCAGCAAGAAGATCAATGCCTTGACAAGAGAGGCAATGGAGAAAAATGGAACAAATCCACCCAAATGCTCATAGTTTGAATATGGTAAAGTGGGGGAAAGGAAAGTTGCTTTAAATTAGATTAGACTGCATTGTTTTCTGGTAGGTCCCTGATGTCTCAGTGCTGTCACCTTGCCACAGTGATCCTCCAAATGTTGCTACTATTTTTCCTGTAACCAATGCACACTTCCCTCTTCACGCCAAACCTGGTCATTTGGAAGCTATTGGTAGCTCCCTCCTCAATACATCCTTCCCAAAGCCACCACTACTTTTAATTCGTTCATTCTCAGGACAACAGGAGTCACTCGAAAGGCCGGCATTTTTTGCCCATTTCTAGTTGTCCTTGCAAAAGAAAGTGTTGGCCCTTCTTGTTGAACCACTGCATTGTTGCAGGTTGACACAATCGAGTGTCTTGCGAGGCCGCTGCAGAGAGCAGTTAAGAGTTAACCCACTTTGTTCTAGGACTGTGAGTCACATATAGGCCAGACTGCGTAAGGACAGCCTGTTTTCTTCCCTCCAGAATATCAGCCAACTGGTTGGGTTTATATAAATATCTGCGTTTAAAAAAAAAACTGAATTCAACTTCTCAAACTACAGGATTTCAACACACATTCTCTGGATTATTGGTCCAGGCCTCTGGGTTACTAGTCCAGTAACATTTTCACTACGCTACCATAACTCATATACAATGCAACATGCCACTATCCACACAAGCTGAAGTGAACATCCTCAACCTATTCACCAGCCTAGAAATTGGATCTCATAGCACTCATTTTTTGGGCACTGGGCGGGCAGAAAGCATTGCACACTTTTGGCCAGATGTCTACCGACTGTTAAATAGGGTAAGAACAAATAAGAGCTGTCCTTTATCCAGACTTGAAGCAGGCCCCATAGTTATGCATAGTTATCTCTCCAAAACTGACAGATTCCCTCAGGTAAATCAGCTATAGGCATCGCCTGCAGCAAAGAGGGAGTGTTCCTCCCAAACCCAAATTTAAGCCCTCCCCAGACCTTAATGCCTCCTTTCCCAAACCCTGATCCTCCAACCCAGCATCCTTGCCCGATACCTGATCACACACCTCCTGTCCTCCTTTTCTGACCCCCAATCACTCACCCCACCCAGCCCTGACCCCAACCACCCATGCTCCCAGCTCTGACCTGCTGGCCCTCAAGGGACTCTAAGCTTCTTCCCCCTCCCCCTACCCCTCCCCTATCACAACAACACAGGACTTCAGGCTCCCCAACCCTTTGTCCCAGAGTTTCTAGGGCATGCCCTTCCCTTCATCCCTGACCCTATCCTATGCCCCACTTACCTGAGAGTCACTGTGGTGTTAGTACCACACTGATTTCTCTCCAGCCCTTGCTGCCGGATAGCTGCTCTATTACAATGAGGTCGGAGGGCAATATTTAGGAGCCTCGGACCTCACCCTTTAGGTGCACAGGATTTACCCTTTGACACCCTTATCCACTATCCACGCACCCAAAAATGGATGCTCCCAAATTTCTGGGCTACCAAGTCCAGTAGGGTGGATAAATCTCCTTTTTTCTCTGACACAGATATTTGTAACATTCAATCCTCTGCCTGAAAACCAATCTTTCTTTAACGTGCACATGGCAGCTGAAGGCACGCACAATGTTAAAAAGTACAACGACAAGTTTCTGTCGGCAGTTTGCCAGACACTCTCGCAGTACATTTATACTCATTTGGTTTGCTGCCAAGTTCCAGTACACTATTGGCTTTGATGTAGCTCAGCAAACATCTAATTAATACAAGTTTGACTTCTAAATGTTCCCTCTGAAAGACCTTTAAATCTAGAGTGACAGAATTATGAAAACGTGAAAATGAAAGGAAGATTTTTTTAATTTTTATAATTAAACACTGATAGATAATTGTGAAATGCATCTTGCCTCCCTGCACTTGCACCAACTTCATTCCTGTCCTGAATAATTGACCTAAATTGATAATGAGCATGCTTCTACAATCCAATAAGTGAGCATCAGATTGCAGAATACCCCCTATTGTTTGAATTATAGGATCAACGTTAAATTACAGCTGTACTTTATGGATCTATCAGGGAAGCTTGGGATGTAAATGCTATGGCTTTCCAAGGGCCCAGATGCATGGTTTAATACTGAGCTCCACAGAGTAAAATGGTTGCAGGTTTGATGTTCGTTATGTCAGCAAATCTCCAAAAGGATTATGGATGGTGTCACAGATAAGGGGGAAATAATTATCCATGATGACTTTGCATGTTGTCAGCTTCCGAGCCAGAAGGTTGAGAGTTCAAGTCCCACTCCAGTGGCTTGAATACAAAATTCTAGACTGACATTCCACCACTGTGCTGGAGGTGTTGTCTTTCAGATGAGATGTTAAACTAAGTTGTTCTCTGCCCTCTCAGGTGGGCATAAAAGATCCCATGGTACTATTTTGAAGAAGAGCAAGGGAGTTATCCCTGGAGTCCTGGGCAATGTTTATCACTGAAACAGATTATCTGGCCACTACCATGTGGAGCTTGCTGCAATTTGCTGCATTTCCTACCTTGCAACAGTGACTACACTTCAAATAGTACTTCATTGAATGTAAAGTGCTTTGGGAGGTCCTGAGGTTCTAAAAGACATGATAGAAATGTAAGCTCCTACATTCTTCTTCAGAACAGAAATACGTTCAGTTGTGATTCCCCATCCATTCCGTTGATGGTTGTGATAAGGTAGATAGAGAGAAACTGTCGGCTGGTGTGAGAGTACAGACAAGGGGACATAATCTTTAAATTACAGCTAAAGCATTCACAGTAATGCCAGGAAGTATTAATTCACACAAAGCGGTGTGAAAATCTGAAACACTCTCCCCCAACAAAGTGTTGAAGCTGGGGGTCATTTGAAAATGTCAAAAGTGAGATGGATAGATTTTTGTTCGGTAAGGGTTACGGAACCCAGGCAGGTAAATTGAGTCGAGATGCAGTTCAGCCATGATCTGATTGAATGGTGGAACATGCTCAAGGGGCTGAATGGTCTACTGCAGTTCCTATAAACAGCCTGTCATTACTGACTATTGAGGTTTAGACATGATGAATGAGCTCATAGGATGAGTACTTGAAAGCTGTCAGCCACAGAACAGTATGACTCACTTCAGGATTGGAGGGGACAAAAAAATAACTATGGACTGGATTTGTTCCACCATTTTTAGTTGCTTTTTAAAACTCTTTAGGAGCAAGAATTTTTATTGATAAATAGCACTTAGTTTTATAGAGCTCCAGTTATTTGAAAGTTGTTTCCAGAAAGTGGTCACTTCACATGTTTTCAGCGATAGACATGGTTGAAGAAGATATTACGAGTCAATAAATTCACTTCTGCCTGAAGGCATTAAGTCAATAACTCCTTGCTTCCTTCGTCAGTTTTTCTCACCGCAGCATGATCTGTGAGATGGTGTGTGCTATCTCATAATCAATCATCAACTGGGATTTGAAAGGCAACATTGGAGGTGATAACCCATTCCCAGCAGCAGTTTTGCCATCCAATTAATACAGTGCAGAAAATATCAGTTCAGGTGTAAAAGTCACATTGATTTAGGGAAAGACTTGCATTTATGTAGCACCTTTCACAATCTCAGGACCTCCCAGGCAACTTGATAGCCAATGAGGTACTTTCAAAGTGCAGTAACTGTTGTACGGTAGGATACACAGCAGCCAATTTGTACAGAGTAAACTCCCGCAAACAGCAATGTGATAAACATCTGTTTTGAGTCCTGTTTATTGAGAGATAATTATTGGCAACACCTACTCTTCTTCAATTTAGTACCATCGGATTTTGTATGTCCAGCTAAAAGAGTAGGCAGGGCCTAACTTTAACATTGCATTTGAAAGATAACACCTCTGACAGTGTAGCACTCCCTCAGAACTGCACTAGAGCATCAGCCTAGATTTTCATGCTTCAGTCTCTGCAGATTCAGGATTTGGGGCGGGGGCGTGTGGTGTGAGGGGCAGTGGTGTAAGAGTGATACCAACTGAGCCACAGTAACATCTAGTTGCACTGCTTCATATTTCACAACATAAGTTTAACTCTGGAAAGAAATACTCTGAAGGTTTTTGGATGGCTGCTGTGGGTGTTTGGGAGGATGCGGGGAGTCGTGGGAGTTGGTGGGGAAGTGCGAAGTGAGTTGGGAAATCCAAATAACACTTTAGATATGATTTCCAGAATTACATGTGAGTTATAAGTTATGCTAATGTCAGGTTTTAATGTAACACCAATGTCCCTGTGTCTTAAAAAAACTTGATTTCTTTGAATGGTATTTTATGCTGTTCCCCCATTGCGAGTTTAGAGGCAGGGAGGGCAGTTAATTGGGCAAATGGACATACGAATACATAGGGTTTCCTCCGGGTGCTCCGGTTTCCTCCCACATTCCAAAGACTTGCAGGTTGATAGGTTAATTGGCCATTATAAATTGTCACTAGTATAGGTAGATGGTAGAGAAATATATAGGGACAGTTGGGGATGTGACAGGAATATGGGATTAGTGTAGGATTTGTATAAAAATGGGTGGTTAATGGTCGGCACAGACTCGGTGGGCCGAAGGGCCTGTTTCAGTGCTGTATCTCTTAAAAATTAAAATGAATTAGGGGCAGGAGTAGGCCACTCGGCCCTTCGAGCCTGCTCCGCCATTCAATAAGTTCATGGCTGAACTGATTACTCCACATTTCCACCTGCCCCCGATAACCTTCCACCCCCTTGCTGATCAAGAATCTATCTACCTCTACCTTAAAAATATTCAAAGACTCTGCTTCCACTGCCTTTTGAGGAAGAGAATTCCAAAGACTCACGACCCTCTGAGAGAAAGAATTTCTCCTCATCTCTGGGTTAAATGGGCGACCCCGTATTTTTAAACAGTAATCCCGCATTCTAGATTCTCCCACAAGGGGAAACATCCTTTCCACATCCACCCTGTCAAGACCCCTCAGGATCTTATATGTTTCAATCATGTCACCTCTTATTCTTCTAAATTCCAGCAGATACAAGCCTAACCTGTCCAATCTTTCCTCATAAGACAGCCCACCCACTCCAGGTATTAGTCTGGTAAACCTTCTCTGTACTGCCTCCAAAGCATTTACATCCTTCCTTAAATAAGGAGACCAGTACTGTACACAGTACTCCAGATGTGGTCTCACCAATGCCCTGTATAGCTGAAGCATAATCTCATGATAAACTATAACATTCTATTAGCTCTCCTAATTACTTGCTGTACCTGCAACTAACCTTTTGCAGTTCATGCACTAGGACACCCAGATCCCTCAGCATCTCAGAGCTCTGCAATCTCTCACCATTTAGTTAATATGCTTTTTTATTCTTCCTGCCAAAGTGGACAATTTCACACTTTTCTGCATTATACTCCATTTGCCAGGTCTTTGCCCACTCACTTAACCTGTGTCCTTTTGTAGCCTCCTTATGTCCTCTTCACAAGTTACTTTCCGACCTATCTTTGTGTCATCAGCAAAGTTAGCAACCATACCTTCTGTCCCTTCATTTCCATCATTTATATAAATTCCCGCCTCCACCCTTATAAGTCAGTGGCAGGAAAGCCCATTGATCATCTTTTTGCCCTGCAACCAACTGAGGCCCTTAAGTGGGCAATTAATGTCCAATTAATGGCCTCCTCCCGCCACCGCTGGTATTAACCCATTGGCAGGCAGGTCTGTCGCTACAACATTCTAACCCGTGCAGGGTTACTTGTGGTCTCCCAGGAGGAGGCAGGGAGTGGCAGGGAGTCCCTCATTCAGAAACACAGTGCCTGATCGATGGACTCAGCATCAGGAAGAGAAGGACCCACTGAGAGCCACCCCCCTACCCTTGCTGCCGACACCCCCCTCCCCTGCAACCCTCACCCCACAAAAGCCCTCCCGCCATCACTTCCACTGGCCTGGATCACTCCACAATCCTGGGCCTTTACTGAGTGCCATTCCAGCAGCAGCCACCGCCTCCCTGGTGGCTTGGCCAAGCAAAAGAGCTGCCAGCCTCCGACTGGACAACAGTTCTCAGTGTGCAGGACTTCCCATCCCAATTATCCTGATCCTGGGGAAGGCCTGCCAGTGGCCTCTCAAGTGCCTAATTGGCTCATGATACAGTGGGCCTCCCCCAAAGGAGGCAATGTTGGTCTCTCGCTAGCTCTCCAGCCGATGGCCAAGTCCCCCATCACCTCCATAAACTTCCCCCCTTTATGTGTGCACATCAAGTGGTGGGGGGTGGGGTGGTTGTTGTTGTTGTTGACTTTGACTGATGGTGCAAAAGGGGCAATTTTGAAGTAGCCATCTATTGTACACCTCGCACTAATTTACTTGCCATTAAAATCAACGGAAATAAGAATCAGGCGTGGTGTGTAATGGGCGACCAGTTTAATATTGCTCATTTTACATTCATATCCACTGCTAAAATTACCCCAAAACAGTGCACCAACAGAACAAGGTCCAATTCTGGCATCTTGCGGAGCCTCGATTTTTATCACTTCTCCATTGGCTGTTGTGCCTTCAGGTGCCTGGGCTCTAAGCTCTGGAATTCCCTCTGTAAAGCTCTCTATTAATCTTTACAACTCTTTAAGATGCTCTTTAAAACATATCTCTTTGATAAACCCTTAAGTCACCTATCCTAATATCTCCTTCTGCAGTTCGGTGTTAAATTCTATTTGGTAATGCTCTTAAGAAGCTCTTTGGGAGGTTTTACTATATGAATACAAGTTGTTGTTGTTATGGTCCTCCGTCTCCAAGTCTGACTTTTACTGTTCTGCCTATGACGATGAAAGAGAGAGAGGGATGTCAATGTTCTTAGTAGCTGTCTGGGGATTTTCATTTGCATCACATACAGTACCATGACTTTCCACATCCATTAGATGAATGATGTATTGACCTGAAAGACTGTAAGACTTATAAGAGTACATTTTTGTGCTTTGACCTGTGCCAGGGGGATTGGTATTCACCAGAGGCAGGGCAGAGGTAAAAGGAGGAATGTCTGTTGGGTTGGTTCCTTGCCCACATTGCAGCAGCTGGGGGATGCCCTTGAGCTCCTGGTCCTGTGTCTTTGGTAGGTGCAGAGCCTTCATTGCTAATCTAATGAGGTGGGGGAGAGGCGGATATGCCCAGCCTCCAGCCTCATTCCCCAATGGATCTTAAAACTAAATGTGCACTGATCTTTTAAGGTGAAAGAACAGTTTATAACAAAGCAGTTAATACAATATATGGGATACTTATAATTAAAATATAATGTACAAACACCAGGAAGTTAAACTAAACCTATTTTTTTTTAAACTAGTTTGGCCCCAGCTGTACTATTGCATCCAATTCTGGACATTGTACTTTATGAAGGTGGTGAAAGCTTTGAAAAGGTTACAGAAGAAATTTGCTAGAATGTTTCCAGTAATGAGGGATCACAGTTATATGGTCAGACTGGAGAAACTGGGGTTATCTCCTTGGAGTAGAGAAGGCTAAGAGGAGATTTGGTAGAGGTGTTTAAAATCATGAGGGGTTTAGGTACAGTAAATAGTGGTCACAGATTTAAGGTGGTTGGCAAAAAGAATCAGAGGCAACATGAGGAAAAGCTGTTTTATGCAATGAGTGGGTAGGATTTGGAATGCACTGCCTGATAGCGACAGATACAATAGTAAAAGGGAATTGGCTAAACATTTGGAGGAGAAAAAAATTGCAAGGATATGGGGAAAGAGCGGAGGAGTGGCACTAATTGGATTGCTCCCAAAAGAGCTGGCACAGCCTCGATGGACCAAATGACCTCCTTTTCAGCTGTACTATTCTATGATTACATAATGTTGCTACCTGCCAGCACGTTCTTTTGGGCTGAATCTGACACCTCAAATGACCTCGAAAGGGGGTCTCAGAGGCAGGCTGAAGAATAAACAGGTCAGTAACAATGTTAGTTTCAAAACTCTCCCTGGATTATATCCAGTACTTGGAAATTATTTCCAGCAGCAGGCAGAAGGCCCGGATCTCATGGCCTAGCCAAGGGTTGGACCTGACTTTGGATCTATTCCAGACCATGCATTTTAAAGCAGCTATAGAGATCTTCAACCCTTGTAATGATGGCTCTATCTAGAGACAGCAGTTGTTTATCCATCACTTCTAAGAGAGCAGTGGCGCTCTGAGCAGGTCATGGAAAATTGCATTAAGCATGTATTGGGACAATCTGCTCATCTGCACTATAGGCAGTACAATTTTATTTTTACATGAGTTATTGTAAGTTCTTTTTAAAGTACTTTTAGGTCCATCTGAAACCTGTAAGGAGGTCCTGAATTGGGTCCACTTCTTATACTAAATGGATCTGAAGTGAGGCAGTTTAAATCACTGGAGGTTTTCAGTTTCAAACTGTCTAATGTTTGGTTTGATGGGCTTGGTTCCAGCATTTAACTGTTTTTACTGCAACGGAAGAAAAACTCAATTACACAAAAATCTTCTCAGTTGAACAGAAAACAATTCTCCAAGCAAATATAATTGTTCCTTTCATAAGCGATGTCAGTAAAGAACAAGCATGAAATATTGTTTAATATTAATAAATGATCTTCCAGGGATTTTATGAGAAAATAACAACAATTACTGTAGCATAAGCATCAAACTAAGCCTTCAACTCTAGATAATGCCATTGGTTTTAAAGACCTCATAAAAGGCAACTGACCTGGATAGGATACTATCCAACCATCTGCTTCAGCCCAGTGAGTACATAACTAGGTTTGTCCAATTACTGTCTTGAGAGGGGATCGTTATTATTTAGTCGTGGGATTTGCATCAAAAGGCTAAATTTCATATGCATATGTCATGTGAATATGAGTACTGAGATCACAAGCCAACAATGATGCCTATTACACATTCTTAATTTACTTATCAGAAATACAGGTAGTCACATCCAGATTGCCAAGTAACCATACATGGCTGGTTGTTAACATATTGGACAGCACTGAAACTTTTGCAAGGCCAGCATTTATTGTACATCCCTAATTGCCCTCGCAAAGGTGGTGGTGAGCCGCCTTCTTGAACTATTGCAGTCCACGTGGTGCAGGCACTCCCACACTGTTGTCGGGTAGGGAGTTCCAGGATTTTGACCCAGCGACGATGAAGAAACAGCGATGTATTTCCAAGTCAGAATAGTATGTGACTTGCAGGGGAGCTTGCAGGTGGTGTTCCCATGTGCCTGCTGTTCTTATCCTTCTCGGTGGTGGAGGTCACTGGTTTCCAAGATGCTGTCGAAGGAGCATTGGCAAGTTGCTGCAGTGTACCTAGTAGATGCTGTCACTGTGCACCAGCAGCAAAAGGAGTGAACGTTTAATGTTGTGGATGGGGTGCCGATCAAGTGGGCTGTTTTGTCCTGGATGATGTAGAGCCTCTTGAGTGTTGTTGGAGTTGCACTCATCCATGCCTTCACTCCTAAAGCCCTTCTCGCCTATTTTCCAATTCACATATTGTTGGCACTTACACACTCTACTTTATGTTTCATTATTTTACTAACATACGCACCAAAAGGCTAAATTTCATATGCATATGTCATGTAAATATGAGTATTGAGATCACAAGCCAACAATGATGCCTATTACACATTTATAATTTACTTATCAGAAATACAGTTAGTCACATCCAGATTGCCAAGTAACCATACATGGCTGGTTGTTAACATATTGGACAGCACTGAAATTTTTCCCTCCAAGTCAGAGAGTTGTAGGATCAAGTTCCAGCCAAAGCCCATAATCTAGGATTAGACAGCCAACACAGTACTGAGGAAGTGCTGCACTGACAGAAGTGTCGTCTTTCGGATGGGAAGTTAAACCGAGGTTCTGTCTACCCCCTCAGATGGATGTAAAAGATCCCTAGCGCTATTTTGAACAAGAGCAGGGCAGTTAGATCCATGCACTGGCCCATATTTATTCCTCAACATCACAGAAAAAAATTATCTGGTCATTATCATTTTCATCAAAAGAAGTGTCTTTCCTGGCCTCAGGAGAATGTTTTTCACAGCAATGCAGAAATAATTACTGGCTAACTAGAGAGAAAAATAGGAAGTTAGAAAGGTTAAGAAAAAGATTATATGATGATACAGAACAGAAGGAGGCCACTCAGCCCATCATGTCTGCACAGGATCTTTGAAGGAGCTATCCAATTAGTTCCACTCCCTTGTCCTCTCCCCATAGCCCTCTAAAATTTTCCCCTTCAAGTATTTATCAAATTCTCTCTTTTTATTATTGAATCTGCTTCCACTGCCCTTTCAGGCAACATGTACCAGAAGATAACAACTCGCTGCATAAATTAAATTATCCTCATCTCCTCTCTGGTTTAAAAAATTAGCAAATAAAGGGAAATTAAAAGACAATTGAACAAAAGAAAACCAGAATTTAAAAAAAGAGGTTAAAATAAATGGCCATAAACAAAACAACTTACAAAAATGTTTAGTTGGCAGCAGGCAAACAGGCACTGAAATAACTGAAGAGTAAGAGATGTTGGAAATCCAGAATCGGGTTGGACCTGTGGTGTAGAATGGTTTGTTTCTATGCTGTAATTCTGCATAATGTCGATGTAATGCACCTGAGTAGGAGCACAGAAATCTTAAAGGCATTTGATTTTCTCGACTATTCGAGTTTAATTCCAGGGTTCAAGAATCACCTTGAACTTAAGGCTTAGAGACGAGAATGACCAGCTCTTTGAGGAATAAAGCCCTGTGTTATGAGTGAATAGTTCTTGAGGCACCAGTGATTGTTACAGTTTGTGCTATTGAAGTGTATGCTTATGCTAGTGTTCCACTTGAGGACATCATATCTCTGCATGCTAGGAGCAGTGACTGAAGAACACTCTTCATGTGCACTCTTGTGGGAATTCAATTGCAAACTGGATTTATAATAAGAAAGAGAGCTATTCTGGAGAGTTCTTCTCAGAAATCTGAGTGTGAATGCCCCTAACTGGAAAATAAAACCAAATAACACATCTCTTCAAATCTTACAGTGCAGATGGAGGACATTCAGCCCATTATACCTGTGCTGCCTCGTTGAAAGAATTATCCAATTGGTCTCACTTCTCTGCTCTTCTGCTTCAACGATGGAAGCTAAAACATACATTGCTTCATATCGTTCTCTCATTACATGTGTTGCGATCAGGTGAGGAGGGGTCGAAGGCTCCCCTCTTTTCCCTCTCCTTGTTTGAACACAGCAGATTTTTTAAAAAATAGATATACTTGACAATTTAGTGAGTGTTTAACTGTTCACATGCCGTGATCATAGAAAGAGCCAAATGGACAGGGTTTCTCGAGTTTAACAAATAAAGAGGTTACCTTTATTGTACTTAAACCAATATGAATAAAAAATAATACAATACACTCCAACTTTCACACATATATACATGCACACAAATAGGTTACAGAGTGGGGAAGGATAGATTGGTCGAATAAGAATCCTGAGAAATCAAAGGAGTAGACAGTCTGTGGAGGTTGGTAACTCTGCTGGCTTTAGGCTGAATTTGGTGGTCCTGCGACTTTCCTTTGGTGGTCCTGAGGCTTCTGGTTTGAAGATGTGGATGCTGAATTAGTGATTCTCTGGGAGGCAGCAATGCAGCTGAATTCATTCAAGGAGATCTCTGTCTGTTATTTCCAGAAGGTTCCCTACTAGCCGTAGCTACCTCGTCAGGATTAAGTCACTAAGTACAGTGAGTATCGATCGGTAAACAGACAAACACAATCAAACACAGATCTATTAAACCACTGAACACTAGAGTCTGCAGCATAGAAACATAGAAAATAGGAGCAGGAATAGGCCATTCGGCTCTTTGAGCCTGCTCCGCCATTCATTATGATCATGACTGATCATCCAACTCAGTAACCTGTTCCCACTTTTGCCCGATACCCTTTGATCCCTTTAGACCCAAGAGCTATATCTAACTCCTTCTTGAAAACATACAATGTTTTGGCCTCAACTGCTTTCTGTGGTAGCCAATTCCACAGGCTCACCATTCTCTGGGTGAAGAAATTTCCCCTCATCTCAGTTCTGAAAGGTTTACCCCGTATCCTTAGACTATGACCCCTGGTTCTGGACTCCTCCACCATCAGGAACATCCTTCCTGCATCTACCCTGTCAGGTCCTGTTCGAATTTTATAGGTTTCTATGAGATCCCCCCTCACTCTTCTGAACTCCAGCGAATATAATCCCAACCAACTCGATCTCTCCTCATACGTCAGCAGGGAATATGCCTCGGTGCTCAAGGTCAGCAGGCAGAGTTCAAAGCTTGCAAGGTTTAAGTGGTTCGACTCCGCCAATTTAATATCCAGCCGGTGGATTAAAAAATCATCATTTGACCTAGCATGTTTTTGTAACACATGTTTCAATTTGTTTTTTCCCAAACATTTTGATCAGGGTGGGGGCAGGGGGAATATGTCAATCTTGAGCATATATTTGAGAGATGCATTAATTTTGTTACTGTGTGTTATGAAGGCTATTTCTTTGGTAAACTGTAATGGGACTGTGCTCACAGTTGGTTAAAATGCACCATTTATTCTCCAATCTATGACATATTTTTTAAAAGATCTGGTGAAAACACAAAAGATCTTAAGGGTGGTATGTAAGGTATTATCTTTTTCTCATTCATCTTTCTCATTGTGTACGTGGCAGTTCAACTCCATTTGGAAATGAAGTGTGATTTTTTTTTCTAAACGGAGTGTAGCGCACAAAAAAGTCATCCTTAGTTTTTCTGGATGGACCATCAGTTATTTATTCACACAGGCATTTTTTAATTAAATTTTGAAGTATTTATTACCTTAAGAGGAAAGATTGCGAAACATAGCCCAGTTTAACTAACAGTGAATGGAAGTGCCCTGATAGATTTTGTAGGCAGCACATGAACACAAATTGTCCGCAAATCATGTGCAATCGACTCCTCATAATTCAGTTAAAGTTGGCACTAAAAATTTTCAATAGGCAATAATTTAAAATAAGCAATGTAATTCGCACAGCAAAGTAGAAATGTAGTGCTAAGATATCGATTATCTGAAATATTAAATTGTGAATTTTTATTAAGAGGAGTGAACGAGGATCATTCGATAGAATTGCACAGAATTTACAACACAGAAATTGGCCATTCATCCCAAGCGGTCTATGCTGGTGTTCATGCTCCACACTCTCCTCCTCCGACCCCTCTTCCTCTCATCCTATCAGCATATCCTTCTATTCCTTTCTCCCTCATGAGCTTAAATGCATCTATGCTATTCACCTCAACTACTCCTTGGGTCTGTATTCATGATCACCACTCTCTGTATTTCCCCTAAGTTCTTCATTGGATTTATTGGAGACATTTTTATATTTGTGGCCCCTAATTCTGAACTCCACAGTGGAAACATTTTCTCTACGCTTACCTTAACAAACCCCTTCATAATTTTAAAGGCCTCTATCAGGTCATCCAACAGCCTTCTCTTTTCTAGAGCCCCAGCCTGCTATCATTCCCTGATAAGGATATCCTCTCAGTTTTTGTATGATATTGTGAACCTTTCTTGCACCTTCTCTTGTGCCTCTGTATATCCCTTCTATAATACGGAGACTGGAACTATGCACAGTATTGTGATCTAACCAACATTTGCGATAAGTTTAACACAACTTTTCAGGGTTTTAATTTTATCCCTCTAAAATAATTCCATACGTCAGTCCACTGTAACCTTTCCCAAGATACAAAAGAACCAGAGGTGACGTGAAGAAATCATTTTTACACAGCGAGCTGTTATAGGGTATTTCAATATTAACATTCAAAAGAAAATTGAATAAATACTTGAAGGGAAAAAAAATTAAAGCGATTAATTGGATAGCTCTACCAAAGAGCCAGCACAGACACGATGGGGCAAATGGCCTCCTTGAGTTCTGTACCATTCTCTGATTCTATCTATGATGATAGCCATGAAGCCCATCTTAATTCACCCATCCATAAAACTCTGCACTAATTATTTCTTAAATGATTCCAAGATTTCCACCTCTGGCACTCTATCTGGGAGTCCATTCTAAATGTTAATCATGTTCTATGTGAAGGAGAAACTCCAGAAAATAGTCCTAAAGCTACCTGCTACATTTTGAACCGGTGCCCCCTTGTCTTATTCCCTCAGTTTAGTTGAAAGTAATATTCCAGATATTCCTTCTCCATATCATTTACAATCTTAATATCTTAGATATGAATCTTTGGCCTCCTTGTCTCGAGGGACAATGGATAAGCTCCTAGAGGTGGTCAGTGGTTTGGGGAGCAGCGCCTGGAGTGGCTATAAAGGCCAATTCTAGAGTAACAGATTCTTCCACAGGTGCTGCAGATATAATTGGTTGTCGGGGCTATTACACAGTTGGCTCTCTCCTTACACTTCTGTCTCTTTTCCTGCCAACTGCTAAGTCTCTTCAACTCGCCTCTCTTTAGCCCCGCCTTTATGGCTGTCTGCCAACTCTGGCAATCGCTGGCAACTGACTCCCATGACTTGTGGTCAATGTCGCAGGACTTCATGTCGTGTTTGCAGACGCCTTTAAAGCGGAGACATCGACAGCCGGTGGATCTGATAACAGTGACGAGCTTGCTGTACATTGCGTCCTTGGGGATCCTGCCATCTTCCATGGGGCTCACATGGCCAAGCCATCTCAAGCGCCGCTGGCTTAGTAGGGCGTATATGCTGGGGATGTTGGCCACCTCGAGGACTTCTGAATTGGAGATACGGTCCTGCCACCTGATGCCAAGGATTTTCCGGAGACAGCAAAGATTGAAAGCGTTGAGACGTCGCTGTTGGCTGACACGTGTTGTCCAGGCCTCGCTGGCAAGGTAGAGCAAGGTACTGAGGTGACAGGCTTGAAACACTTGGAATTTTGTGTTCCTTGTCATAGGGAGATACAGCATTAAAACAGGCCCTTCGGCCCACCAAGTTCGTGCCGACCAACAACCACCCATTTATACTAATCCTACATTAATCCCATATTCCCACCATTCTGAGACCACCTACCTACACTAGGGGCAATTTACAATGGTCAATTTACCTATCAACCTGCAAGTCTTTGGCTGTGGGAGGAAACCGGGGCACTCGGCAGAAGCCCACGCGGTCACAGGGAGAACTTGTAAACTCCGCACAGGCATTACCCAGAACCGAACCCGGGTCGCTGGAGCTGTGAGGCTGCAGTGCTAACCACTGCGCCACTGTGCTGCCCCATTTGTCAGTGCGCCATTTCCCCACACCCTCTTGGTCAGTCTGGACATAGCAGCAGATGCCTTTCCCATGCACTTGTTGATTTCTGCATCAAGAGACAGGTTACTGGTGATAGTTGAGCCTAGGTAGGTGAACTCTTGAACCACTTCCAGAGCGTGGTCACCAATATTGATGGATGGAGCATTTCTGACATCCTGTCCCATGATGTTCATTTTCTTGATGCTGATGGTTAGGCCAAATTCATTGCAGGCAGCTGCAATCCTGTCGATGAGTGTCTGCAGACACTCTTCCGTGTGGGATGTTAATGCAGCATCGTCAGCAAAGAGGATTTCCCTGATGAGGACTTTCCGTATTTTGGTCTTCGCTCTTAGACGGGCAAGGTTGAACAACCTGCCATCTGATCTTATGTGGAGGAAAATTCCTTCTTCTGAAGACTTAAACATGTGAAAGAGCAGCAGTGAGAAGAAGATCCCAAACAGTGTAGGTGCGAGAACACAGCCCTGTTTCACGCCACTCAGGATAGGAAAGGGGTCTGATGAGGCACCGTTATGTTGAATTGTGCCTTTCATATTGTCATGGACCGAGATGATGATACTTAGTAGCTTTGGTGGACATCCAATCTTTTCTAGTAGTCTGAAGAAACCATGTCTGCTGACGAGGTCAAAGGCTTTGGTGAGATCAATGAAAGCAACGTAGAGGGGCACCCGTTGTTTGTGGCATTTCTCCTGTAGCTGGCAAAGGGAGAACAGCATGTCAATGGTGGATCGCCCTGCTCGAAAGCTGCACTGTGCCTCACGCTCAGCCAGCTTCTGGAGTCTGTTTAAAACGACTTGAGCGAAGGCTATCCCCACTATGCTGAGCCTGGAGATTCCACGGTACTTGTTGCAGTCACCACGGTCACCCTTGTTCTTATAGAGGGTGATGATATTCGCATTGCGCTTGTCCTGCGATACTGCTCCCTCATCCCAACACAGGCAAAGCAGTTCATGGAGTGCTGAGAGTATAGCAGGTTTGGCACTCTTGATTATTACAGGGGTAATGCCATCCTTTCCAGAGGCTTTTCCAATGGTTAGAGAATCGATGGCATTACTGAGTTCCGATTTTGTTGGCTGTTCGTCCAGCTCATCCATGACTGGCAGAGACTGGGCTGCATTGAGGGTGGTAACAGTGACATCATTTTCCCTGGAGTACAGTTCTAGGTAGTGCTCCACCCAGCGGTCAATTTGCTTGCCTTGGTCAGTGATCGTTTCCCCTGATTTAGACTTGAGGGGGGGCGATCTTCCTGATGGTTGGCCCAAAAGCTCTCTTAATGCCATCATACATTCCTCTGATGTTTCCAATGTCGGAGGCCAGCTGAATATGACTGTATAGGTGTTGCCAGTAGTCGTTTGCACAGCGCCTGGCTGTTCTTTACGCGGTGCTTCTGGCAGCTTTAAGTATTACGGATGTTAACTGGCTGGGGGGTTTCTTGTAGTTCAACAGTGCAGTGATCTTAACGGCTATGACAGGTTCCATCTCTTCAGAGTGAGATTGAAACCAGTCTGCATTCTGCTTCTTACGTTTGCCAAAGGTAGTCATTGCCGAATCATAGATGGCGTCTCTGATGTGGGCCCACTTGGTCTCTGCATCCCCTGCAGGAGTGTTTTGAAGGTCTTTTTCAAGCGAATTAAGAAACTTTTGTGACAGCTGTGGGTAAGAAATTCTGTGAGTGTTAATGCGTGGGCGGCCCTTCTGCTTGGAGTGATGTAGCTTCTTTGGTTTGAGTCTAACTATGCTGCACACCAGGGAGTGGTCGGTGTCGCAGTAATATTCCAGATATTCCTTCTCTGTGTCATTGACAATCTCAATATCTTAGATATGACATGTAGTGAATTAGCATGCTGGAGAGGAACAGGTGACTTGACATCTATGGTTCCCAAAGCTCTCCACCACTGAGATTTCCCTCACCTCCTGTCTGGGTCTATGGTAGACTAATTGATAGAGATTGACTGCTATGAATCGTCAACAACTCTAGTTTTGTTGTATTATGCGACGACCATGGTAATTTCTTTGGCCTGCAGTTCCTATGTTATTTCGCTCTATAAGATCAGCCCCAGTCACCTTTTTTTTCAGGTGTTGAAGCCCAGGTCTCTCCAGTTTTTTTTTCCAGAACTCAGACCTCTTGCGCTTATGAATGAAACCTGTGGCTCTTCTCTGCACTGCCTCCAGATTTTTTTTATTCATTTCATGGGATGTGAGTGTCGTTGGCAAGGCCAGCATTTGTTGCCAATCCCTAATTGCCTTCGAGAAGGTGGTGGTGAGCTGTCTTCTTCAACTGCTGCAGTCCATGTGGTGCAGGTACAACCACAGTGCTGTTAAGAAGGAAGTTCCAGGATTTTGACTGAGCAACAGTGAAGGAACTGGCTTGGAGGGGAACATGCAGGTGGTGGTGTTCCCATGCATCTGCAACTCTCATCCTTCTAGGTGGTAGAGGTCGCAAGTTTGGAAGGTGCTATTGAAGGAGGCATGGTGAGTTGCTGTAGTGCATCTTGTAGATGGTACAAACTGCTGCCACTGTGCATCAGTCGTGGATTGTGTGAAAGTTTAAGGTAGTGGATGGGGTGTCAATCAAGCGGGCTGCTTTGTCCTGGATGGTGTCGAGCTTCTTGAGTGTTGTTGCAGCTGCACCCATCTAGGTAAGTGTAGATTATTCCATCACACTCCTGACTTGTGCCTTGTAAGTGGTGGACAGACATTGGGAGACAGGAGGTGGGTTACCTGCTGCAGAATTCCCAGCCTCTGACCTGCTCTTGGAGCCACAGCATTTATGTGGCTGCTTCAATTCAGTTTCTTGTCAATGGTCACCCCAGGATGTTGATAGTGGGGGATTCAGCGATAATAATGCCTTAGACGGTCAAGGGGAGATGGTAGGATTCTCTCTTGATGGAGATCGTCATTATCTGGCATTTGTGTGGCGCGAATATTACTTGCCACTTATCAACCCAAGCCTGAATGTTGTCCAGGTCTTGCTGCATATGGACACGGGCTGCTTCAGTATCTGAAGAGTTGTGAGTGCTACTGAACATCAATCATCAGCGAACATCCCCACTTCTGACTTCATGATGGAGGGAAAGTCATTGATGAAGCTGCTGAAGATGGTTGGGCCTAGGACACTACCCTGAGGAATTCCTGCAGTGATGCCCTGGGGCTGAGATAATTAGCCTTTAACAACTGCAACCATCTTCCTTTGGTATGGTTCTAACCAGTGGAGAGATTTCCCCATTGACTTCATTTGGCTAGGGCTCCTTGATGCCACATGCAGTCAGATATTGCCTTGATGTTATGGGCAATCACTCTTACCTAACCTGTTGAGTTCAGTTCTTTTGGTTTTTTTGAACCAACGCTGTAATGAGGTCAGGAGCCGAGTGGCCCTGGCGGAACCCAAACTGAGCATCAGTGAACAGGTTGTTGCTGTTTAAGTGGCGCTTGATAGCACTGTTGACGACCCCTTCCATCACATTGCTGATGATCGAGAGTGGACTGATGGGGCGGATTGGATTTGTCCTGCTTTTTGTTGACCGGACATATCTGGTCAGTTTTCCACATTGTCAGCTAGATGCCAGTGTTGTAGCTGTACTGGAATCGGTTAGCTAGGTGCGTGGCTAGTCCTGCAACATAAGACTTCACTACTACAGCTGGGATGTTGTCTGGACCCATAGCCTTTGCAGTACTTGAATGTCTCCCTTTGAAAACAGAAAAGAATGAGGAATGAGTGAAGGGAATGGGACTACAAGATAGCTCTTTCATGTAGTCATCTCAGGCTCAGTGGGCCAAATGGCCTCTTCTGTGGTGTAAAATTCTAAGGGGGTGATTTTGAATCTCAGCAGCTAGACTTAACATGGAAAAGCAGAAAGCCTGCCTGATTTCTCAGAGATGGAAATCAGGTGGATTTTACAGCGGGTGGGTGATTTGCTCCATCAGATTCGCCCTCAGGTGGCAAAGTTGTAAATTGTTCCCGATGATTCTAAACCTCTGTACTGAACACAAATAATTCTGTCCGTCAGAAAGCTTTGGTTTCAGGTTGAGTGATTGGCACGGAATAAGTATTACAAGTCTATTCTCACTGCAAAGGTGAAAAGTGCCAAATAGCAATTTACATCTGGGTGCTCAGTCACAAGCGGTCAATAAGTCAATAACTAAAGGACAAGTTGGAAGTAGCTGTTACTACAGAGCATTCACACTACATTCGTCTGTAAGTCTGTCAGATCCTGTGACACTAGATTATTGATGAGATTTAGTGCTGTGCACTTTAATGTTAAACTTTTGTTCACATCTTCTGTCCTTTGCCCTTCTTTTAACCTAATTCTGATCTCCAACTATTTGATGTTCAACTCAGCATCTGTATTTTAGTTGCTTTAGTTTTCCCTTTCTCTTTGTCAGATATACCTACAGAGGTGGCAACTTAGTTCAGCTAGCAATACTCTTGCTATTGGTTGTGGGTTTAAGCCCCACTCAAGGACATGAGCACTTGGTTTAGGCTGGCACTCCAGTGCAATAGTGAGAGAGATGCTGTCTTTCAGCTGTGATCTTAAACCGAGTGTACGTGTAAAAGGTCTCATGGTTCTAATTGAAGAACAGAGAGTTCCCCAGGTAGCCCAGCGAGCATTTATCCTTCAACAGACCAACAAAAACAAATTGATTTGTCTTTCTATTACATTTGCTGTGTGCAAATTTGAATACCGTACTATTTAAATAACAAGAGGGACTATACCTCAGAAGTAATCTGTTGGTTGTGAAGGTTGGGATATTATGATGAAGTGCTATGTAAAAGCTTTTTCTTAGAAGTCAAATACTTTGCTGTCTAGTTATGTCTTGTAAGAGGATCTAATGTAATCTTCTTTCCTAATTTATATCATCTATAAAATAAATTAAAAATCCTGCACATACCGTGCTGTTCCTGAGCACATGCATCCTACATGCTGGTGTCACAATTCATCAGTCACAATGTTCCTGCCAACACTTTCTCATCACATTTAGTAAATTGGCTTAAAATTAAAAACAAAATCTGATGAGTTAGGGAATTTACAAATCAATTGGGAGAAAAGTGATTAGAATACTGCCAATGAGAGACTAACGACTTACAAAGGTTGGGCGATCCTAAGGGGCTAGTAAAGAGAAATTCTAAAAAGGTAAACCAGTTGACTCACTCAATACACATTTTAAAAATGTTTTCTACAGACAGTGATTGACAAAGAGAAAATCAGTGGAGACAGCTGGAATTGTGTGTCATGGACCGGGAGTAAAGCTGATAGTCTTGCGCTGGCACCTATTGGGATATTTTATTGTTAAAGATGCTATATAAATGACTGTTCTTCTTTGTCACAGAAGGGCCAAGACAATTCAGGCCCACTGTCCTGGTCCCTTGTCACCTCTCCGCCCCATCCCAAAACGGTGTTAGGCCCTGTGCACTGCTACTGCTCATTAAGCTCTAAAACAAATGCCCAGTGTTTACACATACCTTTGCCACCCTCTATACTCCTAGACCATGGGAGTCCTTGATCCACTGCTCCCTGGGATGCTTTCAGGGCTTCCAAACCATAAAAATTCCTTCCCCAGTGCTCCCAGAAGCAGGAAATCCTCTCCAGGTGAACCTGTATCCCTGGAACAGTTGATGTGTTCCCAAAGTCCCTCTGTGCCGAACGTCTAGACCTCAAGACCTCTCCCAATGCTCAAGGACTATTGGACCCATCCCAGCAATGCCAGATCCTAGGCCCCCTTTCTACTATTCCCAGATCACTGTTAAATCAGTGTCGCTAATAAATGTGAAGTAATTATGAACTCTCCTTGCTTATATATCTTCTAATTCACTTTGACCAATATCACTGAACCTCTGTTCTTTTCAAATGTCAGCCAACTTAAAGAGGTAAGCTGTCAGATGTCAGGCTTGACTCAGTGGTAGGTTGTCAGCTCTGAGTCAGAAAGTTGTGGGTTGAAGCCTAATTCCAGAGCCTTGAGGATGTGATTAAGCTGATACTTCTGTACTGTACTGAGGGAGTGCTGCACTGTTGGAGGTGCTGTTTTTTGAGTGAGATATGAAACTCAGAGCCTCTCTGCCCTCTCAGGTGGGCGTGAAAGATTGTCTGTCACTGCTTGGAGATAAATAAAGGAGGTATCCTGGCCAACGTCTATCCCTCCAGCAATACCACTAAAGAAACAATGGTTCATGGGACCTTGCTGTGTGCAAATTGGTTGCCATTTTCACCTATATTACAAAAGTAATATGCTGTGCAGGTGCGATAAAAATCCAAGTTTTTTCATTGAAAATATGATCAGGCTGGGATTCTTATCTCACAAAACATAAAGCTGAAAGGTGACCTAATAGTGGTTTGATAGGGCAGACATAGAGATAATTCCAATTGTGGAGGACGCCAAAACTAGGGGTCATAACTGTAAGATAGTCACTAATAAATTCAATAAATAATTCAGGAGAAACTTCTTTACCCAGAGAGTGCCTAGAATATTGAACTCACTACAATAGGGAGCAGTTGAGGTGAATAATATGGATTTAAGGGGAATGACCTGTTTCTGTGAAATAAATTCTACATAATTATTTATAATTATGAATTGGCCCCTGTGTACAGAGAGTTCTACAGTTTGAACGCTCCTGATTATATACTATGCATTCTTGCTCACTACGCTCAGGACCAATGCAGTTATTTTTTGATGCATCCTCTCAGCCTGCTTTGTTTAATGGAAGGATTCATTCACAGATGGCAATTTTACAAAATAGATTTCTATGTAGAAGGCTGTTCATCACCTCCTAGCTGATCCACGTGGGAAAAAAAATAACATGCCCCCATCAATTCTTCCTTTTTAAATGATTCTAGTTTTTCCCCAACTAAAATCTATTTGTTTGTGCTGATCACACTTTGGGAGAAGAACTTCCTGATATCAGACCTAAATTTGTCTTTCTGAAGGTTAAAAACTGTCCAAGTGTGACAGTTTACTGAATCTCAGTAATGCCACCTCCCAGCTGTCTCCTTTTCCAATGGGAACAGCCGAATTTTCTCCAGCCTTGCCTCGTCATTTGGTCCATTGTCATTTTGTGCTCCAAATGGGCCACAGTGCTCAAGGAGAATCATTTTGGCATTAGACAAAAGTGCAAAACAGACCTCAACAGAAACCAAAGTGGGGGTGGGGGTTTCACAGATGGCTGAAGCAATATCACACATTGTACACTATCGACAAAAGTCAAAATTACCCCCAAGGTGCAAATAGAAAAACTAAAATAAAAAATATTGTTCAGGCAACTGCGATCCAGCAAGGAAATCATTCCTGTTAAAACTTTGTAAAAAAGATCCGGACCCTGCACAATTATTAGTACAGTTTCATTATTAAGTATTCAGTGCAAATATCTAGAACAGTTTAATCTCTGATCACCAACATAATTGTCCAGAAATGATTTGTAATCGAGTGGTCAACACAGCTGTCTAGAAATGCTGCATAATTTTGTTGGCAGCACAATTATATTTAACTATTTAATAAAATACTTAGCATGCATATTTAGAACCTAACATGGAATCCAGAATTGTTTAATTATCTAGAACAGTTGTACAATTTTCTAGACTGATTTAATTATTAAGTACCCAGCATAAATCTCTAGAACTCTTCAATTATTGAGTGCGCAGCTGAAAATATCTGGATCTATTTAATTAGTGAGTATCCAACACAGTTGTATTGAACTGGTTCGTGTATCTACGAGAGTTTATCCAGTGGTGCGTTCTGAATCCACAAGGAAAGATGAAGAGGAATGATACTTTGTATGAAATTGATTTCACTAAATGCAGCCATTAAATATAAAATGAAGCCAGGCAATAATAGCTAAGGCAACATTAATAAAACTCTGCTTTGTGTTCTGTATTTCTCCATTCTCTCACTGATCATATTAAAGCTTGGAAATAATGGGACTGTCTGATGAAAAATGAAGTAATATTCAATTTGAAAACCTCTAAAGGTAGCAACGCTGTATTATATGAAATAGTGTCTCCAAAAAGCTGTGGTGACTTATGATGAGATTGTGCTTTATAAAAAGATTTTTAGAAGGAGCTAATCCATCCTGGGTGAAAATATCTGGTTTTGCTTCATAATTGATGCAGAGATTCAGAAACTAGATAAAAACACAGAAATGGACAGGTATTGGATATACTTCTAGATTAATTGCGGTACTGTTTGTGTTCTAACATCTTATTATATAAAAAAAAAATAGAACTATATGAGAAAGGATGGACAGGAAAAGACCTACTGGTCCATTCTGCTGTTTTTCACAAATGCGATGTTTTGTACATCATAATTATTTTTTAATACAATCACAGAATGCGGACATTGCTGGGAAAGCCAGTATTTATTGTCCATCCCCAATTGCCCTTGAGAAAGTGGTGGTCCGCCGCCTTCACGAATACAACTGAGAGGCTGCTGGGCCATTTCAGAAGGTGGTCAAGAGTCAACCACATTACTGTGGGTCTGGAGACACATATAGGCCAGCCGATTTCCTTTCCTAAAGGGCATTAGTGAACCAGATGGGTTTTTACAACAACCTAGAAGGTACATAGCCATCATTACTGATATTAGCTTCTCATTCCAGATTAATTTAATTAACTGAATTTAAACTCCGTAGCTGCCGTGGTGAGATTTGAACTCATGTCTTGGGATCATTAGACCAGGCCTCTGGATTACTATTCCAGTCACACAACCACCATGCTACCATTCCCAAAGTTATGTACAACCCCCGCCCCACATGGAAACCATGAGGGGCTGAATTTTTAACCCTAGTATTGACGGGCACAGAATTTCACTCCACTGGCTGGCATGCCCGTTCCCCAGCTCCATTCCACCCACGGGCCACTTTACCAGAGGCGGGATGGCAGTGAGGGTGTTGGCATGGTTACCCGCCCATAAGCGGCAGGTAGCTAACTGAGGCACCAAAATGTCTATTGTCAGAGACCGCTGGGATTTCTCAGTTGGCCGCCAGGTCCCCGCAGTCCAGCTGCCTGGAGGTGGCCTCTCAGTGCCAGATCAGGGCGAGCCAGCACTCCAGACAGGCTTAGAGGCTGTCCCTGCCTCCCGAGCAGTCGCAGGCTGCCCTGTGAAGACATCACGCCTCCCCTCCCCCACCACCGCCAACAATAGTGGCCCTGCTGCAAAGACATTTTTTCATTTTAGATTTAAAAAGTGGGAGAAAGGGTGCCTCCATCTTTGGGTGCCCTCTCCCTCACTTAGCTGTGATGGCTTCCTGCTGCTACTTCGAAGTTGGAGGACCTCCTATTGGCCCTCCAGCTTTAAGACCTCACCCGCCATCCTTAATTGGATGGCGAGCCTGCCTTCTGGCCACTAATTGGCCAATTTAGGGAAATCATGGGTGAGTTACTGTTCCCCCACACAGTGCCAGCTCTGACCCCCATTTGAGCCTGCCGGGCGGGTCCTGAAGCCCACAGGGAGAATCCTACCTGTAATCTCCTAGGAGAAGTGAAAAGTAGACAAACACCCAGGTCAGTTAGGGAGAAAAAATCTGGAAAATTCCACTCTGATCCACTCGGGCAATCAAAACTAGACTAGGAGACCGCTCTGCACCTGATTAACATCATGCAATACCTATATGAGTTGATCTCTGGCCCAGCCATAAACAAGTCCAGCTCTCACTTGAACATACTCAGCCTATTCCACTGGTCCACTATTCTGCAGCAAAAGAACCACCTCTGGATATCTAACTTTTTCTGTTCAATTCTACCATTTTTGCTTAACCCTTGGTGCGCATGGACAAGCTAGTGCTTGGGCCCCTGGCAACTGTCCAGTAGTCACAGTACTGAATTTGACATTAGAAAATCACTTCATAGCTTGGCCTGTCAATAAAGTGAATGTCAATCTTCAGATATCAGAAAAATGGTTCATACACAATAAATGGAGGAACCCAGGAACCAGCTAAAAACACAGATGAAGTATTTCATTTTTAAGATACACTGTAGATGGATTAAGGTATTGTTGGTAGGAATCAAGTAAATTAACATCAAAATAATGAAATAGAAAAAAGGAAATGGGGTGCATGGGTAATGTGAAAAAAAATTAAGCCACTGCAACTTAATGTTCTAAGGTCACTCCGTTCCCACCCAGTGCCAATTCAGCTTGACCAACTTTCCCAGCGAGTCCACTTTGACTCTGATTTTAAAAGTTTGATTTTAAGAGAGTTGGGTAAATTTTAAATAAAAACAAGAAATGCTGGAAATACTCAGCAGGTCTGGCAGCATCTGTGGAGAGAGAAGCAGAGTTTAACGTTTCAGGTCACTGACCTTTCATCAGAACTGGCAAATATGCCAGTTCTGAAGAAGGGTCACTGACCTGAAACATTAACCCTGCTTCTCTCTCCACAGATGCTGCCAGACCTGCTGAGTATTTCCAGCGTTTCTTGTTTTTATTTCAGATTTCCAGCATCTGCAGTATTTTGCTTTTATTTTTGAGTAAATTTTAACTTGCCAACTCCAAGCAGAAGCAAAAGGTGGGTACAACTGGGCTCAACCTAACAGCAAGATCATTCTTGAGCATATGACTGTCATCTTGAAGCAGTGTTTTGGATACCCTGACAGACCAGGGTATGTATTACAAAACAGCTCCCCCGGTCCCAGTGTCAAGATTTGTCATTATCCACACCATAACCTTTCTCTGCAAAGCAGTATTGGTGCAGAGCAGGAAAGCCATGGCAAAGTGCATGACGAGGAGGAAATAACTTGAACACTGGCATGTTCCAATAAGGATCAAGTTAGGTGTATCATTTAGGAAATGTTAACTCCGCATCTATAAAATAAACTGCCCCGTGACACCACCTACTGAACTTGCATCACTATCTACAGCCTCTGCAATGTGTGCCGCTGTGCTGGTGTTTGCAGGGTGCCTTGTTACATGAAGCACTGGCTGTGAGTTTTCATTTTGTGTGCCTCCATTTCTGAGGAAACAAGAAAGGACCAAATGTCAAACACATTCAACTGCTCCTTGCCTTGCTGCGTACTCCGTGAGATGCTACGGAAATTCCGGATGTGAATGTCACTCAGTAGGACAATACACAACATGAATATTTCGCTGCTGGTCATGAGCACTTATTCATGGTATCACCAAGATTATTATAGAGTGTAGCCTACAGGTCAGAAACAGGCCATTGACCCAAATGGTCCATGCCGGTGTTTATGCTCCGCACAAGCTTCCTTCCATCCCTCTTCATCTAACTCTATCAGCCGATCCTTCTGTTCCTTTTCCCTCATGTGCTTATCCAGCTTCCCCTTCAAAGCTTCTGTACTATTTACCTCAATCACTCCTTATGGTAGCAACTTTCACATTCTAACCACAACTTCTCCAGAATTACCTTTTAGATTCATTAGTGATTATCTTATATTTATGGCCCCTAGATTTCATCTCCCCCACAAGTGAAAACATCTTCTCTACATTTACCTTTTCAAACTCCTGCATAAAATTAAATCTTTCAGTTAAATCTCTTAGTTCTGGTACCATCCTTGTTAATCTTTTTCATACCTTCACCCATGCCTCTACATCCTTCTTGTAATATGGAGACTGTGTACAGTATTCCAAGTGTGGTCTAACCAAGGGTTGATACAATATGGAAAAGATAAAATTCCTTGCTAGACAGTGTTCCTTGTAACACTCAGAAAACCATAAAAAAACTTTGTTCAGCCCAATAGCCCACGATTATCAGACTATCAACTCACTGCCTTGTTCATTATTGCCTCAATGGTAGACTCTTCAGAGCAGTGTTCTTGTGGTCTTGTGATAACCTCAGGTTTCTTACCAGAATATGACTAAAAGGTCACTTAGTCTCTAATCTCTTCCTACTGCATGTTTTCTAAAGCATTTGAAACTAATATCAGTGCAGTTCAATCTCTGCTGAGATTATTTTCTTCAGGTTGTTAAATTTAATTTTCTGGGTTTTGACATTGTAATATACTTGCTTAAGGAACATGCTGTTAGTTTTGATGTTTTCTTTGAGATAATTCTGTATGTTTGTGTCATTGCCTACTCTATAGTCGCATCAATCCTAATTACAGTAGCTCTGTTGATATCGCTACTTGCCTCCAACTACACCACGTCAAGATGCTTTAGGCATCAGGGAGATTAACTTTAAGTCATCCTGTTTACACTGTAATGCACAGCAGGGTGACTGGCAAAGCAAAACCACAGCACAATTACATCTGCAGCTGCAGATAGCTCAGCTGCAGATAGCTCTTTAAATGTACCTAAGACCACCTCGATTGTAAATTAATTCAGCTGGCAAAGCTAGAAAGTGATGCAGCATTTCCCAGGAAGTCAGTGTTCTTCCCTTCCATTTTTTGTAATGACTTTGATTGCTGGGACAACTTGTGTTTAGATTGTGCACTGAATATAGATAAATGTCCCAAGGTAATTTGTGAAGAGGGGAAAAGAAAAAAATGAAGAGAAATAGATAAGGGAATGGAGCCCCCCCCCCCCCACCCCCTCCCCTCCCAAGCCATGGAGAGGTTAGGAAGAGTAACAGAAGACACGGTTAAAAACATAGATTTTGAGAAGTTTTTCAAAAGTTGGACAGGGTGATGGAGAGGGCTTTAGATTGGAATTCCAGAGAGTAGGGTTGGGGCAGATGATGACTCTGCTGATGGGACAAGGAGAAAGCGAATCAGAAAAAGGACAAAATCAGAGGGCTGAAGGATGCAGGAGGGGATGTAAAGCTGAAGGAGGTTGCAGAAATAGGGTAGAATGAGATAGTAAGAGACGGAGAACGAGAGAGAGAGAGAAAGTGAAAGAGTTGTAACACAGGGAAACGCGATGGCTAATTTAGCACATAGTAAGTACCCACAAACAGGAATGAAGTAAATGACCAAGTAATCTTTTTTGATAATGCTGGTTGAGGATAAATATTGATCAGAACATTGGGAGAACTCCTCTGCTCTTCCTTCAATAATATCACAGGATCTTTTACGTCCAACTGAGATCAAACGGTCCTGGTTCTTCAGACAGAATTTTGTTTGACTCTGGAGGAGACAGCATGGGAGTGGGAAGAGAATCCTTGCTTGGAAATGCATTGACTGTGTTTGTGAAGGTAGGAGTGGAACCAAGCAAGGACAGTCCCAGGAAGCTGGACAATGGAGGAGAGGCAGTGGATGAAGATGGCATGGATAACCATTATTAGAATTAGAATTAGAACATTACAGCGCAGTACAGGCCCTTCGGCCCTCGATGTTGCGCCGACCTGTGAAACCATCTGACCTACACTATTCCATTTTCATCCATATGTCTATCCAATGACCACTTAAATGCCCTTAAAGTTGGCGAGTCTACTACTGCTGCAGGCAGGGCGTTCCACGCCCCTACTACTCTCTGAGTAAAGAAACTACCTCTAACATCTGTCCTATATCTATCACCCCTCAACTTAAAGCTATGTCCCCTCGTGTTTGCCATCACCATCCGAGGAAAAAGACTCTCACTATCCACCCTATCTAACCCTCTGATTATCTTATATGTCTCTATTAAGTCACCTCTCCTCCTCCTTCTCTCTAACGAAAACAACCTCAAGTCCCTCAGCCTTTCCTCGTAAGACCTTCCCTCCATACCAGGCAACATCCTAGTAAATCTCCTCTGCACCCTTTCCATAGCTTCCACATCCTTCCTATAATGCGGTGACCAGAACTGCATGCAATACTCCAGGTGCGGTCTCACCAGAGTTTTGTACAGCTGCAGCATGACCTCGTGGCTCCGAAACTCGATCCCCCTACTAATAAAAGCTAACACACCATATGCCTTCTTAACAGCCCTATTAACCTGGGTAGCAACCTTCAGGGATTTATGCATCTGGACACCAAGATCTCTCTGTTCATCTACACTACCAAGAATCTTCCCATTAGCCCAGTACTCTGCATTCCTGTTACTCCTTCCAAAGTGAATCACCTCGCACTTTTCCACATTAAACTCCATTTGCCATCTCTCAGCCCAGCTCTGCAGCCTATCTATGTCCCTCTGTACCCTACAACATCCTTCGGCACTATCCACAACTCCACCGACCTTAGTGTCATCCGCAAATTTACTAACCCACCCTTCTACACCCTCTTCCAGGTCATTTATAAAAATGACAAACAGCAGAGGCCCCAAAACAGATCCTTGCGGTACACCACTAGTAACTAAACTCCAGGATGAACATATGCCATCAACCACCACCCTCTGTCTTCTTTCAGCTAGCCAATTTCTGATCCAAAGCTCTGAATCACCTTCAACCCCATACTTCCGTATTTTCTGCAATAGCCTACCGTGGGGAACCTTATCAAACGCCTTACTGAAATCCATATACACCACATCCACTGCTTTACCCTCATCCACCTGTTTGGTCACCTTCTCGAAAAACTCAATAAGGTTTGTGAGGCACGACCTACCCGTCACAAAACCATGCTGACTATCGCTAATGAACTTATTCTTTTCAAGATGATTATAAATCCTGTCTCTTATAACCTTTTCCAACATTTTACCCACAACCGAAGTAAGGCTCACAGGTCTATAATTACCAAGGCTGTCTCTACTTCCCTTCTTGAACAAGGGGACAACATTTGCTATCCTCCAGTCTTCCGGCACTATTCCTGTCGACAATGACGACATAAAGATCAAGGACAAAGGCTCTGCAATCTCCTCCCTAGCTTCCCAGAGAATCCTAGGGTAAATCCTAGGGTAAATCCCTTTCCAAAATTGATAACACCTCCTCCTTGTGAACCTCAATCCCATCTAGCCTAGTAGCCTGAATCTCAGTATTCTCCTCGACAACATTTTCTTTCTCTACTGTAAATGCTGACGCAAAATATTCATTTAACACTTCCCCTATCTCCTCTGATTCCACACACAACTTCCCACTACTATCCTTGATTGGCCCTAATCTAACTCTAGTCATTCTTTTATTCCTGATATACCTATAGAAAGCCTTAGGGTTTTCCCTGATCCTATCCGCCAATGACTTCTCGTGTCCTCTCCTTGCTCTTCTTATCTCTCCCTTTCGATCCTTCCTGGCTAGCTTGTCGCTCTCAAGCGCCCTAACTGAGCCTTCACATCTCATCCTGACATAAGCCTTCTTCTTCCTCTTGACAAGCGCTTCAACTTCTTTAGTAAACCACGGCTCCCTCGCTCGACAACTTCCTCCCTGCCTGACAGGTACATACTTATCAAGGACACGCAGTAGCTGCTCCTTGAATAAGCTCCACATTTCGATTGTTCCCAGCCCCTGCAGTTTCCTTCCCCATCCTACGCATCCTAAATCTTGCCTAATCGCATCATAATTTCCTTTCCCCCAGCTATAATTTTTGTCCTGTGGTATATACCTGTCCCTGCCCATCGCTAAGGTCAACCTAACCGAATTGTGATCACTATCACCAAAGTGCTCACCTACATCTAAATCTAACACCTGGCCTGGTTCATTACCCAGTACCAAATCCAATGTGGCATCGCCCCTGGTTGGCCTGTCTACATACTGTGTCAGAAAACCCTCCTGCACACACTGGACAAAAACTGACCCATCTAAAGTACTCGAACTATAGTATTTCCAGTCGATATTTGGAAAGTTAAAGTCCCCCATAACAACTACCCTGTTACTCTCGCCCCTGTCGAGAATCATCTCGCTATCCTTTCCTCTACATCTCTGGAACTATTTGGAGGTCTATAAAAGACTCCCAACAGGGTAACCTCACCTCTCCTGTTTCTAACCTCGGCCCATACTACCTCAGTAGACGAGTCCTCAAACGTCCTTTCTGTCGCTGTAATACTCTCCTTGATTAACAATGCCACACCCCACCTCTTTTACCATCTTCTCTGTTCTTACTGAAACATCTAAATCCCGGAACCTGCAACATCCATTCTTGCCCCTGCTCTACCCATGTCTCCGAAATGGCCACTACATCGAGATCCCAGGTACCAACCCATGCTGCAAGCTCACCCACCTTATTCCGGATGCTCCTGGCGTTGAAGTAGACACACTTTAAACCAGGTTCTTGCTTGCCAGTGCCCTCTTGCGTCCTTGTAACCTTATCCCTGACCTCACTACTCTCAACATCCTGTACACTGGCACTACAATTTAGGTTCCCATTCCCCTGCTGAATTAGTTTAAACCCCCCCGAAGAGCACTAGCAAATCTCCCCCCCAGGATATTGGTACCCCTCTGGTTCAGGTGAAGACCATCCTGTTTGTAGAGGTCCCACCTACCCCAGAAAGAGCCCCAATTATCCAGGAAACCAAAACCCTCCCTCCTGCACCATCCCTGCAGCCACGTGTTCAACTCCTCTCTCTCCCTATTCCTCGCTTCGCTATCACGTGGCACGGGCAACAACCCAGAGATAACAACTCTGTTTGTTCTCGCTCTAAGCTTCCACCCTAGCTCCCTGAATTTCTGTCTTAAATCCCCATCTCTCTTCCTACCTATGTCATTGGTGCCTATGTGGACGACGACTTGGGGCTGCTCCCCCTCCCCCTTAAGGATCCCAAAAACACGATCCGAGACATCACGAACCCTGGTACCTGGGAGGCAACATACCAACCGTGAGTCTCTCTCGTTCCCACAGAACCTCCTATCTGTTCCCCTAATCAAATGTTATGGAGAGATTGAGGGGGGCAAGGAGGGATAATACACCACGCTCACACTCACAGAGGATGTTGTTCTTGACTTTAGCAAGGGCAGCCGTTTTGCTGCAAGAAGGATGGAAGCTGGACCGAAGGGACTTGAGCAGCCAGTTTTGGGTCATATGGGCACAGAGCTGAGCAGTGACAACATGCTCAAAGAACTTGGAGAGGAAAAGTGGGTTAGAATTGGGGCAGTAACTGGATAGGACTGAAAGGCCAAGGGTCTTTTTCTCCAGAGGAGAGGTGATAATGTTAGTTTTGAAAGGGAATGGAACAGTGACTTTACATGTCATTGATCATTATTAAATATGGTATTTTTATATCTAGAGGATACACTGTTAGATTTTTAAACTGCAATTTATAATATTGATGAAATATTCATTATCTTGCAGATTTATATGTGGAAAAATAAAGTGAATTTTATAGCAGATTTCCCGTCAACTCTTCCATATTCACGTTGGATTTTAAGGCACTTCGAACCACCATTAAGAAGGTGCTAATTGAAGGGATTTAATCTAACTGGGGGTCTGTGCATTGACCACTGGCACACGATTTATAGCAAAATAATTTAGTTCATGTTAACAGAAAATAGAGACCTTTTGTCGAAGCTTTTTATCTTACACTCATCAGGACAATCGCAAGAATACCAATGTAAGGGAAGCAACAAATTTATACTGTATAAGAAGAGAGTGCTGATTGGTTGGCAATCAGAGTCCACTTGCCAACCAATCAGCACACTCTTCTCATACAGTATACATTTTTTGCTTCCCTTCCATTGGTATTCTTGCGATTGTCCTGATGAGTGCAAGGCGAAAAGCTTCAACAAAATATCTCTATTTTCAGCAATACTCAAATTCTCTACTATCAGATGACTATCATGTTAACTGTTCTATAAGAGGATAAAAGATTCAGAAAGTACCATTAGGGGGAGTTAAGTAGTTTAACGTAATATCTGACATGGTTATTGTTTTCCTTTAATTGTCAGATATTCGTGGGATTCAGGACTTTTTGGACAAAGCTTCCCAGCAGGGGATGGATGTAGCCCTGCAGAAAGTGGAAAGCAACATCAACAGGATGATCAGTACTATGTTTGCCACAATGCGTTTGGAAGAAATGAACCGGTATCGTGACACACTTCGACGGGCAATTCTCTTCCTGAGCCCACAGACAGCGAAGGCCTTCGTTTCTCAGGTAGGGGTACAACAGTGTATAGCAACACCATGCAAGAATATCACTGTTTTGATGACTGAAACCAATTGCTATCGAGTTGTTTGGCTATATAAAATCGATTTGAGTTTTGTGAATGAAAATTCATTATTTCGTGGCAGGCCAGGGATCAGAATTCTGGTTCTATGTTGATTTTGTTGTTCAATATGCACACAGTGATGTCTCAACTTTGTATTAGTTGACTGTTGATTGCAACACGCTTGTCCAATACTAGGTGATATTAAGATCTGGCATTCAGATAATGGTGCCCTTACGATGGCCATTTTGAATCTCTGTGTCAGTAATCCAACATCCCTTGATCTTCATGTTAAATGTAACTGGTACTAAGTGGTGCCAGTGGCATCCAGCAGCAGAACATGAATGCTACAGCCACTTTTATTTTCCTCTTTTTCTTTAGCACCCCTATCTCCCCCCACCACCCCCTCCCCCCCACCCCCCGCATCCCCCTGCCCACCTCAACCTCTGCAGGAACAGGAGGAGTTGATAATTGCAACAAGTGTGTCCAATATTGGTTGATAAGTCACCATGACTGCATGGGATGCATCCAAGGATGCTGAGGGAAGCAAGGGCGAAATTGCAGAGGCACTGCCATAATCTTCCAATCCTCCTTCAATACAGGGGTACTGCCAGAGGACTGGAGATTTGCAAATGTTACACCCTTGTTCAAAAAGGATGTCAGGATAAATCCAGCAACTACAGGCCAGACAGTTTAACCTTGGTAATGTGATAGCTTTTAGAAATGATGATCCGGGACAAAGTTAACAGTTACTTGGACAACTGTGAATTAATTGAAGACCCAGCATGGATTTGTGAAAGGCAAAATGTGTTTAACTAATTTGATTGAGTTTTCCATTGAGGTAACAGAGAGGGTTGATGAGGGTAATATGGTTGATGTGATGTATATGGACTTCCAAAAGGCGTTTCATAAAGTGGTACATAATAGGCTTGTCAGCAAAGTTGAAGCCCCTGGAATAAATGGACGTGACAGCATGGATACAAAGTTGGCTGAGTGACAAGAAACAGAGAGTAATGGTGAACGGTTGTTTTTCAGACTGGAGAATGGTACACAGTGGGGCTCTCAGGGGTCGGTATTAGGATCACTGTTTTTCTTGATATATATTAATGACCTAGACTTGGGTGTGCAGGTGTACACTGTTGATGTACCTACACCCCAGGGACTGCAGCAGTCAAGAAGGTGGCTCACCACCACCTTCTCGAGGGCAATTAGGGATGTGCAATCAATGCTGGCTTAGCCAGCGATGCCCACATCCCATGAATGAATAAAGAAAAGGGCACAATTTCAAAATTTGCAGGTGACACAAACTTGGAAGTATTGTGACTTCAAGGGGACATTGGCTGGTGGAATGGGCAGATACGAGACAGATGAAATTGAATGCAGAGAAGTGTGAAGTGATGTATTTTGATAGGAAGAACGAGAAGTGACAAGATAAAATAAAGGATATGATTGTAAAGGGAGTGCAGGAACAGAGAGACCTGGGGGTATACGTGCACAAATTGTTGAAGGTAGCAGGGCAGGTTGAGAATGTGGTTAAAAAGCTATACAGGATTGTGGGCTTTATAAATAGAGGCATAGAGTACAAAAGCAAGAAAGTTATAATGAACCTTTATAAAACCCTGGTTCAATCTCAACTGGAGTATTGTATCCAATTCTGTGGATTAGTTAAGGAAAGCCAGCATGGATTGTGTTTAACTAATTCAATCGAGTTTTTGTTGAGGTACCAGGGAGACTTGATGAGGGTAATATGGTTGATGTGGTGTAAATGGACTTCCAAAAGGCCTTTGATAAAGTGCCACATAATAGGCTTGTCAGCAAAGTTGAAGACCATGGAATAAAAGGGACAGTGACAGCATGGATATGAAGTTGGCTGAGTGCCAGGGCACCGGACTCTAGGAAGGATGTGAAGGCTTTAGAGAGGGTGCAGAAAAGATTTATGAGAATGGTTCCAGGGATGAGGGACTTTAATTATGTGGACATATGGGAGAAGCTGGGGTTGTTCTCCTTGGAGCAGAGAAAGTTGAGAGCAGAATTGATGGAGGTGTTCAAAATCATGAACGGTCTGGAAAGGGTAGCTAGGGAGAACACAGAGTTAAGGTGATTAGCAAAAGAATCAACAACGACAGGAGGAAATCTTTTTTACACAGCAAGTGGTTACAATCTGGAATGTGCTGCCTGAGAGTGTGACGGAAGAAGATTCAGTCGAGGCTTTCAAAGGGGAAATGGATAAGCACCTAAAGGGAAACAAGTTGCCGGGCTATGGGGAAAGTGCGGGGGCATGGGGCTAGTTAAATTGATCTTGCAGAGAGCTGCACGGACCCAACAGGTCGAATGGCCTCCTTCTGTGCTGTAACCATTCTATGATTCTATTTTATTAGCAGATTGTCCGATTCACAGCTTGTATTCTTTGTTTTCAGTTGGATGATCTGGGCCTAGAAATTGTTTTCTCCGCCAGTCTTTGGGCGCAAACCCAGCAACAACCTTGGGTCATTTCCCTCTAAATCTGACGAGCAAGAGGACCTAAAGAAATTGGCCCCCTTGTGTTATTAGTGCTGGGGATGCAAACCGCACCCCATGAGACACTACACTGATCGCAAAGCAGCCAGTTACCCATTGGGAAGCTGGCACAGGATCGATTGTGAGTCCAAGAGGAGGGATGGTTGCAAGTGGTAGTTCTTGCGACAACTCGAACTTATATAGCACCTTTAGTGTAGTAATAGTCCCAAGGCACTTCACAGGAGCATAATAGGCCAAAATTCCACACCCAGAAAAAGATGTTAAAATGGGTAACAAAATGCTTGGTCAAAGAGTTAAGTTTTAAGAAGAGTCTTAAAGGAGGAGAGGTTTAGAGAGGAACTTTCAAAGCTTAGGGCCTAGACGGCGGAAGGTACAGCTGCCTTTGGAGGAGTGGGGGATACACAAGAGGCCAGTAGTGCAGGAAAGCAGAGTTGTTGGAGGGTGGTACGGTTGGAGAAGCTTATAGAGATAAGAAGGGCTGAGGCCATGGAGAAATTTGAAGATGAGAATGAGAATTTTAAAACTATGGCATTGGCAGGACCAGAGCCAATGTATGTGACAGGGTGAAATTGAATTTGTGTGGGTTAGAATGCGGGCAGCAGGGTTTTGGCGGAACTCAATTTTATGGAGAATGGAAAGTCCCTTCCCTGTGACGTGTCAGCAAAGCACATGGAACTTCAAGGTATTGTGCGGTGGATTAATAGGAAGTTGCTTTGCACACATGTTTATTCACATGGCTAACTTCCTGTTCTTAATCATGTCAACATGTCGAGGGGCTAAACAGACAGCAGCTATGTGCCAATAGGGAGGGAAGGGAAATCAGAAGTTTAGTCATTCTGGGCTTCCCTCGGACACATCAGAGTGGCATTAACAGAGACCTGAGAGTAGGTGAACTGTTTGATCTCGTGTGTGTGTGCGGATCTGGGCAACAGGAGAAATGAGAAAATAAGAAGCATATTTTTAAACTGCACTGAAAGTAATAAATCTTTAAAAGAAATAACGGACATCACTTGTCCCTGATCATGATCTTGAAATTGAAGCAGTGTAGAGAGAGGTGACTGTGTTCCCATCCCCCCTCAACTGATAAAATATTATATATATATATATATGCACCGTTAATATAGTAAAGCGTCCAATTGCTTCGCTGAACCAATTATCAAACAAGCTTTGACACTGAGCCACATAAGGAAATATTAGGACAAGTTACCAATTGTTAATGCTACAATTGCATTTCATTGTATGGAGGTTATGGACATTAACTGGGGTTTCACGTGAGCCCATATACATAGACAGAGATTAAATCTGTGGTATAAAAACAAGAAATGCTGGAAATACTCAGCAGGTCTGGCAGCATCTGTGGAGAGAGAAGCAGAGTTAACATTTCAGGTCAGTGACCCTTCATCAGAACTGGCAAATGTTAGAAATGTAATAGGTTTTAAGCAAATAAAGAGGGGCTGGGGCAAGAGATAACAAAAGAGAAGCTGTTGATAGGACAAGGTCACAGGTCATGGAGCAAAGGCAAACGGTATGTTAATGGTGTGCTGAAAGACAAAGCACTAGTGTAGAGAGGGTGTTAATTGACAGAAAAATGAACAGCTCTGGCCCAAAGCACAAATACCAAAAAAAACAGTAGGTACGCACATAGTAAAAAAAAAAATTAATGATGAAACAAAGTAAAATAAAATAAACAGATAAAAAAGAAAAAAGAAAAAATAACTAAAAATAAAATGGGGGCTCGTCATGCTCTGAAATTATTGAAGTCACTGCTCAGTCTGGCAGGCTATAGTGTGCCTAATTGGTAAATGAAATGCTGTTCCTCGAGCTTGCATTGATGTTCGCTGGAACACTGCAGCAGTCCCAGGACAGATATCTGGGCATGAGAGCAGTGGGGGTGGGGGGTGGGGGGGTGGGTGCCGGGGTTGGTGGTGGAGGTGGAGTTGGAGGTGGGGGCTCATGCTTTCGGACTGAGCAGAGGTGTTCCCCAAAGCGGTTACCCAATCTGCGTTTGGTTTCCCCAATGCAGAGGAGACCCATTGTGAGCAGCGAATGCAGTATAGTAAATTGAAATAAGTACAAGTAAATCACTGCTTCACCTGAAAGGAGTGTTTGGGGACTTGAATAGTGAGGAGAGAGGAGGTAAAAGGGCAGGAATTACACCTCATGCGATTGCATGGGTAGGTGCCGTGGGAAGGGGATGAGGTGTTGGGAGTAATGGAGGACTGGACCAGGGTGTCATGGAGGGAGCAGGTGTTTGCTTGTAACGTGTAGCTCTGCAAATAAATATTAAGGTGTGTATAGTTTAGCCCCACTTCTATCCTTCCCCAACTGGCTTTCTGAAATAGAATGCCAATAACCAGAACAAAGAGGTAGATTTTAAGGAGTGATTTAAAGGAGGAAAGAGAGATAGAGAGGTGGAAAGGTTTAAGGAGGGTTTTCCAGAGCTTAGGTCCCAGACAGCACAATGCATGGCTGCCAGTGGTGAAGCGATTAAAATCGAGGATGTGCAAAAGGCCAGAATTAAAGGAGTGCAGAATTATTAGAGGGTTGTGGGCTGGTGGAGGTTACGGAAATAGGCAGGGCTGAGGCTGTGGTGGGATTTCAGGATAACCAGGAGAATTATAAAATTGAGGTGTTGCTGGTCTGGGAGTCAATGTAGTTCAGTGAGACTAGGGGTGATGGGGAAGTGGAATTTGGTGTGAGTTCAGATACAGGCAGCAGCGTGTTGGATGAGCTCAGGTTTATAGGAGGTGGTGGGTCCTTACTTGCAGTACATTGCACAGGTAAAGTCCAAGTACGATACCAGGCTCTGTATCCATTGCTGGAGGAACAGGGGGAGAGACCCATACTTATTATTAATTTGAAACAAATTCCGAAACTTCATCCGCAGGAACTGGTGAAAATACAATGTGGGCTGTATTTTATTCTCCCGCTGCCATGCCACCGCGATCTAGCGCACTGTGGCTCATCTACATACGCAGGGCGGTCCCCACCTCTGTCCCCTGCAATCATGTGGCGGGGGTAGATTCGGCGACGCAAGCAACAGCATCCGCTGCTTCTGGGCAGGCGCTGGCACCATTTTTAGAGGGCTGCCAGGCCTGCACAACTGAACGCTGTACCCACCCCCCACCCTGCCCCCTGCTCCCACCCAATACACTGTAAATTGATTTCTGGTCCACACCTCCCCCAATATTAAGAAAATAAATGGCTGCCCCATTCCCCCCCCCCCCCACCCCCACCCCCAAAACACTTATATTCAATATCTGACCTTCCCTCCCCACCCAACCACACAACGTGCAAAGGTCACCCTTTCCCCCCCCCCCCACCACACTAGAAATGCAGAGTTGACCCCGCCCCCCCCCCCGACTTCACTAAAAATCCTAAGTTCCCCCCTTCCCCACCTCTGTAGTGTCAGGTTTCCCTGGACGGGAAAGTGAAGGCCGTGAGTCTCGGCCTTCGCACTGAAGATCGCAGACGGCCGGTAAGATTGCGGTGAAAGGTATGTAAATATACGCCTATCCTTTATTTAAATATTTAAAGCTGGGTCCCGGTGGGGAGGGAGGGGGCTGCCACGGAGCCTCACTGCCACTGGGAAGATCAAGCCCAGCAATCCAAGAGTCAGGCTCTGTGGCGCGCTGCTGCCGATGCCACCTTCCGGCCCCCTCCCCATCCCCCGCCACGGAACTGATCGTTGGGAACTCAAAAAATCCAGCCCACAAGGTCCTATTTATGCTAAACAAGTGCCATAATGCTCCTTGAATGAAGCAGCGTTGCCATGGTAATGTGCCTAGTAATATAGAACGCTTAGAATAATGGTTTGTTCAATAATATGATAAATCATTCTCTCACTGATCACTACAAAGCAGATGTACCACCTACGAGAGCAGGAACTATCAGTCAGTGAACAGTAGAACCACTCAGCTGCATCATTACTTCTCCAGGAGCTAAGCCTGCTCGGAAATTTCCTAATTTGGCAAAACCAACCCTCACACAGGATTTGTAATCTTTACAAATCGTGGTCTCCCAAAGACCTGAAGCCTGTAACCATGAGGTTTTGAAAGCTTGCCTCACTTTTCTTTGTTGGACTGACTTAAGATATTAGCCTGAATTTTTTATATTAGACCGTGCAGGCTAACATGGTAATTATGTTTCAATTTTCTACTTTCTGGACGGCAATTCAGACCACGGAAATGATTTGACCTTTAGCTCAACTGAAACAAATTAAGTTTCAAACCAATTCTTCACATCCTGAGAGAAGAAATAGACCATTTTAATTTCACAGTTTAAATGATTGGTCACAACCTTCTCATGGTTTGACACTTGCTCAACAATGACACTTCTGGTCAGTCACAGAATGGCAACAGAAAGGGAGACTGAAGACTTCCAGTGCTTCCGTGGTTCATTTGCTTTGTTACAGACACATGGATTAAGAGTGTCAATGGAGAACAAGTTTGTTTTCTATAAGTTTAGAGAGCCTTTGATACAACGCAGAGCCATCTGGGCTGTCTCTGGCTTTGGCTATTTTTAAAATTGTTTTCTTATAGGAACATGAGGAGGCCATTCAGCCCCTCAAGCCTGTTCCGCCATTCTGTTAGATCACGGCTGATCTGTATCTTAAATCTACCTACTTGCCTTGGTTCCATAACCCTTAATTCCCTTACCTAACTAGAATCTGAACCTTAGTTTTGAAATTTTCAATTGACCCCAGACTCGACGGTATAATGATTTTTCCACAAACTTGTACTCACATTCCCTCCTTATCCATATATATATATATATAAAATGAAGAGAGTAGGCATTTCCCCTTCCTCTCTCCTTCACGGACGCACGTACATTGTGAGGAGAATTAATATCATCCCTCTGAATCACACAGTTAGAAGATGAGAAAAGATGAGGCCCACTATTCAGACCAGCCTTGTTTGTCCATGCAGAACAAGCCGACAGTCCATCAAGGCATTAAACAATTTTATTAAATATTCCAAATTTTTAGTGTTTCCTGATCTATCCATCAGTTCAGTCAGCTTGTTAGTCGTGCAATTTACCCACAAAGCCATTGAAGGTGCACTTGAAATGCTCTAATTCTATTTAATGCTGTCCAATTTCAATTTTAATTGGAAATCTATGAAAGTGATTAGAAATTTTATGTGTATGATGTAATAGGACCCTATCCTGTTTGGAGTCTGACTTGATTCCTTTTAGAACATAGAACAAAATACAACACAGAAGGAGGCCATTCAGCCCATCGTGAATGCACTGGGCAAATAAGCTCTCCACCCAAACTAATCCCACCTTCCGGCACCTGGTCCATAGTCTCGCAGGTTGCAGCCTCTTAGGTGCATGTCCAGGGGAAGAATTGAGGATTTCTGCCTCTACCACTGATCCTGGCAGTGAATTCCAGACACCCACCACCCTCTGGGTGAAAACGTTTCTCCTCATGCCCCCTCTCATCCTTCTACCAATCACCTTAAATCTGTATCCCCTGGTAACCAACCTCCCCGTCAGGGGAAACAGGTCCTTTTCTGTATATTCTATCTAGACCCCTCATAATTTTGTACACCTCAATCAAGTCACCTCTTCAGCCTCCTCAATTCCAGGGTAAACAACCCCAACCTATCCAAATAAAAACAAGAAATGCTGGAACCACTCAGCAGGTCTGGCAGCATCTGTGGAACTCCGAAGAACGGTCACTGACCAGAAACGTTAACTCTGCTTCTCTTTCCACAGATGCTGCCAGACCTGCTGAGTGGTTCCAGCATTTCTTGTTTTTATTCCAGATTTCCAGCATCCGCAGTATTTTGCTTTTATTACCCAACCTATCCAATCTTTCCTCATAGCTGCAACCCTCAAACCCTGGCAACATTTTAGATGAGGGAGGGCCTCAATTCTCCAACAAATGGAGCTGGCAGTTAAAATAGTGTTGGTAGGGGGTTGGGAGGTTCTTACACAGTCCTTTCCCACCCCGATCTGGCAGATTGGGGTCCTGATGGCATCATTGAGGCCTAATCTGCTATTTTAACCTGAGGCGTGAGTGGGGGAGGGGAACACAACAGTGGTGGCTTCCCCATTAGGCTGAACCTGCTGGGAACAACAGCCAGTGACAGAAGAGTCCAACGACTTACGTCTAAAAAACATTTTTGTGTAGTTTCATTGTGAGCCAGGAGGAGCTGCTTTGGGTCCCATAGTGAACCTTGGGCCAAGCTTTCCCTAAGTTTCCCTCCACGCTCCCTTGTTGGAGACGGTCTTTGCAAGCTCACCAATAGATTTACCTTGTGCCAGGAAATTTCGGTTCCCACCCACTGGCCTGGCAGTGAATCCAATCTTGCATGTGGAAGCGAGGCCCAGGAACTAAAATATGTCCAGTTCTCAGCATGCGATCCTGTTGTTTGCCCTGACTCACCATGTAGCATTGCCAACCTTGTAGTGTTGGCCTGAAGTGTCCAAGAGTTGAAGATTAATCTCCACAGGACAGTGCTGCGAGCAACCAGGAGAAAAATCATCCAGCTTACCGAAAATAATTTTTTTTCATTTCCTGTGAAAAAGATTGGAGATGGGAGGGAAGAAAGGCTGTTTGGTGAGCAGTCAAGAATCACCTGATTGGGTAATGAAGAGCTGCTTGACTATCCAACTGACAGTGGGAAGGCGGGGCACCATGAGGATTGACGCGTAGGGTGACCAATGGTTGGAGTGTGGGAGTTGGGACAATTGGAGGCAAGTGGTCATCTGATGAAGCCTCCAGAAACACACAATTGTTACAGTGCAGAAGGAGGCCATTCGGCCCATTGTGTCTGCACCGGCTCTCTGAAAGAGCAATTCACTCAGTCTAATTCCCTTTTGAATGCTTCAGTTGAACCTGCCTCCACCACACTCTCCGGCAGTGCATTGCAGACCTTAACCACTCGCTGCGTGAAAAAGTTTTTCCTCATGTCACTTTTGCTTCTCTTACAAAATACTTTAAATCTGGGAATATTTTCAATGCTGCATTGCATTAGCAACCCCCGCCCCTAGTTAAAATGGAGGCCCATGTCTGTGATGCAGAATAGTGCATCAAAGTAAACCATAGAGGGAGTGCAATGAAGGTTCAGCAGATTTATTCGCATGATGGTGGGACTGTCCTATGAAGAGAGATTGGGGAAACTGGGCCTGTATTCTCTAGAGTTTCAAAGAATGAGAGGTGATCTAATTGAAACCGACAAAATACTTAAAGGGATTGACAGGGTAGATGCAGGTACGATGTTTCCCCTGGTTGGTGAGTCCAAAACCAGGGGACACTATTTCAAAATAAGGGCGAAGCCACTTAGGACAGAGATGAAGAGAAATTTCTTTACTCAGAGGGTTGTGAACCTTTGGAATTCTCTACACCAGAGGGCTGTGGAAGCTCAGTCATTAAGTGTGTTTAAAGCAGAGATTGACAGATTTCTAAACACCAATGACATAAGGGGATATGGGGATAGTGTGGGAAAAAGGCATTGAAGTGGATGATCAGCCATGATCATATTGAATGGTGGAGCAGGCTTGATGGGCTGAATGGCCTACTCCTGCTCCTATGTTCCTAAATTTCGTGAAAATGCCTCACACTTGTTGAGGAAAAACCCTGGAGTATTCAATGTACATTAGCATTGACCATTAAAAAAACCCTAATACTATTCTTAAACCTACAGAAATGAAGCAGCATTTTCCAGATAAACTGTAGGTCGTAAAGAGCAGAAGTATCACTTCTGACTGGCAAGGATCCAAAGAGTTTATATGAAAAGCCAGACAATAAAATCTTCAATGCAGTTCAGTGCTTGAGGTAATATGGCAGATAATAGTGAGAACTGACTGGCAATTAATCAAATGTTGTAAAATGGGAAGCCATAAAATGTGAGATGATAACAGGTTGTCGATTTGGTAAGGGTAGTGCATAAACAATCGTGAAAATGGTAAGTTGCTTAAAAAAAATGCTTTGCTGGTCTCTTGACTTTGTCACGAGGAGTGTGATATGGTGAAGAAATATTTATGGATTCTTCAACATTCTCTGAAAAATCACACAGGATGAGAAAATACCTTCAAGCACTGGCCCTTTCAACAAAATACCACATTCTGACCTTCATTTAGCATGCTGATAACCTTTAACTGGAAAGGTTCCAGTGTGGTTTGAGTACAAATGACTTATGACAGCTCTTCAAGACCACATTCAGAGGCAGACAGCAAGAGTGTCTTGCTGTCCTTCAAGTTGTTCATTCTTAAAGGTGGCATGACACAACAGCAGCCCAGAAGCTTTGAAACATACGAACATAAAAAATTAGGAGCAGGAGTAGGCCACTCACTCGTCCCCTCGCGCCTGCTCTGCCGTGCAATAAGATCGTGGCTGATCTGATTGTAACCTCAACTCCACATTCCCGCCTATCCCCAATAACCTTTCACCCCCTTGCTTATCAAGAATCCATCGACCTCAGAGAAACAGCTGTCATTGGCGATTTATAGTTGAAGTCATGTATACTACCCATTCTTTCGCCATCACAGGATCAAGATCTCAGAACCCCCAACCTAACGTAAAAGGTGTTTTTATCCCAAATACAGTGAGAGGGCTGGAATCTGTATTCAGTTTGTACTTCTGGCTTGGGAACAAGATCACAATGAACCCACAAAAGAAAATTTTAAAAACATGCAGAATTTAACTTGCCTGAAACTTCGTGCAATATTTTATGCTCTCCGCCATGGCGAGTTTAAAGATGGGGAGAGCATTTAATTAGGCAGGTGGGGACCCCGCCACCTTTCCGCCTCCACCCCAACTAAGTCTGTGTTGGAAAGCCCTGTGGACAGCCTTTCCACCCCGCTGTCACTTGAAGCCCTTAAGTGGGCAATTAATGACCAGTTAAGGGCCTTTCCCACTGCCGCTGGTATTAGACCAGCAGTGGGTGGGCCTGTCGGCACATGAGGAACATGACAAGCAAACTCTTGTGGGTAACTTGCTGGGTCTCGGTGGCAGGGTTTGGGGAGGGGCCTCATTCACAGGCACTCAGTGCCTGATTGAGGAACCCAGCATTGGGAAGGGGGGTGCCGCTGAGAGCCAACCCCCTGTCTTTGCTGCTGACCCGCCTACACCCCACTCCCCGCAACCCCCACTACAACTCCTCCCACTATCACTCACCTGTGGCCTGGGTCTACTGACGATCCTCCGCCTTAGGGGGGGGGTGCATTACTGGCAGCAGCCACTGCCTCTGCAGTGCCACAGCTGAGTAAAAGAGCTGGCAGTTCTCTGCGGCAGGACTTCCATCCCCAGAGTCTTTAATCCTGGGGAAGACCCACTTCTTTGGCCTCCTTATCTCGAGAGACAATGGGTAAGCGCCTGGAGGTGGTCAGTGGTGTGTGGAGCAGCGCCTGGAGTGGCTATAAAGGCCAATTCTAGAGTGACAGGCTCTTCCACAGGTGCTGCAGAAAAATTTGTTTGTCGGGGCTGTTACACAGTTGGCTCTCGCCTTGCGCCTCTGTCTTTTTTCCTGCCAACTGCTAAGTCTCTTCGACTCGCCACACTTTAGCCCCGCCTTCATCGCTGCCCGCCAGCTCTGGCGAACGCTGGCAACTGACTCCCACGACTTGTGATCAATGTCACAGGACTTCATGTCGCGTTTGCAGACGTCTTGAAAGCGGACGTCTGGTGGGTCTGATACCAGTGGCGAGCTCGCTGTACAATGTGTCTTTGGGGATCCTGCCATCTTCCATGCAGCTCACATGGCCAAGCCATCTCAAGCGCCGCTGACTCAATAGTGTGTATAAGCTGGGGGTGTTGGCTGCCTCGAGGACTTCTGTGTTGGAGATATAGTTCTGCCACCTGATGCCAAGTATTCTCCGGAGGCAGCGAAGATGGAATGAATTGAGACGTCGCTCTTGGCTGACATACGTTGTCCAGGCCTCGCTGCCATAGAGCAAGGTACTGAGGACACAGGCTTGATACACTCGGACTTTTGTGTTCCGTGTCAGTGCGCCATTTTCCCACACTCTCTTGACCAGTCTGGACATAGCAGTGGAAGCCTTTCCCATGCCTGATTGGTACATAATGCGGCAAGCCTTCTTGAGAAGAGGCGACGCAGGGCTCTCGCTGGCTCTTTAGCCAGCAGGCGAGACACCCCAACCCTCCATTAAATACCAGCCATTAACCTAATACCCCCTCAATAACAGGTATTGACATAGAGGGAAAGAGAAAAACTTGTACTGATATAGTGCCTTTCATGACCTCAGGACATCCCAAAGTACTTCACAGCCATTTAAGCACTTTTTGAAGTGTAGTCACTTTTGTAATGTAGGAAACACAGCAGCCAATTTGCACACAGCAAGCTCCCACAAACAGCATTGTGATAATGATCCGATAGTTTTTTTTGTGCTATTGGGTGAATATCGGCCAGGAAACCAGGGAGAGCTTCCCTGCTCTTCTTCAAATAGTGTCATGGCATCTTTCTCATTCACCTGAGAGGGCAGATGAAAACTTGGTTTAACGTCTCATCCAAAAGACAACATCTCCAACAGTGCAGCACTCCCTCAGAGGCAAGAGCGCTTCCTTGTGAGTCAAGCCTGACAGAGAAGAGCGTTAGACATAATATGGATGATTGGAACTCCCTCTGCCCGATGGCAGTTAAAATCCAAGTGATGATTTACATCTGTTTTTCCACCATGTAGTTCTTTCCTTGAGTGGGTGAGGTGCCTGCCTGACTCGGATAGAGGGACCTCATGAATAAATGTATGTCAGGGTATGGGTTATTAGGAACCCCAATATAACTTAACCTGCCTGCAGTGTGGACTACTGTGCTGTCTTTCAATTGTGATTGGCAAAACAACTCCTCCACCAGACCATGCAAAGAAAGTTCGGGCTCACTTCCTCTGCCCCACAAAACCTGGCCCATCCCTCCCCAACCCTGACTGCCAGCCCGTTGGTCATCACGGACCCAAACCAGGCGACCTGAATCTAGATACCCACTTCAGGCAGAAAGCCAGCCAGCAGAGTCTTAACAAAGCCTGGCCATTATAGACTAGGCCTCCCAGACCAACTCCTCAGTTAAATATCCTAGACCTCACATTGCTTCCCTCCCGGGAGTTAAAAACACCACCATGTTATTCATGGTAATTCCACAGATTAATGATTATTCAGTCTAAAGTAGATTGAACAGATTCCAACTATAAAACTGCACGTGGCAGTTTTGGTAAAGAGGAGAAAATTCAATCTAGAAATGATGACATAGATTTAGAATTGAATCATTTTTCACAAAGAAAATAGTTGTGTTAGATACAGAAAGATAGTCTTTTTGAAATGGATAAAACAGATTCAGAAGCGAAGGTCTAATTCATCACAAACGAGTTATCAGTTTAAGCAGCATTACGTCCTCAACCGGTAGTCGATTTGTTCAATAAATGCTCGAGGGTGAAGTCACGTTGACAATTAAACGTCTATGGATACAACAACAAAAAATGATACAGAATGTAGTACAGATACGATCAGCTGACAGTCATGCTTCTTGCTGTTCTCATCCTAACAGCTAAAGTGTAATACAGCAACAGAAGGAGTCCATTCAGCCCATCGAGCCTGTTCTGCCATACAATGAATCATGGCTGATCGGCATCATAATTCCATCCACCTGTCTTGGCTCCATATCCCCTCGTGGGGGAATATAGAACTACAGGGCATAGTTTCAGGACACAGGATCGTCCACTTAAGACGGAGTGAGGAGGAATTTCTTCTCTGTGGGTCGTGAATCATTGAATATATTCAACGTTGAGATAGACGGATTTTTGAGCTATCGGGGAGTTAAAGTATTTGGGGATCAGGCAGAAAAGTGGAGTTGAGGCCAAGATCAGATCAGCCATGATCTTATTGAAGGGAGAGCAGGCTTGAGGGGCCAAATGGCCTACTCCTGCTCCTATTTCTTTTGTTCTTATGCTCTTATTCCTTCAACCCTTGAATGGCAAAGATTTAATAACCTCAGACTTACAATTATTAGTTGAACTAACATCTGGTTGTGGGGGAGAGTTTTACACTTTAACATCCTTTGTGTGATGACATATTTCCTAACTTTCTCCCATGTGGCCTGGTTCTGATCTTTGTCCTAGATTGTCCCACCGGCAGAAGAAGTTTCTCTCTACTAATCTTTCAGTTCCTTTCAAAATATTGAAAACCTCACTCAAATAACCCTTAACCCTTTATATTCCAAGGAATACAAGCCTAGTTTATGTAATCTCTCCTCATAATTTAACCCTTAGAGCCCTGGTAACACTCTGGTGAATCTGCACTGCAAAGCCAGTATATCCATTGTAAGATACAGTTCCCAGATCTTTACACAATACTTTCGATGCGGGCTAACCAAGGCTTTGTATATCTGTAGCAACTCTTCCTCTCCTTTATATTCTAGTCTTCTAGATATAAAGGCTAACATTTCTTTCACCTTTTGATTATTTCTTGTACATTACCACTGCTATATTTTAGTGATCTGTGTACATGGACCCCTAAATCATTTTGGAACTCCTCAATTAGTAGCTTTTCAACATTTAAAAAAATACTCAGACATATCCTTTTTTAGTTAAAAATGAAGGACTTCACACTTAGCTGTGTTGAAACCTATCTGCCACAGTTTTTTTTATACTCACTTAATCTATCAATGATTTTAAGTTCTCCACTACGTAATAGCCCACCAATATTTGTGTCATTGGCAAACTGGTTTAATGGTTCTCTATCCAAGTCATAGTGAATAATTGAGGCCCCAGCACAGACACTACTAGTTGCTTTCTTCCAATTCAAGCACAAACCCTACATCTTTACTTCACCAATCTCCAATCAGGTCAATAGTAGTTAACAGAAGGAAATAGGACTGACTGATCAAGTTTTCAAATGCTTAAGTTTTCAAATGTTTTATTTTTAAATAAATTTAAATAAGACAAACTCTTTAAAAAATGTGTACAGAAATATACTTATATGTATATATTATATATACATAGCCACAAATTCTTAAGTCTGTTGTGAGTGCAACAGAGGCATAGAGTAATCACACTTCGAAGGTATACAAGTGAAGAAAGACATGTATTTCTACACCATCTTTCATAACCTCAGGACACCCGGAAGGGCTTTTACAACCAAGGAAGTGGAGTCACTGTTGTAATTTAAGAAGCACAGCAGCTAATTTTCACACAGCAAGGTCACACAAACAGCAAGATGATAACAAGTAACTGGTAGAGTGAGTGCCACAGTGCTATGGCCTCAGGTATTTTCAATCTGCATTCATGTCTTAGAGGAAGAGACCGCGAGTATTGTATCCAAGTTTGCTGACGATACAAAGCTGGGGGGAATGCAAGCTGTGATGAGGTCACAAAGAGGCTGCAAAGACACATGGACAGGTTAAGTAAGTGGGAAACAAAGTGGCAGATGGAGTATAATGTGAGGAAGGTGAGGTTATTCACTTTGGTAGTAAGAGTAGAAAAGCAGAATATTTTTTAAAAGGTGTGAAACGTGTTCAGCGACACTTGGTGTACTCGTACAAAAAAACACAGAAAGTTAACATGTAGGTACAGCACGCAATCAGGAAGGCAAATGGCATGTTGGCCTTTATTGTAAAGGGATTGGAGTTCAAGAATAAGGAAGTCTTGCTACAATCGTAGAGGGCTTTGATGAGACCACACCAAGAAAACTGTGTGCAGTTTTAGTCTCCACATCTAAGAAAGGATATACGAGCATTGGAGGTGGTACGGTGAAGGTTCACTGGATTGGTTCCTGGCATGATAGGGTTGTCTTATGATAAGAGGCTGAGTAAATTGGGCCTATACTCACTGGTGTTTAGAGGAATGAGAGGTGACCTCTGTTGTATGCTTGCCTTTAAAAGTGATGTCCTTTTAAGATCTTACTATGCTAATGAGCTAAGTACCAGGACACAGTCATGTGAGTCACTCTGTAACTGTAACACCCAGAGTGAGGTTCTGTAAATAGTTAGCTCTGTACCGCATACGATAGTTTAGCTGTAAATAAGCCTGTTTGAGATCTTCAAACAACTGGACTCCACACATCTCATTTATGTTGCATCAGACAACATAAAATAACTCATTATATGGTGGCAGCTGTGGTGGGAAGACAAAGTATGAGTTTGAAGACCACGGTTAAAACAGCTCTGAAAATGACTTTTCCTACAGCCAGTAGAAAGTTCAAGAAAAATACTGGCTCAAACAGTAAAAAAAGAACTTACCTCAAGCTGTAGAAGACAGCACAAATAAACGGGCTGCAAGTAAATTGGGTGAGTCATTGTGCCAACGGGCGAGGGATACTGCTTTTAAAAAAAAATGCTTTAAAGTCCTTCAAAAGATGTTTTTTTTTCAAAAGCTCTGTGTAAAAAAAAAAGGGAACAATCCGACTTATTTCCTGAGCTGATCAAGGTCAGCGCCATTACAGGAAGCGTCTGTTAGAAAATACACGGGAAAACCTAGGTCACTGCAGAGCCTTCATCCACACAGCCAAAGTTTAAATAAAACCCATTAAACTACTCGAGAATGAATAAGAGCTTCCATTCATGAAGCCACAGTAAAAAAAAAGCATTAAAACCACTCGAATGCAAAGAACATAAAAAAGCTCGGAAAAAAAAAACCCATTGAATTGCCTATTGAACAGCTGTGTGAACAGAACAGCCATAAGTGCTGGAAGCAAGATAAACACACAACACTAGAAAACACCTGCTCCTGTCAATCAGAGCAGCTAGTCTAAATAACAGACGGGGAAACAGTGAGAGTCATAGAAAAATGTCTTCAAGCAAGTTTTATGTAAAAAAAAAAGCAGGAAGATGGATACCAAATTTCCCAGCATGAACTGGAAGACCATGGATATGCTATCTGAGTTCCAACTTTCCAAACAAAGAATGCAGTTATGCTTTACAGACCAAGTAATTGTGGAACCAGAGAAAGAGGCTGTAAAAATACTAACAGCAGTTGGAAATGAGGGATTACACAGGCTCATCTGAAGAGGACCAGAAAGATCCCACAAAGATATGGAAAGTGCTTGAAGATCAGCTCCGATTACCAGTGAATTTTAGAAGTCATTGCCTGGAATTGATGTCCTACAGGCAACAGCCACAGGAATCCATAGACCAGTTCATCAATAGATGCTGTAGTAAGGGCAACAGATGCGACTTCTCAGAAACTGGGCTGTAAGACCAAATAATGGAGCTAGTGATTGTATTGACATCCATTGAAATGTGTCAGAAAGACCTCTTGGGGGAAAAAGAAAGGTCACAGCATTGATGCACTGCTAGAAGATGCCAGGAAATATGAAGTAATTGTAGCTGGACAACAGCACCCGCAAGCACGAGGGGGTGTGAGGGGGCGGGGGTGCGAGGGGGAGGGGGTGCGGGGGAACGGGGTGCGGGGGGGAAGGGGGTGCAGAGAGGTGCGAGGGGGAGGGGGTGAGGGAAAGGTGGTGTGAGGTGGGGAGGGGATAGGGGGTTAGTGCTATGGCCGGCTGCAATGTGGAGCTTCTTCTCCCGGGATCCGATCAAGGATTTTCCGCACGAGACCAGCAGAGGGGGCCGAGACCTCGCTGGGCCATTGGTATGCGCTTCTTGTCGCCCCAGTCCGGGCACTGTGGCTCTGGCTCCGACGTGACCGCATAACGGATCCGGCATTAAACGAGCAGCAGGAGTTTGAGCTCTCTCAGATCCCAGCACCGGACCAAGCCGCCATCTTCCAACACTATTTCTAACTAAACCAGTTTACTTACAAGGTTAGTAATGTGACCCCTAGTAATGTGTTCAGCCAGTCATCCATTTTGAGACACAGGAAAGCATTCCAGATCGTCAGCTTCACTGTAGTAGTGCATGAGGTGGCATCTTTCAGAAGTTGTTCAAGAGTTCACCTACCTAGGCTCGACTATCACCAGTAACCTGTCTCTCGATGCAGAAATCAACAAGCATGCGGGAAAGGCGTCCGCTGCTATTTCCAGACTGGCCAAGAGGGTGTGGGAAAATGACGCACTGACACGGAACACAAAAGTCCAACTGTATCAAGCCTGTGTCCTCAGTACCTTGCACTAAGGCAGCGAGGCTGGACAACGTATGTCAGCCAAGAGCGACGTCTCAACTCATTCCATCTTCGCTGCCTCCGGAGAATCCTTGGCATCAGGTGGCAGGACCGGATCTCCGACACAGAAGTCCTCGAGGCGGCCAACATCCCCAGCATATACACCCTACTGAGCCAGCGGCGCCTGAGCTAGCTTGGCCATGTGAGTCGCATGGAAGGTGGCAGGATCCCCAAGGACACTTTGTACAGTGAGCTCGTCACTGGTGTCGGGCCCACCGGCCTTCCATGTCTCCGCTTTAAAGACATCTCCAAACGGGACATGAAGTCCTGCAACATTGACCACAAGTTGTGGGAGTCAGTTGCCAGCGATCGCCAGAGTTGGCGGACAGTCATAAAGGCGGGGCTAAAGAATGGCAAGTCGGAAGAGACTTAGCAGTTGGCAGGAAAAAAGGCAGAATTGCAAGGGGAGAGCCAACTGTGTAACAGCCCCGACAACCAATTTTATCTGCAGCGCCTGTGGAAGAGTCTGTCACTCTAGAATTGGCCTTTATAGCCACTCCAGGTGCTGCTCCACAAACCACTGACCACCTCCAGGCGCTTACCCATTGTCTCTCGAGACAAGGAGGCCAAACATAAGAGATATGAGACTTATCTTTGGAAAGAAGGGGGATGTTGCATGATTGTGTTTAAGAGTGATGTCCTTTTATGATCTAAGTATGCTTATGAGCTAAGTACCAGGATGCAGTCATGTGACTCTAAGCCTGAGACACTCTGCAACTGTAACACCCAGAGTAATGTGCTCTAAGTAGTTAGCTCTGTACTGTATATAATAGTCTACTGTAAATAAACCTGTTTGAGATCTTCAAACAACTGTACTCCACACATCTCATTTATGTTGCATCAGACAACATAAAAGAGCTCATTAAAATCTCATTCAAACATATAAGACACTTGAAGGGTCTTGATAGGGTAGACACTGAGTGGTTGTTTCCCCTGGCTGGGGGAATGGTCTCAGGATAAGGGGTCAATCATTTAGGAACAAAATGAGGAGAAATTTCTTTACTGAGTAGGTTGTGAATCTTTGAAATTCTCTATCCCAGATGGTTCGGGATGCTCCATCGTTGCATACATTTAAGATCATAAGAACTAGGAGCAGGAGTAGGCCGTCCGGCCCCTCGAGCCTGCTGAGATTGACAGATTTTTGATCTCTCAGGGAATCAAGGAATATGGGGAGTGGGCGGGAAAGTGGAGTTGAGGCAAAAGATCAGCCATGATTGTATTGAATGGTGGAGCAGGCTCGAGGGGCTGTATGGTCTACTCCTGCTCTATTTCTTATGTTCTTTTGACCTCTATCAGTGGTGCTGCTGAGGCTGCAGAGCTACTGTCCCTCTTATTGGACCGACAGCTTAGCGAAGCCCCGTAGCGGCCTCTTACTTGGAGCCACAGTCCCGCTATTTGCCCGCGTGGGCTCAGGAGCGGCTTTTGGTCCTAACATCAGGACACATGGCGTGCTGGTAGGATCCCAACCAATGTCTCATAGGAACATATAGAACATAGGAACCGGAGTAGGCCATTCAGCCCATCAAGTCTGCTCCATCATTCAATATGTTCATGGCTGATCAACCACTTCAATGCCTTCTTCCCACACTATCGCCATATCCCTTTATGTCTTTGGTACTTAGAAATCTGTCAATCTCTACTTTAAACATACTCAATGACTGAGCTTCCACAGCTCTGTGGGGTAGAGAATTCCAAAGATTCACTGAGTAAACCTTCTGAGTAAAGAAATTTCTCCTCATCTCTGTCCTAAGTGGCTTCCCCCTTATTTTCAATTTGCGTCCCCTGGTTATAGACTCCCCAACCAGGGGAACCATCTTAACTGCATCTACCCTGAATATCCCTTTCAGTCTATCCCTTGGGCTGGGTGCCAATTTCGTCTGATTACGTTGCTGTGAAGCACCTTGGGACATATTACCGCATTAAAGGTGCTATATCAATGTAAGTTATTATTGTTGCGCTAAGCAGTAGGACAGTAGGTCACGGGCGTGCACCTGCAGTTTGTCACAACTTGAGCCCCTGATCGCTGCAGAGTGAACAAGGTTAAACACGCAATGTGTTAGGCACTTCCTCACAGGGAGAGCGGAAAGGTGATAGAATGAATCCTTTAGTACTGTGGTTATGTGTGTAAAACATCCCAACTCAAGGGCAGCATAGGCATAGGAGTGGGAGTGAATGACTAACCCATTCTCTTTGTCAGGAAAATAATGTTGCATTGGGTCGATATAGAAGGGAGAGAAAGTATATATATATTTTTTTTAATGATCTTTTATATTCCTAGCATTTTCAAAAAGAGAATTGGTTTAAAGCATTTTCTGAATAGTGGGTTCTTAGCTTCTGCACTTTCAACTCATTGGCCAGAATTTTACACCTCCCCAATGAGCCGGATGGTGACAGGCAGGTGCGTAAGATGGAGCGGGAGGCTCTGGGAGGCCTTCCCGACCCGGTCCCGCCTCCACCCCACTTTACATGGGCCGGGGGAGGGGGGTGATCGAAAAATGGGCCACCTGCCCCAGGCCAATCAAGGCCCTTAAGTTGCCAATTAACGGCCACTTATGGGTCTTCGCCCACCTCCACACGGATTTTACGTGTGGTACATGACATTATCGCAGAGTACACACTATGGAGTGAAGCATTTCTGAAAGGGTAGAACCACCCTGGGAAAGGTTTTAACTCTCTGTCAGACTAAATGATTGTTTACTTCCAGTTGAGTTTTGTCACCCTGTTCATTGAGTAACCAGTCTGTTGAGATAAATAGAAACAATAATTATCTTTTGTCAAATGCAGCAAACCTTGTAATTGAAAAATACCTTTCGGAAGACCCCTTGACCCCAGTGTACATCTTTTCCAGATTAACAGATCCTGTGTTTGGCATGCTGCTACCAACCATTTAGCAAAAATTGGTATGGTAGTGACCTGGTTATATTAATGGATAAGTCATGCACAGGCCTGTATTAATAATCTAATAGAATGTGAGTTCAAATCCCACTTGGCCTTTGCAGAATTTGAATTTAACTTTTATAAAAAGCTGCTGGCACATCTTGAGAATGGAAAGGGGTTATAATTATAAGATAGTTACTAATAAATCCAATGAACAAACTGCATTACCCAAGTGCTTAGAAAGTGGAACTTGCTACCATATGGAATGTCTGAGGCGAATAGCATAGATCCTTTTCAGGGAAAGCTAGATAAGTAATTATGGAGTTAGATCACAGATCTGCCATGATCTCATTGAATAGCGGCATAGGTTCAAGGAGCTCCTACTGTTCCTATATTCCTATGTACATCATTGAGAAAGAGACAGAAAAATATGCAGAAAGAGTTATATGGTGGGAGAAGGCTTGTAAGGAGCATAAGCACTGGCATGTACCATTTGGGTCAAATAGCCTGTTTCTGTGCTGTAAATTCTATGAGTAATGCTGATTTAATGACATATCAAGAGAACTGGTAGGGAAAGCCTCAATATAGAATGTAGCTGAATATCCAGAAAGCCTTTAGTTATGTTCTGCATAAAAGGCTGGCACATAATATTGATGTTATGAAATTTCAAGATCAAAGTAAATAGAAGTTGGCAGAAGGGTAGGAATCAGTGGGTCAGTGGACTAATAAATTTAATGCAAATTGGTCAGAAGTGCAGACAATACTCAACTGACTAGAGGGATTTTTAAAAATTCATGCATGGGATGTGGGTGTGGCTGGCAAGAAAGAAAGACTTGCATTTATATAGCACCTCATGACCTCAGCACATCCGAAAGCACTTTACAGCTAATGAAGTACTTTTCAAGTGTAGTCACTGTTGTAATGTAGGAGACATGGCAGCCAATTTGTGCACAGCAAGTGGTAAAGTGATAATCAGATAATCTGTTTTTGTGATGTTGATTGAGGAACATATATTGGCCAGATATTGAACCTTCTGACTCAAAGGGAAGGTTGCTGACAACTGAGCCATGGCTCACATTATCCTTAACATCCCTTGAGAGGAGATGGCGATGAATAATAGTGAGTTTACCACGGTGGTGCTTGTGGTGAAGCTACACCCACAGTACTGTTAGGGAGGGGGTTCCAAGTATTGACCCAGCGACAGTGAAGGAATGGCTGATATAGTTTCAAGTCAGAATGGCGGGAAATTTGCAGGTGGTGATGTTCCCATGGTAGAGATTGCAGATTTGAAAGGGGCTGTTAAAGGAGCCTTGGCGAGTTGCTGCAGTGCATCTTGTAGATGGTACGTACTGCTGCCATTGTGTGCTGGTGGTGGAGCGAGTGAATGTTTAAGATAGCGGATGGGGTGCAGATCAAGTGGACTGCTTTCCCTTGGATGGTGTCGAGCTTCTTGAGTGTTGTTGGAGCTGCACTCATCCAGGCAAGTGGAGAGTATTCCATCACACTCCTGACTTGTAGGTGGTGGACAGGCTTTGGGGAGTCAGAGGGCAAGTTACTCGCCACAGAATTCCCAGCCTCTGACTTGCTCTTGCAGCCACAGTATATATGTAGCTGGTTCAGTTAAGTTTCTGGTCAATAGTGACCCGCAGGATGTTGATGGTGAGGACTTAATGATGATAATGCCATTAAATTCCAATTGGAGTGGTTAGCCTCTCTCTTGTTGGAGGTGGGTATTACCTGGAAGTTCCATGGCATAAATGTTACTTGCCACTTTTTAGCCCAAGTGTTAATGTTGGCTGGGTCTTGCTGCTTGATGCATGGACTGCTTCATTATGTAGGGAATTGCAAATAGATCTGAATACTGTACAAGCATCAGCAACAGTTTTCTCAGTAAACTGTAATTTTAGTACCATATGAAGATTTAGTCAAGAAGGATCAAGGGAAACACATTGGCCAGAAATTGCCTTAAAGCTACCCCTACACCATGGCAAGAAGTGTAGTGGAAACAGCCAGGGTTTCGAGCAAAGTTACAGTGGCAGAGAAGGTGGGGTTTCAAGGAACTTCAAAGTGACTGAAACCCTGAAGATGACGTCCAGTATGTGGTGCAGGGTAGATCCAGAAGTCTGATTGTCAAACAATTGATTTATCAGGAAAGAATAGAGAACCTTTGCTTTTTTAATCATTAAAAGGAGGCAACTGAAAGGAGGACTTCGAGAAGAATGGAAGGCACAGAAAGGGTAATTCTAGAATATGATTTCAACAGCAGAACAAGAGGGCATAGATTGAAACTGGTGAAGGGCAAATTTAAGAGTAAATTGGGAACTTCCATTTGATGCAAAAATAAATCAACTCTTGGAATGAACTTTGAGCAGGGTAGTCGAGGCAAACTTAAGTGCAATTCATTGATTGTGAAGTAGCTGGGACAATGTTAAGTACTATAATGTAAGCACTTTCATATATCAGAGGTTAAAGGTCCTGAATTTCCTTGAGGGTTGTGCACTGTCCTGGAGTTAGAGATAACGGAACCAATGTTAGGGGCCCGGGGTGTGGTGCACACGATGTGATGGGGAGTGAGGTTTTCTGCTATTTACAGTCATTGACCCCATTTCTTCAGGAGCTCCATCAATCTCTTTTCAAAGTTATAGCAGGGGATCGGGAGGATACTTTGGTCAACCCCCACCCCCCAACACCCCGATCTCCTCTCCACTTCAATGGAACTTCTGCGCCTAGTTCATTCAAACTTATGATGCTACCATAAAAAGTAACTATGAGAATGCAGTGCTATTTGGATATGTTGTGATGTTTTCTCAAAATCTTCCTCAGGGGTATTTTACTGACGTGCCTTCAGGGAACATAAAAGAAATCTCAAAGGAGTGTGGTAAAGCACTGAACCTACACATTTCATTGTCGAAGGAACTGCCTATCCCAATGACCATCATTAAAATATTAATCTCTAGAGTTTACTCCCTTAACTGATATGAATTTGTAAAACATGTAAAGCAGAAACTAGGGTTGGATTCCCTGGAATTTAGAAGGTTAAGGGGTGATTTGATCAAAGTTTTCAAGGTATTAAGGGGAACAGAGAGAGTAGATAGAGAGAAACTATTTCCACTGGTTGGGAGTCTAGGACTAGGGGGCATAGCCTAAAAATAAGAATTTCAGAGTGAAGTTAGCAAACAGTTCTTCATGCAAACAATGGTAGAAGTCAGGAACTCTCTTCCACAAATGGCAATTGATGCTAGATCAATTATTAATTTCAAAATTGAGATTAATTTTGTTAACAAAAATCTATCAAGAGATACGGACATAGGCGGGAGTGTGGAGTTAGGTCACAGGTCAACCATGATCCCATTAAATGGTGAAACAGGCTCAAGGGGATAAATGGCCAAGTCCTGTTCCTGTGTTCCTACTTGTTGACTGGAGCATTGCTTTGTACCACCAGTACTGCCATTTTGGAATTGGAATTGCCAATATGTCTAGACTATCTTGCCATGCAGTTGGTATTGTGCTAAAATATGCTGCATTTTTATTGGAAATCTAAATTTGTAAACTTACTTCAGGATTGGATCTATCTGCAGTAAAATTCTAAAGGTCAGTAATCAGGGATGTGGACTTGTTAACTGAAAACAGCCAGGCCATGTTTCTGACTTCAGGGGTGGAATTTTATGCTCTCTCCCACCGTGGGTTTGGAGACGAGGAGAGCATAAAATCAGGTGGGATGGTGGCGGGAGGGACCCCGCCTCCGTCAAAATGTATTCCAGAGCGGGAAGGCCTGTGAATGCCTTTCCCGCCCCACAGCCAATTGAGACCCTTAATTAACCCCTAATTAAGGGCCTCTTTTCACCATAGCCATAATCACCCGTGCGGCGTGCGGCCCTGTTGCCGCATGGGAGACGCGACACGAAAAACCATGCCATCTGCTTCCCAACTCCAGGGGGTAGGGGGACCCTCATTCAAAAGCACTTAGTGCCTGAACAAAGGACCCAGCAGTGGGAAGGGGGCAGGGCCCCGCTGTGGAACACACCCTGCCTTTACTGCTGACCCACTGTGTCACCAACTGACCCCCACCCCGGGACACCCTTCCCATCCTGACCTACCCGTGGTCTGCCTCCAGCGACATTCCTCGGCCTCTGGTAGGTGCAGCTAATGCAGCAGCCACTGCCTCTGTGGTGGCGCTGTAGCAGACGGCCTCTGATTGGCCAGCAGCTCTGCAAGGCCGGGACTTCCTGCGACGGGGTCCTAAATCCTATGGAGGGCCCGCCACTGTCCAGTTCAGTGACTGATTAGCACTAAATTTGGCAGGTGTTCCATAGAAAAGGCGACACGGGGATCTCGGTGCGGTTTCCCACCTCCCCCCCCCCCCCCACCCCCTGACGTCGAGACCCCTGAATCCAGCATAAAATTCCCCACTAGGTTCCACTAAAATGGCTGTAGTCTTTGTCAGCATTCATTCACATTATGGGCTGAATTTTTATAGCTTATCGCCAATCTCGGCGGCGACCTTCCAAACTGACATGGCACACGCGTGAGGTGTGCGCCACAGAGCCACCCTGGTACTTCGCGTGGCGGCTCATTTCCATGGAGGAGGCGGACTGCCCACCCCCGATGACATAGAGGGGGCGGGCGCTCCATCCCCGGCAACAGCGTCCGGCACCACCGCGCAGGCGCCAGCGTCCTTTTTAAAGGACTTCAGGGCCTTCAGTTGGATTTAAAGTTTTAAAGGTTCCGGTCTCCGGGTAATAAAAATAAAATATCAATACAACTTTGAATCCCTTCTCCCACCCCCCACCGCAATGAGTAATCTATAGATAAATTGCCCTCTGCCCCCGCCCCCAAAAAAATACTTTTATTCGGATCCCAAATTTTCCCCCGCCGACCTTTATGACCTGTGACCCTCAGCGCCTTCCCACCATCCCCCGCAACCAATAGGAAATATTCCCCACTCCACCCCACCTCCCCCCCCCCGCCCTGAAAACCTCATTCTTCTACCCTCCCCAGCAGTGTTCTGTTCGGAGATCCAAAGGCGCAGGATTTCCGGCAACCAGCCGGAATATCGGCGTGGGACGGCCGTTGTGAAAAGTAAGCATTTATTCATCTAATATACATTAACGTATTTTAATTAGGGGCCACCACCGGTAATATGGGGCGGGGGTTTCCCAGCGTTGAGGCCCGTGGCGGGCCTCTCCCGGAGGTATTTTCCGGGCCCCCCTGCTCTGACCCCACAAGGTCGGGAGGCTGGTATTCTAACATAAAATAATACGGGGGGGCTTTAAAATGGGACAAACAATAATCTAGATTCATATATTGCACAATTCCAAAGCATTGTTAAAATTTAATTTGCCTTATAAAAGGTCATGATAAATCTATGAAAAGAGTGAAGAATGGACACTGAGCAAAACATAGAATAAATAGCTACTATTGCACTAAGGCAAACACATCAGATAAAATCAGAATGTAATCTTGTGTTGACAAGCAAATCCAGAGAGTAACAATGCTTTTTATTAATAGTTTGAGAGCGCCGAGCAACAAAGAGTCTTTAACAGAAACTGGAGTGTCTCTTTTATAATCTAGTGTCGATGCAGCTAAAAGCTTGTTGCAGCAGCATAAAGACGGTATTCAGCTGCATACACGGCCTGTTGTGCTGGCTCACTGGTGCAGGCTCCACGTACAATATACAGTACGATACCTGTTATTGGACTGTCTTAATGCATGCAAAGCTTTCAGAATCTCATGAGACCTCAGGTGATGTTAGTGGTCATTAACTCTTCATTTGTATAGGGAAAGGAATTAAGAGCATGGTCACGTGGCTGAAATGATTGGGTGAGATGAAGTAAATAGAATGGGAGGAGGCTTGAGAGAAGCATAAACACCAGCATAGACTAGTTGGGCTGAATGGCCTGTTTCTGTGCTGTAAATTCTTGGGACGTTTTACTACATCAAAGGCGATATATAAATGCAAGTTGTTGTTGAAATGCAAAACAATGTGAGTGGTTTGCAGGTGATGACTTTAGGATCATGGAAACAGGTCACTCTCAACTACAAACTACAGTTGGAGATCGAGAAGGATCCTCCCCAAGTTACCACTATCACTGTCGGGAGTGTTGTTACAGCTGAGAACAAGAATGTTAAGCCAAACATGACACAAGTCGTATTTCTGCTGTGTTTTCGGAAGCGGTGCTGTTTGAATTGTTGCCTCTTTTTTATTTTAATGAAGTCTGAAGATAAAAAAATAAAATGCTTGCCATTCAGCTCATACAGCGTGTCAGCTGGCTTTCGAGTTGGAACGCCTTCAGTGGTGTTTTAAAAATAAAAATCAACTGCCAGAGTTGGAGATAAAAAAGCAACAAAGCACTGAACAGCGTCTTGTATTTTCTCAGAGCCAATGAACATAGGGGCTCCTTTTTAAGATGAGCACTTTGCTTGGAAGGAATAAAATGTCGGAGATTTGTTGAAAAACACCGAGGCACCGCAGTAGGCCTTCCAGCTCTGGCTGCTTGTATCAAATGGCATTTCTATGGAATGACTATATGAATGACAGACTGGTCCTTTCCACTTCACAGGTTGTTGACTCCAATCTAGTGGCTTTTGACTGTCACTGGATCTTCATAAATGAGGTAATTGTTCGTGTGTGGGGGGAATGCAATAAAATTCGACTGAAGTTTTGCCACGTAGCAATAGATATTATAATTACTTTTTATCCCAACAGTACAAAGACAGGAATATGTGAAGAGCCCCAAGTCCCCACTGCTTGTTAATGATTCCTGTTATCTCCTGCAAAGTTAAAGGGATACCATGGAATTTAGTGGATACAAATAGAATGAGAATTATATTTTATAATCCTTGGGCAAGATGATTGGCAGTGCCACCCTGCTGAGCTGTCTTGGCGTGCCCTCCTGCCTGAGAGTATGTACTGCGGGTTTCTTATTTGAAATACAGGTCCCCTTTTGTTAGCCTAATGAATACGTCACAGCAGTCTTTCTCAGTTTCATTTATGCTTTGGTTCCTTGGCAAAACTTCTTGTCGCCTGGAATTCATCTTTAGAAAGCTTTTGTCTGTTTGGGTTGAGTCACTGCGCTTGTTTTAAAGAGACACTGTCATTTTTTTTATATCAGCACTCAACTGTTAAAAAAACAAAATGCAAGGGCTTTAAGGAGCAAGTGTACCTCACAGCTGCCTGACTCAGAGCTTATTTCTATTAATACATGTAAAAATATAATATTGAGGTGAATATAGTAAGATTGGAGATCTGTTTTACTGCCTGTAGCTTGATGCAGTTCAAAAGAGCTCAAGAACCAATTGAGCTGCTCGTTTCTTCCTCATTGACCAGATTTCACTGCCGCAAACCATTAAGAGCCAGTGTAATATTTGACCATTCAATGTTCAGAATGTTTTCATTGTATTTAGAACAGTTGGACTCCTCAATGCCGCAGTGCATTAGCAGTCTGCCATCTGTGTAGAATGGCTGGATACAGGTTATCACCAACTTCGCCCCTTTTCCTCACTGCCCCCCACCCCAGTTTCTCAAACTAGGCTGTACCATGCTAGATGCCACTGCAGGTGATTGAGAGAATATCCTCCGATGAGCCAGCTCAGGCAGATTGTGTACATTTCCCAAGAGGCAGAGGTAAAGTGACTTTGGTAGAGGCCAATCGTTTATAGATGGGAATGTGGCACTCCTGCAATAGGGGACTAAACTAAAATTGAAGCATTTTTAAAAGAAGACTAAAATTTTAATGCTCAGCATTTTGTGCAGGCACAAATAATTCCTGCCAAATTAATTGTTTTCTGGAGGACAGAGTATGTGTAGTAGACTGACAGGAAATTTAACTGTATCAATGCTGAATATATATTTAACAGACTATACACATCCACAAAGAGCAGCCTGATTACACTTCCAGACGACGTTGCAACATTTATGGATGTTCCCATTAATTTTCTGATGGTCACAAAATGCAAGAATTATTGTAGCAAAGTGGAGAAGTGAAAGAAACTGCTTTGATCGTTGTTCTCACTCCAACTGCACTCCAGGTACAACCTGCCCAATCAAGGACTCTACCTGAGTTGCCAACTCTGGTTTGACATTTGCCTGGAGGTTTGATCACATGACGTTCCATCTGCAACAGCCCGCCCAGTCAAGTCGCCTTTCTTCCCCAATCTCGCATGATCTCCAATAATTTTTAGAAATAATGAGCAAAGCTGTTGAAAGTAAATTTAATGCCTTTTTAATGCCCCTATGATTTTTCATGTAAAATAAAAGCCGGAAATGCTGGAAATACTCAGCAGGTCAGGTAGCACCTGTGAAGAGAGAAACAAGATTTAACATTTTAGGTTGATGACCTCTCATTAGAACCATGATGCGGTGCCCAGAACTATAGACAAATGATTCTTTTTGCCTCAACAGAACACAAACCTTTCTTTAAAATTCCACTATGTATTTTTACGCCTAAGTTATGAAGTCATAGGAACATAGGAACTGGAGTAGGCCATTCAACCCCTTGAGCCTTGTGGCAGATCTGCAAAGCCCCGCTCACCAACAAATGCTGAGTACTACCTATGATAGTAACAAATTTTTAAAAGCCTCTATTGACTGGCAAGGGTAAACCCAATGAGGCACTAATTGAATTCAGTGACACAATAATTGCAGTGCAGCGAATCGGGCACACAGATCAGCACATCAGAGTCTCGCGTCTATGTTCCCGTCAAGCAAGGTTCAATGCCAGAAGCAATTCGTCTCTGAATTTTACCTCAGTTGAGCAGAGATTGATTACTGCCTCCTCCTCCCCACTCCATTTCAAATATCGCCTGGGAATTTTCTCAAGGCTACTCCCAGCAAATTTACAGAGACAGAGGAGCAGCACCTCAAAGGAAATTAATGGCAATAGTTCCTATCGACATGAAATGCTCAAATAATAAATTCACCATCCCCAGTGTCGCAATGAGGTTCCGATGCCATCAATTATTGGGGTTCATTTTTTCCCCCTTTAATTTGTAAGCACTATATAACAGAATTCTTCCACATTTCCCCAAATGGAGTAACCTGGCTGTTCTAGGCACAAAAACTTTCTATGAGGGAAGCTAATAATTGAGGAGAGGTGAAGTTAGTGTTGCCAACTCTGGTTGCTCGTCTTCCTGGAGGTTTCATCACATGACATCCCACCCCACGCTCCTGCCATTGGTCTCCCAGCACGAACATCCTCACTGTCCTCCCACACCAATTGGTAAGCGAACAGACACTTAGTTACCTGATTAGACGATTTTTGACTGTCAGTCAAACAGCCTTTTTCACCATCTCCAATAGTTTTAGCACCGATAAACGTAAGTTTTTAGTTTAGTTTTAGAGATACAGCACTGAAATAGGCCCTTCGGCCCACCGAGTCTGTGCCGACCATCAACCACCCATTTATACTAATCCTACACTAATCCCATATTCCTACCACATCCCCACCTGTCCCTATATTTCCCTACCACCTACCTACACTAGGGGCAATTGCTAATGGCCAATTTACCTATCAACCTGCAAGTCTTTGGCATGTGGGAGGAAACCGGAGCACCCGGAGGAAACCCACGCAAACACAGGGAGAACTTGCAAACTCCACACAGGCAGTACCCGGAATTGAACCCGGGTCACTGGAGCTGTGAGGCTGCGGTGCTAACCACTGCGCCACTGTGCCGTAAGTGTTTAAAGAAACAAAATAATACGTGTTTTTTTTTAATGGTTCTATGATCTTTATCCTGGGTTGCTCATAAGTGTCCTGGAGTTTAGTCTTCAATTTCAGGAGACTCCAGGACAAGCCTGAAGGGTTGGCAACCCTTGAGTGAAGTGCTTCCCTTTTATAAAGAGACTGGCTGGAGGAGCCTGAGCATAAGAATAGGAGGAGGCCATTCAGCTTCTCCAGCCTGTTTCACCATTCAATGAGACCATGGCTGACCTCTATCCTAATTCCATCCAGCTGACCTGGCTTCATATCCCTTAATACCCTTGGCTAGCAAAAATCATTCAATTTCAGTTTTAAAGTTATTAATTGATCTCGCATCTCCTGCTTTTTGTGGGAGAACGTTCCACACAGCTGCCACCCTTTGTATTTCCTAACTTCTCTCCTGAATGAGCTGGCTCTGGTTTTAAGGTTCTGTCTCCTTATCCCAGACTCATCCCACCTGCGGAAAATGTTGTCCTCCAACTACCCTATCAATTCCTTTCAAAGACCTAAAAGTCTCAATCAAATCATCCCTTAACCTTCTATATTTCAGGGAATACAAGCCTATTTTATGTAAACCCTCCTCATAATTTAGCCAATAGAGCCCTGGTAACATTCTGGTGAACTGCAATGCACTCCTTCCAAGGCCAATATATCCTTTTTTAAGGTGTGGTGCCCAGAACTGTACGCACAACTCCAGATGTGGTCAAACCAGGACTTGGTGCAACTCCCCGGGCGTTTTCAGGGAGGGAGGAAGACAAGAGAAATAGAGCAAAAGAAAACCTTTCATTTTCTGCTTCGGCGATTGTAGTGAAACGGGGAGAAAAACATTTCTCTTTGTAAGAGCTAATTAGACCTCAGATTGTGGAGAGGGAGAATCTTGGTTCTTTCATAATGCTTCTAAACACAGGCGCATGCACTGGTGGGAGATAAACACAAGATTGTTCAGTTTTTCCCATGGTGTTTGTGAGAGTATGGGACTGTATGAATAAGTAAAATTAATTAGCGCAACATCCCTTGCTGTCAATCTCTTCTGTAAGAACTGCACGTTATAAAGCACTGGCTCATTCAATGTACAATAAAAGTGAGTTCAAATCATGCTCTGCAAGGGACATTACTAATGAATAGGTTATTTTAAATGTGAATGCCTTCTTTAAAATTGCAGAGGGGTATTTTATACGAATGTATCAAATCTTAATACCACACAGCACAATTTCAATCGAAAACACTCCCGAGCAGGAGTGTTTAAGGTCTTTATAGTGTAGACCAATAACGTGTACACGATGGATTCTCACAGGCCATTGATTTTCAGCCATGTTCCCGTTAATGTGCACATATCTCAATATGCCACTACTAATAATATTGTTGCTCTGATGTAAGATTAAGCCGCGAATGGCCCTTTGCAAACCTCCAGGTCAAAAATCTCAGATGTCAAGTAAGCTACATCAGACGAATATCATAGAATCGTGCAGTGTAGAAGGTGGCCATTTGATCCCTCATGGCTGTGCTGGCTCTTTGAAAGAGCTATCCAATTAGTCCCACTCTTTTGCTCTTCCCCATAGCCCTGTAATAGAAAAGAACCCAGATGCCTGAGCTTTGTAGGTCGGACTCCTAAGGTTCATGGTCACAGATTGGACATGGTGCTCTAGATTTCATATCCCTGTGTGCCATTTGTTTGTGTATTTTCTAAGGCTAAATTCTGGCCTCTGCTTTCTGAAGTACAATCATTAGCCCAGTTAAAATAAATGAATTAGCAAAGTCATTAAGATAGCACCAACAGGAAATAAATACAAACAAGTTACCCAGTGCCCTATACAAGTCCCAATGAGCACAATATAAATACAAGGGCTGGTCTTAGGCAGTAACGCTAAACTGATGGAAGCAAGTTAGCGGCTTGATGTATCCTCTGCCCCATTTTCTGTTCCATTGAAGTGAATCTAGCTGGGTGGGTGTCCAGTTCGCCATGACCCATCTTGCTGTACAATCCAAAATCAATTTCACCCCATCATCATAAATTTTACCGGTTTTACCATTTGCGAACCATATTAAGGTTTGAAGATTAAGACATTTTCTATGAATGTCGTCCCTGATCCCATGCTTCAACAATGTGTCCTCATTTTATTGCCGTCATTTGGACTGAATTGAAATCCACCAACCCAGAGATAATATCAACTGATAACCCATTACATTCTTCTGTTCCTCCCTAAACAGAATCTATTTTTCAAAAGTATCTAGCACCACTTTCTCTGGTTCACCGACATGACTTTTACTCCCTTACAATCAAGATTATTATGTCTTACAAGAAAGATGAAAAATATTAACAGCCCCATTCAAAGTCAGGTGAAACTGGGGGAGCAGCCAGTGTATCACAAGTCAAGCTGCAAGGTATAGCTGAGAGGGAAGGCTGAAGAGACAATTGCTCAAGAGCCACAAAAGCAGATGTTCAGCTGCCTCTAAACTGGCTGCAAACAAATGGCAGTGCACCATTTTACAGTTAGGAGGTTGTTAGATTTAATTTTCCACAGGCAGATGAGATTCCAGCTTCATGAGAAGATGATAGTTTAAAAAAAATGGCATTGTCTGTCTGTGCTTTATTCTGTGTTTTTCTCCTCAGCTTCATTTTTGTTGGAATAATTAAAAATGAGTTTTGCTTGAGAAATGAAATGTATTGACAATTCCGCAGTGGAATTTCCTTTTTGTTTTGAACTCACTTCTTGGCGAACATTCGGCTTCTCATTCCCGAATTGATGGACATGTTGGAGAGTGGAATGTTTTCTGTTCGGCAGCCAGTGTCAGCATTAAGTTCTCCGAGCTTTAGTGCTTTATGCATCAAGTGAAATGTAAACACTGCTCCCCAGAGTGTGGACTAAAGGTTTCTGTCAAACCAAAACTTCATTCAGCGGCCAGCTTGCAAACTGTACCTGTGACTATCGAACAGAAGGGTTGAGATACTGCTGTGTGAGATGATTCCCTTCCTACATTATAATCTATGGTTACTTTAGCTACCCTTTTTGTGTTAAAGCTGCTGAACAGTCAACAGTTCCATTAACCAACTCCCAACTGTTGGTTTATTACGGTAATGGTGAGAGACAGGGAGGTATGGGGAGGAGAAATGGGGAGTGTAATCTTTAGAGAGCAAAGGAAGTGAAAAAATAATGGTGTTAAAAAAAAAACAGCTATTTCTGCCATTTCCAGGAGCTAAGTGATGATGATGTCGAGGAATTGGTGAGGCGGTCAATCGGAAGATTGACAATAATTCGGCAGACCTTTCCCTTGTCTTTAAATACCACTCAGAGCTGTTTTCGTGGTAAGCACAGAATTTCTCCATCACTGTGTGATCCCAAGGACCCTTACAAGAATAACATGGAGGTAGGACTATTTCAACTCATCAGACATAATAAGTTATAAAATTAAACTTGTTGATGCCCAGAATGTATGTTATTCCTTCACTGTCAGTGTTGTTCCCAGTGTTACTGTGCAGTGTGTTCGCTGAAAGATCCCTTGTGTGTGTGCCTGTGTCACACGCACACACAAATACAAGGGCACACACACCTGCACACAATCACATGCAGACACATGTGTACACAAACGTGCAAGCAGCAGACAAATGCACAGGCTACAAGAATCATGTATGTAAATACATATATATCCCACATTGACTGATGTTTAAATATGTAACCAGATAAGTGTAAAGGAGGATAGATTAAATGAAACTGCACTTCCAGTAGGGACCCTTCCACACCAGAAGTGAATATCAGGAAATCATGACGCCCATAACACTGGCCGGGGTGGGAGATGGAGGGGGTGTAAAATCGAGCGGGAGGTGGGGGGGGGGGGGTGCCATTCCCATCACCTACCCGCCCCCAATGCCATCTTACCAGCAGCGGGGGAGGTGTCAAACGGCCCACCCATCCCAGGCCAATTGAGGCCCTTAAGTGCCCAAATAATTGCCACTTAAAGTCCTCCTCCCGGTAATACTCGGCAGACTCCTGCAGGCCGGGGTGTACTATACTGGTCAATGTGCTGCTAATATTAAATGAGGATAGTAGACTTAGGGTCATAGTATCAGCAGTTTATTTACAGGGGTTTTATCTCTAAGGCATTTACATTAACATGAGGTTCAGACTCGTGACATTACATCCAGTTATGATGCTCAAGGTCTATGTACATCTACCCAGCAAGAGCTTATGTACATTATACTACACAGAGGGTATGGAGTGTCCCCCTGATCGGGCACCCTGTGCCCCACAGATGCCTTCCCCAACAGCACAAGCCACCCCTGCTGCAGCAACTCCCCCACCCTCCTGATCTATCCCCACCCACCTCTCTGGGCCTAGCCAATTGTCCCCAGCGAGGCCCAAAGCCCCACTTGCCTTTTTCGGGGCCAGCCTTTCTCTCACTCCTCACAGTGGGTGCAGTCCCTGCAGTGGCCACTGTTCCCGATGGTGCTGCTAGGACTGAAGAGCTGCCAGCCTGATTGACCGGTAGCTCTTGGAGGCAGGACCTCCTGCCTCAGAGGTCCCGCCTGAGGCCAATTAGGGGCCTGGGCCAGGCAGAATTGCTGGGTGGCTTCCAAGCCCAGGGAGGTGAGCTCGCCCCCGACTTTTAAGCTGATGGGCGTGGCCTCTGCCGCCACATAAAATTCCAGCCACTATTTCCCATAATGTTAAATGAACAGAAAATGGTGGGGAGTGAGCCTGCAATTTCCAAAAATGTTCTCCTGGTAAGCAGGTTTTTCCACCCGAAACACATTTATTTTGAGATTAGTCCTATTACTTTATTACACAATGAATTATAATTGTATATTGAGCTGTAATGTATGGCTAAATTGTCAAATAACAATCACATGGAATGGTGGATGACACACCTGATGCACGATGAGATGGCATTTGTAATTTAAAACGAATGATTAAATGAATTCTCACATTAAATGTATGAAATTTATGCAGATTTGAAGGACATTGGTTGCAAGTCAGAAATTCCTGATGCAAACCAACCATCAACTCAACCGTATGTGGACCTGTGGTGATCCTTTTCGCCCAAACTCTTTTCAGAGTTTCAACATTTCATAAAGAAACTATTCGCTTCCAAAACAGCCTTAAATTCTTTTCAGTCACCAAAAAGCTGTTATATAACCTTTAACAATAACAACAACATGCATTTACATAGCACTTTTAACGTAGTAAAACATCACAAGGTGCTTCACAGGAACGTTACCAAGCAAAGAGTGACATGAGATATTAGGACAGATGACCAAAAGTTGGGTCAAAGAGGTAGGTTTTAAATAGAAACTAAAGGAGGAGTGAGAGGTGGAGAGATTTAGAGAGGGAATTCCAGAGCTTGGGGCCTAGGAATCTAATGGCCAGCAATGGTGGACAGATGAAAATGGGGGTTGTGCAAAAGGCTAGAATTGGAGGAATGGAGATATCTCCTGGGTCTGGAGGAGAATCTATGCTGATAGCAGTAAGATACACCTTTTGCATGGGAAAGAGTAGCCTAGAATGGATAGTGAGGCAGCAGAAAGGTGCAGTAAACCACAGACTGGATATAACAAGAAAGCGCAGGAAAGAACAATGAAAAGTTAGGAATGGAGCGATAAACGCATTGAGGTTACATGGAAGCTGGTGTGTGTCTCCCTTTTTCAACTCCCTTGAGCAACAGTCCATGGCTCATTTGCCAAGTGAGAATCCCAACCAGAGAGGTATTATATGTCAACATGGAACATGTTATAGACAGGGGCTTAGCATATTGATATTCCTAGAGATAATCTGTTTTCTTGGTATGTTATTATTATAGAAAATGGGTATCAGTTTGCTATCTTGTGACATGAGCCTTACTTTTTGTCACTTGCTTTTCAACGTATGTTGTGTTTTATTAGGAAAAGCCTTGTCCATCCTTCAGCTCTTTTCTCCAGTTTCTTTATCTCAGCAACCACCAGTTTAAAACTGCCAACTGTTTTGATATTCATTTTATTTTATGAGAACAGTTATACTCAGAATGATGACACAGACTATTGTGATTACTCCATGTAGCTGATAAACAGCTGCTCTGGAAATGATCTCCAAATATAGATTATGAAATAGGCTATCATTTTGAAAATATAGAACTGCTGTAGTTTGTCTAGCAAATTCACATGAATGCTATTAAAAGATCACTAAAATGAAATTTAATTAGAATCACGTTATTTATACTACAGAACTTTAGAACCATAGAAAAATTACGGCACAGAAGGAGGCCATTCAGCCTGTCATGTCCGCGCCGGCCCAGAAAACTAGCCGCCCAATCTAATCCCACTTTCTGGCGCCTGGCCCATAGCCTTGCAGGTTACAGCACCTCAGGTGCATGTCCAGGTACCTTTAAAAAGAATTGAGGGTTTCTGCCTCCACCACCATTCCTGGCAGTGAATTCCAGATACCCACCACCCTCTGGGTGTAAAAGTGTTTCCTCATGTCCCAGCTAATCCTTCTACCAATCACCTTAAATCTGTGCCCTCTGGTAATTGACCTCTCCGCTAGGGGAAACAGGTTCTTCCTGTCTACTCTACATAGGCCCCTCATAATTTTGTACACCTCAATTAAGTCACCCCTCAGCCTCCTTTGTTCTAAGGAAAACAACCCCAGCCAATCCAATCTTTCCTCATTACTGCAACTTTCAAGCCCTGGTAACATTCTTGTAGATCTCCTCTGTACTCTCTCCAGAGCAATTATGTCCTTCCTGTAATGTAGAACTGTATGCAATACTCCATCTGTGACCGAACCAGTGTAACCATTCAATTTGCCTTCTTCACGACTCTATTTACCTGTCCTGCCACCTTCAGGGACCTGTGGACATATACTCCAAAGTCTCTCACTGCTTCTACCCCTCTCAATATCCTCCTGTTTATTGTGTATTCCATCACTTTATTTGCCCTTCCCAAATGCATTACCTCATATTTATCCAGATTGAATTCCATTTGAGACTGTTATGCCCACTCAATCAAACCATTGATATCATTCTGGAGTCTATGGCTATCCTCTTCACTATCAACTACACAGCCAATTTTTGTGTCATCAACAAATTTTCCAATCATGCCAAATTTAAGTCCAAATAATTAATATATACCACAAACAGCAAGGGACCCAACACTGAGCCCTGTGGAACGCCACAGGAAACAGCTTTCCATTCACAAAAACATCCGTTGACTACTACCCTTTGTTTCCTGGCCTTGAGCCAATTCTGGATCCAACCTGCTACATTGCCCTGTATCCCATGGTCTTTCATTTTACTGACCAGTCTGCCATGTGGGACCTTGTCAAATGCCTTACTAAAACCCATGTAGACCACATCCACTGCATTTCCCTCATCAATCCTTCTTGTTACTTCCTCAAAAAACTCAATCAAGTTAGTAAGACATGACCTTCCCTTAACAATCCATGCTGACGATCCCTGATTAATCCGTATCTTTCTAAGTGGCAGTTTATCCTGCCCCTCAGAATAGATTCTAACAATTTACCCACCACAGAGATCAGACTGACCGGCCTATAATTATTTGGCCTATCCCTCGCACCCTTTTTAAACAAATGTACAACGTTCACAGATCTCCAATCGTCTGGTACCTCTCCTGTATCTAGTGAGGATTTGAAAATGATCCTCAGCGCATCCGTTATTTCCTCCCTGGCGTCCTTTAACAACCTGTGATGCAATCCATCCGGCCCTGGCTAGTTATCCACTTTCAAGGTTGTCAGACCCTCAAGTACCTCCTCTCTCATTATGCTTATCGTATCTAATATTTCACACTCCTCCTCTTTAACTATAATGTCTACATCAACCCTCTCCTTTGTGAAGACAGAGACAAAAAACTCATTAAGAACCCTGCTCACATCTTCTGCATCCACACATAAGTTCCCTGTACATCTCTTATAGGTCCTTATTTATCCTCTTGTTCTTATTGTACTGATAAAACATCTTTGAGTTTTCCTTGATTTTACTTGCCAATAATTTTTCGTGTCCTCTCTTTGCTTTTCTAATTTCCTTTTTTACTTCACCCCCTGCACTTTCTATACTCCTCTGGACTTACTAAAGTATTAAGATTTTTATGATCATCATAAGCTTTCTTTTTCTGCTTTAACTTACCCTGTAAGCTTCTAGGTAACCAGGGGGCTCTAGATTTGGCAGTACCACCCTTTATCTTTGTGGGGACATGACTACACTGTGCCTGTCGAACCCCCCCCCCCCCCCCACCCCACCCATGAATGCCTCCCACTGGTTTGCCACTGATTTTCCTTCCAGTAGCTGTATCCAGTCCACTTTCGCCAGATCACCTCTCAGCTTCTTAAAATTTGCCTTCCCCCAATTTAGAACTCTTACTCCTGCTTTATCTTTGTCCTTTTCCATGATTATGCTAAAACTTAGTATATTATGGTCACTATCTCCAAAATGGTCACCCAATGTTACTTCCTCCACTTGCCCAGCTTCATTACTGAAGACTAAATCTAGAATTGCGCCCCCTCTGTGTAATAAATGATGTGATTCTAATTAGAGTCTGTGATATCAGTTATTTCCATCATGGAAAAGATTATGACATCCACATTTGAAAAAAAGAGTTTAAGCAGTGGGATAGTTAATTAGATTCCTCTGATCTAGCTGCTTTATCAACAGCAGTAATTCAAATTAATCTTGAAACCAGAAGAACAGGGATAGCTATTGGGTATCCTGTGAAAATTCAAACTGACAGTGCTCACTTGGTAAGACATCCACCTGCTAATGTGGAGGAAAGGTTAGATCGTTATATTGGAGTGAACAATGCCTGCTGTTCCTCCACATCAGGGTGTATTGTTATTTTTGCATTGCAAACACTGAGCAGTGAGTTGAATTTGAATTTAAAACACATAATTTATATAAACACAATCTCAATTCTCATCAATGTTGAGCAAATTTTAAAAGACATTGAGATAAATCTCTGATAGCAATGGAATCAAAGTTGTGCACGCCGCACAATAAGCAGGCAATTCATTCTTACCACCCATCATGTCTCATATTGCATGCATACTGTATCTCACAGTATTTATTCTCTGAAAAGCATCTGTATAATGCCAATGTTTCAGTCATAAAATGGACAAGCAATCTGTTACTTCCTGCTTTATGTTGGCATCCTATAGATAATAATGGTTTAAATGAGCTAGATGAAATGATCAACTAATTCAGCATCTGGTCCCTATAGTCTTCATTAATAATGGGAGAAGCAGCTTTATATTGGCACGTGAGCAGGAATCAAGTAGATAAGATATCTTAATTCAATAAATAAATACTTCTATCTAATTCAAAAGCCAGATCCCAACGTCTTGGAAGCCTATTTCCTCAGCAGTCCTAATTAGTTCAGAGTTTGAAAAATGGGACGGGTGTACCCGCAGACATTTCTGGCACAGTCAACACTGTTGGAAATGATCAGTGACCTTTTATCTCCCTAAAAATTTAAAGAAATGCAACCCTCTCCCTTCTCTCGACAGAGACATTCTCGTTATTTGGCATGAAATAGAACAACACTGAAAAACATAGGCCTTAGGCTAGGCTCAGATGGATCTGTTTGGGTGTGACCTTTTGTAACTCATTTGCAATTGTGTTGCCCGTGAGTTATGCGGGCCGCTCGTCTTGAATTTATGTGATTTCCTGGATTTTTTGCTCCTTATGGCTTAGTGTGTGCTGCTTTCTATTAAATTCCTTTCCCTATTAATGCACAAATTTGAGCTCACTGTATTATTCTTCTTGCACATTGCACAAATTACCTCAGAATGCTCCTGCACTGATGCGCAGTGATTGCCTGAGATCTTTATCTTGACATGTCTTTTTTTAATTGTTTAACTGTATCATGAGATTATTGCCTTGAATCGCTAAACGTAATACTGAGGCTTGACCCCCTGCACAGATCACTAATCTCTATATCTATGACACCGTGGTGCTTCTGGCACATGCCTTTCACAAGAAGCTGGAGGATCGGAAATGGCACAGCATGGCCAGCTTGACGTGCATCAGGAAGAACTCAAAGCCTTGGCAAGGTGGACACTCAATGTTAGAGACCATAAAAAAGGTATTGTCAGATGCTGCACCAAATAAGTCATCTTTTTTGTGATGCTCTATGCAATAGATTGACAAACTATCAACAAAAAAATCCTATAGTGGCACATCCCATTTATATTGTTCCCTGTAATATGTTTTATCATAAGTATGACAGTTTTCAATAGATTAATTAGGGAGCAACTGTTTCCTCTGGCAGGAGGGTCAGTAAGCGGAGGACATGGATTTGAAGTAATTGGCAAAAGAAGTGGAGGGGAGATGTGGAAAAATATGTTTATGCAGCAAGTCATTATGATCTGAAAGGGCGGTGGAAGCAGATTCAATGGTAGCTTTCAACAAAGAATTGGGTAAATACCTGAAGGGGGAAAATTTGCAGGGTTACGGGGAAAGGACAGAGGATTGGGAGTAATTGGATAGATCTTTCAAAGGACCGGCACAGGCACAATGAGCCAAATGGTCTGCTACTGGGCTGTATGATTCTATGAAGTAAAAACAAAGGTCAGGTTAAAGGCCGGCTCGGGTCTGCAAATGAAACCCAACCCGAGCCCGACAGAACCACATCCGACCCCGAGCCCCCCGGGCCCGAGTCCTTCCATTTTTTCCCACGCCCGACCCGACCATCAGTTAACCTACCTTCCATTTTTCACTTTGTTGCTTATCTCACAAGCTTAAAATAACTGTAACAAAACCACCTTTCAAGTCCAAAAAGTACATTAACATTGCAGCCACTTACCGGAGGTGGTGATGGAGCATGTCCGACCCAACCCGACCTGAGCCCGAATGCCAGACCCAGAAGTGCGACCCGACACATATCGTCGGGCCTCGTTGGGTTCGGGTCGGGTGGCTGGCCTTTAGGTCAGGTTGCAGACTTTAAGTGATGGTGAAGTAACTTAATATTACGCCGGTTTTGACTGTTAATAAATGTCAGGCTATTTCATTAAACGCAGCCAGTCCCTTCTGTTGTGGAGGCTTATACTCCTGTCTGACTCATTCAGTTCTGTAATGTATAGATTTGATCAAATGATGTATCATCTGCATATGTAAATCTTAGCAACATGACTTGTTTGAAAATTAAAATTTTCCCAGGGTGGAGTGAATGGGATGACAGGGTTCCTGCAGTTTAAAGAACACGGTGGAAACCCCAACGTGCAGTTTGAAATTCTGGGTACCAACTACGGAGAGGACTTGGGCCGAGGAATCCGAAAAGTAAGCGAGCTGCTTTTAAGTAAACATTTCACGTTTGGATATTGTTTCATTTTGACATCAATGTCAAACAAAATGTGCGTGCGATTTATTTTATCATTCATATTTTTGTCCTAACTTTGAGCGATATTGGTGCTGATAATAACAACAGCAACTTGCATTTATATAGTGTCTTTACTTTAACATAATAAAACATCCTAATGCACTTCACAGGAGTGTTATCAAACAAAACTTGACACCGAGCCACATAAAGTAATGTTAAGGTGACCAAAATTTTGGTCAATGAGGGAGGTTTTTATGAGTGACTTTAAAGGGGAAAAGAGAGGTGGAGAGACTTAGGAAGGGAATTCCAGTGCTTGAGGCCCAGGCAGCTGAAAGAATGGCTCAAAGAACAGGGAGCAATAAAAATCAGGTCAGGAGATCAGAACTGGAGGAGGCGAGAGATCTTGGAGGGTTGTAGGGCCTGAGAAGGTTACAGTGATAGGGAAGGGTGAGGCCATGAAGGGATTTGAACATAAGGATGAGAATTTCTAAATAGAGGAATTGCCAGACTGGGAGCCAATGTAGGTGAGCGAGCACAGCCTGTGATGAACTACATTCCTATATCAGGCCTGCAGTCTCAGCATTAAGCATTCCCAAGATTGCGGGTACAACTCAGTGAGACGCAGAGTAAAAATACTTCTCACATTGGCACAACCTTTTCAGATTGCAACAGGAGTGTATATTTTTCCCCTTCCACCACTCTCTTAACATCTTTGTTTCTTCCCTGAGCTCGATCATCAATTTCAAACCGAATTCTCAGCAGTTTGGTGAGCGGGTGGGGAAGGTGGGGGGGGGTCCGAGGGGTGCTATACCAATTGGCAACGGGGTTGTGTCTTGCCAAATAAATTTCCTTTATGCTTCATACAATTAATATGTAGACAGGAGGCATTCGATCCTATCAGCCTGACCTGGTTTCCAATTTGGAAAGGACATCATTAAAACAGATTATGTGGTCATTGCCATATGGATGTTTGTGGGATCTTGCTGTGTGCAAATTGGCTTCTGTGTTTCTGACATTACAACAGTGACTGCACTTCAAAAGTACTTCATTGGCTTTAAAGCACATTGGGACATTTTGAGCTCATGAAAGGCACTGTTTAAATGCAAGTCTTTTTTTTTAAAACATAATTTCACATTGTTCTCCAGACTACTATGCTACTTTAAGCAATAACTTTACTTTTCAGCTATCTTGAAATGTTACTAAATGATAGTGCAGTCTTACCAGGTGCAACCTATTCTGTTCTTATTAACCTTATGACCTATTACCAGTGCCTTAATTTCAAACCTTCCAGTTTTGTATGTGTTGGTGAACATTGTGACAACACAGCTTAAATGATAGATCTCCCCAGATCTAAATCGAATGTTCAGTACCTCCGGCCTGTGTGGACAAAGGTGGCACTCAGCAGAATATTGTGGTGCAGCATACAAAAGTCCTAAGCCTATGAACCCCCTCTGTGCTCAAGTTGCAGAGTCAGTGGTTGCCCAAGAGTTGAAAAAGTCAACTTATTTAGGCCAACATTTTCTTCAGTGTTGAGTGCAAGGGGGAGAGTTTTCCCTGGAGTTCTCCTGATCTTCCACCATAGCTTGGGGTGGAAAACACAGAGGAAACTGCCATTTCTCTAGAGGTTCTGCCAATCTTCTGCCAAGGGACCCCTTTGGAAATACTAGGCACGAATTCCAAATGAGTGAGGGCGAATCATATTTGCATCCAACATAGGAATTGCTGAGCAAAAGAAGACCAAGATCGAACTTGTTCATCTTCTACCATCCTGGTAGTCTCATGATAAAACAATAATGGAGTTATTGACTAATCACAGCAATCAATATCTAACAATTAGTTTAGAACAGACCCAGACATGAGACAAGGAAAATTCCCCCAGTGGTGAAGAGCTTTCAGAAGTATGGATTCAAAGCCATCTGTTCCTTCCTGGCATGATGCATTGACCACATGTCAGATCCCAAATATATTTATCCTAAAATGTTGTTTTCTAAAAGAAATCTATCTAATTTGCATTCGAAATGAATCAGTTCTGCTTTCACTGTCTCCCTCAGAAGCCTTTTCCATTGCTTGACCACTCACTCACTGAAGTAAAGGCCTAGATATTAACCCTCATAATCAGCAGGAGAGGGTTGAGGAGAGGTTGTTAAAGAGTTAAATACGGGAAACGCAACCCCAACTCACTGCACATATGCCTACCACCTTTTTTGCCATGCTGGATATCGGGGCATCAGAGTATCCCGCCATGGAGAGATGGCTGCTTCATTTAACATGATTTAAATATTAGACTTGCTGTGCAGGTTTCCAGCGATCGGGAAAGCTGGCAGTGAAAGGGAGGCAGGAGCTGCAGGCTCCACAAGGTAAGTACCTCTTCCAGCACTTATTGTGGGCCAAGAGGAGCAGGCGTGCTCCCCCGGGCCCCTCCAAGAAGCCTCCAACCTCTGCCTCTGCTGTGAGCCCTTTCCCATTTCACCATTTCCTGGAATAAAAACAGAAAATGCTGGAAATACTCAGCAGGTCTGGCGGCATCGTGTGGAGAGAAACAGTGTTAATGTTTCATGTTGATGAACTTTCATCAGAACTCCATTTCCGGGGTTTGGTTTCAATCAGTTGTGGCTCAGTGGGTAGCAGTCTCGCCTCTGAGCCAAAAGATCATGGGTTCAAGCCCCACTCCAGTGTCTTGAGCACATAATCCAACTTGACATTCCAGTGCCAATTCTGAGGAAGTGCTGCAGTGTCAGAGGTGCTGTCTTTCAGGTTAGGTGTTTAAACTGAGGCCCTATCTGTCCTCTCAGCTGGATGTAAAACATCCCACGGTGCCATCTCTAAGAAGAGCAGGGCAGTTCTCCACAGTGTCCGAGCAAATATTTATCTTTCAGCCAACATCACAATCTGGTCATTATCTCATTGCTATTTGTGGGAACTTGCTTTGTTCAAGTTATCTGGTAAGTTTCCTACATTACATCGTGACTGCACTTAAAAGGTATCTCATTGGCTGCAAAGTATTTTGGGACGTCCTGAGTTCATGAAAGGGCTTTCCTTAGGTGTTATAAGTTACACACTGTGGCTTAGAAGGAGGTATTTCCCTCTCTGCCACTGCGAGCATACCACATTTGTGGTGCTACAACTAGATCTTCAACATATTTGTCACAAGTCGAACAAAAAGATTCCTAATTCCAGCCATTGAGGATTACAAGGTTCAATTTCCATTTGAATCTCCACCAATTGTCGATTGTTTCATATCTGCTGTAGATAGCAGGCAGGACGGGAAGGAAATCATTTTTGAGGATTGAAGGAACATCATCCACACAGATGGATGATTGTGGAACACTTGATGAAAACTACACTTTAAAAATGTTAGATTATTCATCACTCGAAATCATGTTGGTCAATACAAAGTTCCTATAAACAGACCTAACTGACAGTTAACTGTCACAAATCTCAAAACAACAAGGTGCAGCTGTTAATCTTTCATTGTTGCTTTACCTAAATAAATAGATCCAGTGTTTTTATGGCATGAGCAATGACTGCATCCTTTACCACAAGCCAATTGGAGATCACATTCACTTTGAAATCGGGATGATTCAAACTCAGTGCAGGATCTGCAGATTTATCCTTATGGATACATGAATCCTACTGCTGCAGTAAGTGATATCGAATGACAAGTCCAACACAAGCACTGAGATTTCCCTTTCTATGAAGCAGAGCAAAACCTGTTAAAATATTATTAGGCTGCTTGTTGGACATCCAGTACTGACCGAGCAAGAATTTCCTCCAGTTAAATATTGGGAAGTTTGAAGCCGTGGAGGGAAGTTTTATGCTCTCCTCTGCAGTGGGTTTGGAGGTGGGGGGAGCATCTGAACATGTGGGATTGTTGAGAAGGGGTTATCCGCCACCTTCCCACCTCCACCGAAATTAAGTCCAGAACAGGAAGGCCTGTGAATGGCCTTCCCACCCCATCACCAATTGAGGCCCTTAAATAGGCCATTAATGCTCACTTAAGGGCTTCATCCCGCCACCATGCAATTAGCTCAGCAGCGAGTGAGCCTGTCATCACACGGGGAGCACAATGAGCCTGAATGAGGGATCTGGCATCGGGAAGCAGAGTTCCTCACAAAGAGCCACTTCCCTGCCCTTGCTGCTGATACCCCTCCTCCACCCCCTCCCTTCGACACCACCCCCCCTCCCTCACCGTGAGTAGCCTGGGTCCAGTGTCACTCCTAGGCCTCGGGTGAGTGCTCCACCAGAAGCAGCCACCACATCCACGGTGGCGCTGCTCAGTTAAAGAGCTGTCGGCCTCTGATTGGCCAGCAGCTCTCAGAAGGCGAGACTGCCATCGCGTGGGTATTTGATCCTGTGGAAGGCCCACCACTGTCCAGTTAAGTTCCTAATTTTGGCACTTGATTCGGTGGGCCTCCCACAGAAGGGGCGATGCCGGGTTCTCACCGGAGCTTTTGCCGGAGGTCGAACCCCACCACCACCACCCCCCCATCCCCCCATTCGCCGGTTAAAATCATGGCCATTGTTTTCGGTCCCCACTCCAAACTCTGTTCCTTAGCTGCCGACTCCATCCCCCTCCCTGGCAACAGTCTCAGATTAAACCAGTCTGTTTGCAACCTTCGTGTCACATTTGACCCCGAGATGAGCTTCCGACCACATATTCACGCCATCACTAAGACAGCCTACCTGCGGAATATTGCCTAACTTCGCTCCGCCTCAGCTCATCTTCTGCTGAAACCCTCATTCATGCCTTTGTTACCTTGAGACTTGACTATTCCAACGCACTTGTGACTGGTCTCCCACATTGTATTCTCCACAAACTTGGTCATCCAAAACTCTGCTGCCTGTATTTTAACTCGCACCAAGTCCTGTTCCCCTATCACCCCTGTGCTCACTGGCCTACATTGGCTCCCAATCAAGCAGCACCTTGATTTAAAAATTTGTATCCTTGTTTTCAAATCATTCCATGTCTCGCCCCTCCCTATCTCTGTAATCTCCTCCAGCCCCACAACCCTCCATGATATCAATGCTCATTTAATTCTGGCCTCTTGAGCATCCCTGATTTTAATCGCTCCATCATTTGTGGTCGTGCCTTCAGTTGCCGAGGCCAGAAGCCCTGGAATTCCTTCCCTACGTCTCGCCACCTCTCTACCTTACTTTCCTCCTTTAAGACTTTGACAAGGTCCCACATGGGAGACTTATCAAGAAAGCAAATGCACATGGGATACAGGGTAACTTGATAAGGTGGATTCAAAATTGGCTTAGCTGTACGAGACAGAGAGTGATGACAGACGGCTGTTTTAGTGACTGGAAGCCAGTGTCCAGTGGCGTACCACAGGGATCTGTGCTGGGCCCCCTATTGTTTGTCATTTATATAAACGACATAGATGACTATGTGGGAGGTAGAATCAATAAGTTCGCGGATGACACAAAGATTGGCCAAGTGGTTAACAGTTAAGTGTCTTGGGTTACAGGAAGATATAGATGGGATGGTCAAATGGGCAGAAAGGTGGCAGATGGAATTTAACCCTGAAAAGTGTGAGGTGATACACTTTGGAAGGAGTAATGTGATACGGAAGTATTCAATGAATGGCCTGACACTGGGAAGTTCCGAGGAACAAAGGGACCTTGGCATGTTTGGCCATAGATCTCTGAAGGCAGAAGGACAGGTTAATAGGGTGGTGAAAAAGGCATATGGGACACTTGCCTTTATCAATCGAGGCATAGATTACAAAAGCAGGGGGGTCATTCTGGAGTTGTACAGAACTTTGGTAAGGCCACAGCTGGAGTACTGTGTGCAATTCTGGTCGCCACATTATAGGAAGGATGTGATTGCATTGGAGGGGGTGCAGAGGCTATTCACCAGGATGTTGCCAGGGATGGAACATTTAAGCTATGAAGAGAGGTTGGATAGGCTTGGGTTGTTTTCGCTGGAGCAGAGAAGACTGAGGGGTGACCTGATCGAGGTGTGCAGGATTATGAGGGGCATGGACAGGGTGGATAGGGAGCAGCTGTTCCCCTTAGTTGAAGAGTCAGTTACAAGAGGACACAAGTTTAAGGTGAGGGGCAGAAGGTTTAAGGGGGATTTGAGGAAGAACTTTTTACCCAGAGGGTGGTGATGGTCTGGAATGCACTGCCTGGGAGGGTGGTAGAGGCGGGTTGCCTCACATCCTTTAAAAAGTACCTGGATGAGCACTTGGCACGTCATAACATTCAAGGCTATGGGCCAAATGCTGGCAAATGGGATTAAGTAGAGAGGTCAGGTGTCTTTAATGCATCGGTGCAGACTCGATGGGCCGAAGGGCCTCTTCTGCACTGTATTATTCTGTGAAGACACTCCTTAAAACCTACCTCTTTAACTAAGGTTTGTTCATCTGATCAAATACTTCCTTATGTGGGTTGATGTCATGTTTTGTTTTAAAATGCTCCTGTGGAAGTGCCTTGGGATGTTTTATTATGTTCAAGGTGCTATATAAATATAAGTTGTTGTTGTAGTTGTTACATTGAAGAGTGAAGAGAATTAATGAGTAATATATAACTTGGACAGGCAAAGGCTCATGGGCTCCTTGTCAACTTCTGTGGCTGTAATACTTTGCGTGTACACTTTAGCGAGCGGATTGGTTACGTAAGCATCACTGATACGGACATAGCAGCTTGGTGAGCAGAGATAGAGCAGGAAATACAAAAATTCCTGCATGTGTTAGCCAGATGAGGAGCCTCCAGCACTGAATTTCTAAAAAATAACGCAAAGCCTGGTGAACCATGTCATTACACAAGCGCTATATAATGTTATTTTGATGGAGGCGCCCACAGGTTGATTTCAACATGGTTAACGGAGGTAAAACTTTGGTCAGTGGGCGTTGGGATGGGGTGCAATTTGCAAAACAGGTGCCTGCGGATTGGCTGGCTGCCATTGGTGGAAAGGAATATCGGGGGGGGGATGTATAATGGGCATTCGATTCACTGCCAACTAAGCTGAGTGCCAAATTCCTCCCGCTATGACTGTAATAAAATATCAGAGAAAGGAATTTGACACAAACTTTTTTGAATATTCAGGTTATAACATCAACGACAAGAAATTTCAGCAGAATACATCATTTGCGACAGTATGAGTAGAGAGGAGTATGCATTGCACCCATTTTTTGGCCATGCTAATTTAGCAGTCTGCACCCAATCTGTGCAGATGTTGGAGCCACAGTTAAATTTGTGAGTGCCTTTACTTTTAGGCGTCTTTGCCGAATGCCTAAAACAGGTACTAGGCCCTTTAAATATGTGAATTAGGGGCCAACAAAATATTGTTTGAAGAAAGAATTCTTCAAAAAAACTCTCTCTGTTGAGTTGCAGTCGTGCATCCACACACCACACTGTCCAAGGTTATTATCTTCAGGCACTTGGCCAAACCAATGATCCATAAAGGGACCTCTGGATGCTACCTCTGGAAAGGTAAATTGTTATTAATTTGCATACCATATTGAGGAGGAGGAGTGCTTCTCTCATCTCCGCATTAAGTTTGCGAGTGTCTGCTAGGCACTCCTCACACCTATCCACCGACCCCAGATTTATAAAGCTCCTTCCATGATCTCAGGGTTCCCCAAAAGTGCTTTATATCCAGTTAAGTACTTTTTTGTTTGAAACGTAATCATTGTTGCAATGTGGATGCTCAGTCATTGAGTATACTCAAGACTGAGAGCAATAGATTTTGAGACTCTAAGGGGATCGAGCGGGAAAGTGGAGTTGAGGTCAAGGATCAGCCATAATCTTATTGCACGGCGGAGCAGACTTGAGGGGTTCTATGGCCCACTCCTCCTCCTATTTCTTATGTCCTTGTGTGCTTATGTAGGCAATACAGCAGCCAATTTGTGCACAGCAAGCTGCCACGAACATCAATGAGATAATGACCAGATAATATGCTTTTTTAGTGATGTTGGTTGAGGGATAAATACCAGCTCGGATACAGGGAGGCACTCACCAGCTCTTCTTCAAACAATGCCATCGTGCCTTTTACAGCTACCTGAACTGCTGGAAGTATGAGCTAATAACTTATCTTTCTACGCCGAGTTTAATGGGCAATTAATTGGCAAATCCAGCAAGTTTTAAAAAAATATAACGAGGTGCCAAAGTGCAAAACCCTTCGTGTATGGCAGGGGTCATCAACACTACTGGTAGCTCGCTGTTGATCTTTGAGCAGCTCACATAAAGCATTGAAAAATTACACTTAGAAAGAAGAGTTCTCTTTGAAAAAAGAAAAAAAAACGTGAGGAAATGTAGACTCTATCAGTAGCATATTACAATGTACCCCTCTGTATAATGGAGATTATTTGATGTGTCGCTGCTCTTTGACCTGTACCCTGCCTGGATACTGCACATGATACTCCTCGCACAAATTGTTTTGATTCTAATTGGTTCCCACTGAGCACCGCTCCAACTGCCCCACGACCTGCATCCAATTACGGCAGACTTTACATCCGCCGGGGTCACAACCAACCAAATAGACGCATTGTTTCTTAGCAAGGCCCAGGAGAGCACGTCCTCGGATAACGGTCTGTACCTGGAGGGAGCATCCCAGGGAAGACTCTGTACCTGGAGGGAGCAGCCCGGGGAAGACTCTGTACCTGGAGGGAGCAGCCCGGGAAGACTCTGTACCTGGAGGGAGCAGCCCAGGGAAGACTCTGTACCTGGAGGGAGCAGCCCGGGAAGACTCTGTACCTGGAGGGAGCAGCCTGGGAAGACTCTGTACCTGGAGGGAGCAGCCTGGGAAGACTCTGTACCTGGAGGGAGCAGCCCAGGGAAGACTCTGTACCTCGAGGGAGAAGCCCGGGAAGACTCTGTACCTGGAGGGAGCAGCCCAGGGAAGACTCTGTACCTCGAGGGAGAAGCCCGGGAAGACTCTGTACCTGGAGGGAGCAGCCCAGGGAAGACTCTGTACCTCGAGGGAGAAGCCCGGGAAGACTCTGTACCTGGAGGGAGCAGCCCAGGGAAGACTCTGTACCTGGAGGGAGCAGCCTGGGAAGAGTCTGTACCTGGAGGGAGCAGCCTGGGGAAGAGTCTGTACTGGAGGGAGCAGCCCGGGAAGTTTCTGAACCTGGAGGGAGCAGCCCGGGAAGAGTCTGTACCTGGAGGGAGCTGCCCGGGAAGAGTCTGTACCTGGAGGGAGCAGCCCGGAGAAAGCTCTGTACCTGGAGGGAGCAGCCCAGGAAGAGTCTGTACCTGGAGGGAGCAGCCCGGAGAAAGCTCTGTACCTGGAGGGAGCAGCCCGGGAAGACTCTGTACCTGGAAGGAGCTGCCCGGGATAGACTCTGTAGCTGGAGGGAGCAGCCCGGGACGACTCTGTACCTGGAAGGAGCTGCCCGGGATAGACTCTGTAGCTGGAGGGAGCAGCCCGGGAAGACTCTGTACCTGGAAGGAGCTGCCCGGGATAGACTCTGTAGCTGGAGGGAGCAGCCAGAACTGGGAAAAGGAGTCGCTAGCTAGCTAATCATTTTTGAGGGGAATCATGGATGCTGTAATTCCAAGCCCAACTGTCTAATGAGCATCTGAACGACTCCATCAGGGTTGCCTTCTCCAATTTCACAGGACTGGTGGACAGCATTCAGTGTCAAATATCACATTGAAATAAAGTTTAAGATCAGTTTCCTTCATATTAAATATATTATCATGTAATTATAATAGCTACATATTTAGTTTGCATTTATCTATCAATATTTTTTCAATATATGTTTATGTGACTCATGATAGTTTTCGTGTATCAGAAGTAGCTCTCACTAAAGAAAAGGTTAGCAACCCCTGGTGTACAGCAAGCAGTGAATGTATCTTTTGGGCCTCCTTATCTCGAGAGACAATGGATACGCGCCTGGAGGTGGTCAGTGGTTTGTGAAGCAGCGCCTGGAGTGGCTATAAAGGCCAATTCTGGAGTGACAGGCTCTTCCACAGGTGCTGCAGAGAAATTTGTTTGTTGGGGCTGTTGCACAGTTGGCTCTCCCCTTGCGCCTCTGTCTTTTTTCCTGCCAACTACTAAGTCTCTTCGACTCGCCACAATTTAGCCCTGTCTTTATGGCTGCCCGCCAGCTCTGGCGAATGCTGGCAACTGACTCCCACGACTTGTGATCAATGTCACACGATTTCATGTCGCGTTTGCAGACGTCTTTATAACGGAGACATGGACGGCCGGTGGGTCTGATACCAGTGGCGAGCTCGCTGTACAATGTGTCATTGGGGATCCTGCCATCTTCCATGCGGCTCACATGGCCAAGCCATCTCAAGCGCCGCTGACTCAGTAGTGTGTATAAGCTGGGGGTGTTGGCCGCTTCAAGGACTTCTGTGTTGGAGATATAGTCCTGCCACCTGATGCCAAGTATTCTCCGAAGGCAGCGAAGATGAATGTATATCAACAAGTAAATTCCAGAGATTCGTAACTCATGGCATATTTCTGAATCTTTTGAATTTTCTGGCCAATTTGCACATTAATAATGTCGTTCACACACCATTATTTTTCCTGCAAGTTCCGGCCTAGTGTATCCTCCTCCAAGCATTTCAGGTGCATAGGTTTCTGTATCTACGTTTGCATTTATAACACGAGAGGATGTGCTTTGTTGCTTTGAGCCACATTTGAAATTGTAAGTGTGTTTTTAAAGACCACAATCAGTCATAAATCTATTTTAAGCTTAACACCCTGTCAATACGAAAGGGAGATGAATATAGTCATTTATGGAGAGCATTAACGCTCATTACTAGCCCCGAGGTATTAAGGCCATAATGGCTAATGTTGCTATTACTGTATTAGCAATCTCTTCAGGGATAATAACAAAGAGCTATAGCAACGTATCATTGCAAGGAGCCTCAGCACTGCATGAGCTGAAGATCAAGCCAAAAAGCTGGGAATGATAAAAGCAGAAACTGAAAATATTGAACACAAAGAGCAAGTTTTCACAGCTAGAGGCAACACAATCCCTAAATCCTGCATGGTTTCTGTCAGTGATGAGCTCCAGAGTGCATTAAATTTATTGTCATCAAAAATATTAGGTTGAAGCAAGCCTCATGCTTACAGTGGGTTCTTCCACTCTGATAACACTCTTAACGTTACTGAACCTCACCAGTAAAGTGTGTTTATACAAAAATAAATAACACCGTGCTTTATGTTAGGCAGTCTTGTTAAAATTGCAGGATGGAGTCACAAACTCAACAAAGAAGGCACTACATTTTTCCTGTTGAGACTCACTGATGAAATGGCTTTAATGTGCAATTGGTGGCATTCCCTTCCCTGAATGAGAAGGTCGTGGGTTCAACTTGCCTTCAAGAATTGGGTATGGCGGGGAACAGAGTAATTTTCCCTTTGGGTATAGAAGGAAAACCTTCATGTGCCTCTCCCCAACCGGTCATATTACCACCAGTGTGATTTCCTTGCCCATTGACTTAGCAGGGAAGGAAGGAAAATAAGGTGAGTGGGAGGAGGGATATATAACAGGCTGACAATTCTTCACCCCAGTCTCCCTCCAAAAGTAACCCTGGGAGCTTTGCTCTTCATCTGGTTCAGGATACCTGAACAGGCAGCATTTGCTCTGAGGATCTAATATAGGAAACCGGTTCCATTCTCATGTACTGGCCAGGTCACCAGGGAGAACTCCCCTGCTCTTCTTCGAATTAGTGCCATGAGATATTCTGCATCTACCTGAGACAGCATATGGGGCCTAGATTTAATGTCTTATCTGAAAGATGGCACTTCTGACAGTTGCTAGGGCCAGGTGAGGAGGGGGTCTCAGGCTCCCCTCCTGCCCTTCTTCTTGTTTGGCTGCAACAGGGGTTATTCCTTTTAAACAGTGGTTGTGCTTACCACCTCTGTGAGTGTTTTACCTTTCCCTTTACTGTGAATGTGAAAGAAGCAATCAGACAGATTTTCTTGAGTTTAAACAAGGAACAGGTAAATTTATTATATTTAACATTGTAACCCCGATTTGAAAATACAAAATAAATGCTACACATTCGTGCACACATTCAGATGAGAATCACACACACACAAATAGATTACAGAAGGAAAAATAGATTTGGTGGTTGGACCAGAACAAATGGAACTTAAATACACAGTCTGTGAAGTGGATTATCCGGTAGCCCTCCGGCTGAAGCTGTATTCTTGAATTCCTCGCTGATCAAAGTGCTCTTTGTGATTGGCCTGCTTTGCTCAGGTTTTTCTTGAAGGGAGAATTGTAGCTGGCTCTCTTCCCCTGGTTGTTGGCTGTAGCAGTCCATAGATTTGGAGGATCCACAGTCGCAGACTGTTTTCAGGGGAGAAAGAGAGAGAGAAAAAGGGAAGCCCACGGCTTTCTCAGCTGCTGCAGCCTCAGTTTCTCCTTGTCTTCTCTGAGTGTAACAAAACTTCTGTTTTTTCAGAGTTGGACAGATGGTCACATGGTTCTCTCAATCCCCTTTGTTTTAATGAGGTCCAAAGTCTAAAACCCAAAAGTTCTCACAGGTGTTTACCCCCTGGAGGGACATCTCCACTAATACCTCAGGATGACTTTGAATGGTCTGTGAACAAGGATCATCTGGGTAATCTACTCAGTTAGGCAAAGCATTGTCCTGGCTGGGCTTCGAATTAGTCTTTTGTCTCCAGATCAATCTCCTGGTATTTCAGATGCAAATTGCAGTGGCCATCTTGGCTGCTACTTTTTTTCGAAGTTACTGTAGGATTTTTTTTCCATTAAAAGTCTAATGTAAGTTTCCAACCAATAAAATTAATATTTCTCATTTGGCATATGGGGTTTTCTTGACACAGTGCAGCACTCCCTCAATTGTGTACTGGAGTGTCAGTCTGGGACTTGGACCCGCAATCTCAGGCTCAGAGGCAAGAGTGCTGCCGAGTCATGCCTGACACCTGAAATCCTGCCATTTTTTATGGGTGAGTGAGTTCCCTTCCCCAGTGTGTGGACGGGTGGGGGTACGGGAGGGGATAAGAGGCTGCAGACAAAATTTCTTTGTGCTGCATGCACCGGCACACACGAGCAGCTGATGAATGCTGCAATACTCATCGCCTCTGCTGCAGCATCTGACAGATGCACCTATAACAGAACTGGCTTAATAACTAGAACTAAGAAACATCCATCCCATCTCAGATACTCTGAGATTCACAGTATGCCAATCCCAGTACTTACCAAATGCCAATGCATATTCAGGTGCCTTAAGTTTTAAACTGACCTTCTTGCTTTCTTTCTTCTGCCTTACTCCTTCCACTCCTCCGTGCCTTTGTTACCTCTAGATTTGACTCTTCCAATGTTCTCCTAGCTGTCCTCCCATCTTCCACTTGAGTTCACTCAAAACTCTGCTGCCAATATCCTAATTAACAAGCATACGAATTAGGAGCAGGAGTAGGCCACTCGGCCCTTCGAGCCTGCTCCACCATTCAATAAGTTCATGGCTGAACAAATTACTCCACATTTCTACCTACCCACGATAACCTTCCATCCCTTGCTTAGCAAGAATCTGTCTACCTCTGCCTTAAAAATATTCAAAGACTCTACTTCCACTGACTTTTGAGAAAAAAAATTCCAAAGACTCACGACCCTCTGAGAGAAAAGATTTCTCCTCATCTCTATCTTAAATGAGCAACCCCTTATTTTTAAACAGTGACCCCTAGTTCTAGATTCTCCCACAAAGGGAAACTTGCATCCTTATTTTCAAATTCCTCCATAGCCTCACCTCTCCCTATCTCTGTGATCTTGTAACTGTAGGGGATTCTCTTCCTCACTCAAAAACTACTCCCCACTCGAGCTCATGATACCAGAATTAAAAATGTATGACTTGAACTAAATAATGAGCAAGACAAGTTTCTCCTGATAATTTACAATCACTTTATTGAATTATCCACAATCCTTAGAGAAGGGTTACACTCTGCAATCACAAGTTACAGTTGCAACTACAATCACATGACCCAGGACCCCGCCCGCTAGAGGCTAAACATAGGTTAAACTTAATTTCCTAGCTAAATATTTACAATCACCTCTCGGTTGGTCTGCCGATGATATTTGTAGGTCCCTCAGTGGAGTTGACCAAGCTCGACCGTCTTCCTTGACTGCCTGCAGGAACAGTAACATACCCTGATCGTTGTATACATTTATACATTTCGTGCTGCTGGCTGGACCATCTCGTCTCCAAATTTGGCAATGCTCCAAACCTTTAGTTCTGATTGGCAACTTATGACCTCATTCTTGATATTCCTTTTTTTTTAAAAAAGGACTTCCATGAAAGATACAATCACCTAAGTCCTGCTGATAATTGATTTCAAGAAGGCCAGTCTTTCACAACTCTTCAATCCTTAGATTTGCACAGTACTTCAGCTCATCTCCTTCCATTGTCTGGCTCTTAAGGTCATCAGGTGCTAATCCCTTCTTCTATTGTGGTTGCAAGACACATATGCTTATTGCACCCTTGATTCTTGACTGGGCTATGTGACTGTCTGTTTCCACTGAAACTTGTAACTTCAGCAGAATCTCAAACAAGGGGTTAACCCCTTGTTGTCCTTCATAATCTCTTCCAGCCTACAACCATTTGAGATCTCTGTGCTCCTCAAATCTTGGCCTCTTGCGCATCCTTGGTTTTCATCGTTCCATCATTGGCAGAAGTGCCATCAGTTGCTTCAGCCCTAAGCTTTGGAATTCCATCCCTAAACCTCTCTGGCTCTCAACCTCTCTTCCTTTAAAACACTACTTAAACCTTACCTCTTTGATCAAGCATTTGTCCTAATAACTCTTTATGTGGCTCAGGACCAAATTTTGTTTACTAACCTTTCTGTGAAGGGCCTTGGGACGTTCTACTACTTTGAAGGTGCTAAATAAATCCAAGTTATTGAGTTGAGAGCAGGTTCTGAACATGAGATTTTCTTTCACTGAAGTAAGGTTCTTTAAAAAAGTCTGATGAGAGCCCAGAGTCAGAATTGGTTGCCATGGTCACACCAATGGTGCAACCAGACAAGATCTGATGCATTTTTATCTCTTGAAGGTTTACAGTGCGTGGACAAGCAAATTCATTTGCAACACATGAGGGGTGGAAATTGATTAGACAATGGTTTCAGGGAGTGCTTAAAGATGATTTTTTTTTACTTTGGTCTGGAAGACACAGCCTGCATGAAATCAATAGAAATTAACATTTTTAAACTTACCTCAAGGGGGTTGGTGCCCTGATGGGAAAACCAGTTTGCTCTCAACTTTAAAGTTAAGTGATGAAAAATCTTTATTTGACTTCTAGGTCCCTCTAGTTCCCACTGTGCCCAGTGGATTAGGTTTCTGCGCCTAACCATGAGAATCTAGCAACCATGACAGACCCAAATGGGAGGGCACCCAACATATGACAAAATTTCTTTCAGAAGGTTGTTTAATTTTATTTTAAATTACACCTCAGCTGCCTATTTTCTAACCAATACTTAGGGGAAAGCGATGACAGGCTTATTTTGAAGTATTCCTTTAAAAGAATAACAAGAAATAAACTAGCTCTTTTCACAAGATGTCCCAAAGCACTTTACAGCCAAGAAGTACTTTTTTTTTGAGGTGTAGTCACTGTTGTAATGGAGGAAACGAGGAGGTCAATTTGCACACGGTCCCACGAACAACAATGAGATAATGATGTTGGTTGAGGGATAAATATTGGCCAGAACACTGGGGAGAAATCACCTGACCTTTTCAAAACATAATGCCGTGGGATCCTTTACATCCTCCTGAGAGAGCAGACAGAGCCTCAGTTTAATTTCTCAGCTGTGGCTCAGTTGGTTACATTCTTGCCTCTGAGTCACAAGGTTCTAGATTCACGTCCCACTATAGGAATTGAGCACAGAAATCAAGGCTGACACTCAAATGCAGTACTGAGGGTGTGCTGCACTGTCAGAGGTCCAGTCTTTTGGATGAGACATTAAACTGAGGCCCCATCTGCCTGAATTTAAAAGATCCCATAGCACTATTTTGAAGAAGAGCAGGGGAGTTCTCACTGATGTCCTGGCCCATATTTATATCTCAATCATCATCACAAAAAACAGATTATCTGATTATGATCACATTGCTGCTTGTGGGAGCTTGCTGTGCACAAATTGGCTGTCACGTTTCCTGCATTACAACAGTCACTACGCTTCAAAAGTATTTAATCGGCTGTAAATTGCTTTGAAACATCCGATGATCATGAAAAGCGCTCTATAAATGCAAGTCTTTGCTTTTTTCTTTCATCTGAAATGTGGCATCTCCGAGAGGACAGTGCTCCCTCAGGACTGCACTGGGGAGTGTCAGCCCAGATTGAGCTCAAGTCTTTGGTGTGGGAACTGAATCCAGAAGCTTCTCAGCCAAGGCTGACACCTAAGCAACGTGATGGCTGTGGGATTTCACAGACTTTTGTCCACTGTGAACCAACCGATGCAGCACATTTCACAGTTGGTCTGCATTTGTGCAGTGGAGACTAAATAATCATTAAAACCATCTTGAAAAAGGCAAGAGGTTATCTCCAACTGAAACAGAAAAACTAATAGCTGGTCAGAAAAACCTTTGATTATTTTTTAAAATCCATATATTAAAAATCATTCCAAATAACCTCGGGGCAAGGAATATTGAAGTTATGAAAACTGTTTTGAAACATAAATAATATGATTTGACCTGTCAAGAACAAAGTTTCTCATTTACAAAATATATTACTTTAGCACAGTTTCAAAGATCTGCTGACTCCATACTTTATCTATGGCCTAACTATTTGTTCAGCTATGTTTAATTAGAACCAATGAATCTTGCAGCACAGAAGGGGACTATTTGGCTTGTGCTGGCTGTTTGAAAGTGCTGTCCAATTTTGTCCCACTCTACAGCTTTTTCCCTATAACCTTGCAAATTGTTTATCTTCAAATACATGTCCGTGTAGTTGTATCTGGATCGTAGGCGTAATAAACCACCCTACTTCTGACTGAATTTTTGCGTCCAAATTGTTGCAAAATACCAAACAAAATCAAAATATGCTGGAAATCCTCCAGTTCTAACAAAAGGTCATCGTAAATGGTGTTTCTGCCACATTTCTGGCAAAGCTTCAGAGACAAACAACAATAACTTGCATTTTTCTTTCTCTTTTTCATTTATATAGCGCCTTTAATGTAGCAAAACATCTCAAGGTATTTAACAAGTGCATTATCAATAAAAATTTGACACCGAGCCACAGAAGGAAATATCAGGACAGGTGACCAAAAGCTTGATCAAAGAGGTAGGTTTTAAGGAGCATCTTAAAGGAGGATAAAGAGGTAGAGAGGTTTAAGGAGGAAATTCCAGAGCTTGGGGTCGCGGCAGCTGAAGGTACGGCGGCTGCCAATGGTGGATTGGAATCAGGGATGCACAAGATCCCAGAATTGGAGGAGCATATTGCTGGAGAAGGTTACAGAGAAAGAGAGGGGTGAGGTCATGGAGGGATTTGAACACCAGGATCTTAAATTGAGGTGTTGGCAGACCGGGAATCAGCGTAGCCAGTGAGCGCAGGGATATTGGGTAAACAAGACTTGGTGCAAGTTAGCACACGGTCAGAAGTGACTCCGAGGAAATTCCCCGCTTCAACATTTATTGCAGTAACTGAACAAAAAAATGAGCCATTCAAGGAAAATAAGAGGTTTCCTTAACTTAATGGCAGAAGAGTTAAAAATAGCCTGGCCATGGATTGCTTTACAAGTAATTTATCAGCAACTAACAATAAACAAAGAGACACTTCCATATGGAAAGTCCACATCCACAAGCATGGAAAGCCATCTTTGTAATTCAGAGGGAAGATAAATTATATATAGTTTTTGCCATATCTATTAATGAAAATGTCAGAAGAGGAGAATTTAAATCAAAACGTGTTCTGATGGACTAATTTTCCCACAAATGCTTTGCCCATGCTTCAGTGATCTAATACACGCGACAGCATATAATTACACTCCTTGAAATGATCTCTGGTCATCTCAGGAAATCAGAATGAATTACAATGTGACTGTCGTTTAGAGAACTCATTTTGCTCTTTTTAGATTGATTTTTTTTCTTTCTCTGTAGATGATACAAGAGGACAAAATGTCTGTCAGTGCAATAGGTCCACATTTCTTCCTTGTGTTTTTATTTCATCGATTGGTAGTTTTACACATGTATAAAACTAGAGCAGCTATGTTTGTTCCGATTTATGGTGTAGACTTAGACAGAATTTACAGCTGTAAAACAAGGCATTTTGACCCAACTTGCCCATGCTGGTGTTGTTGCTCCACACAAGCCTTGTCCCAACACCCGTCATCTAATCCAAATAAGGTAATGAACTGCATTTATTTGAAATAAAACACAGCCAGAAACTTATACTGAAAGTCTGGCAGTTCATCGTTTGAGCACAAAGGCTACATCAACCTTTGTAAAAAAAACAAGTACAGTTCCGTCATATATGCTTCTGATGTAACATTCCAGCAAAAGATTGTCCACCACAGCATAGGTCACAACTACAGAGAGGAAGCAAGGTATCTCAAAAAAACAGAACACTCTGATGTTGTCAAAGAAAGAATTTGCATTTATATAGCTCCTTCCACAACCTCAGGACAACCCAAAACAACCAGTGAAATACTTTTGAAGTGGAGTCGCTGTTGTAACATAGGAAATGAGGTAGCCAGTTTATGCACAGCAAGCTCCCAACAACAGCAATATGATATCTGTTAATCTGTTTTAGTGTTATTGGTTCAGGGATAAATATTGGCCCAGGAGACCTGGGAGAACTCCCCTGAGCTTCTTTGAAATAGTTCCAAGGGATCTTTTACATTCACCTGAGTGGGCAGACAGGGTGGTGGTGGGGGGGGTGCAGTTTTATGCTCTCCCTGATGACGGGTTTGGAGGCGGGAGAACATAAAATTGGGTGGGATGGTGGCGGGAGTCCCCGTCACCTTCCCGCCTCCACCAAAATTAAGTCGGGGCAGGAAGGATGTTCACCGGCCTTCCTGCCCCACCAGTAATTGAGGCCCTTAACTGGGCAATTAATCGTCCACAATTAACCATGCAACAAGTGGCACAGTCGCCGCATGGGAAGCATGGCTAGAAAAACCGTGCAGGCTGCTTGCCAGCTCTGGGGGTGTGGGGTGTGGAATCTCTCCTTAAAAGGCACTAAGTGCCTGAATGAGGGACTTGGCATCATACGAACATACATACGAATGAGGAACAGAAGTCGGCCATTCGGCCCCTCTACCCTGCTCCACCATTCAATAAGATCATGGCTGATCTGTTTCTATCTCGAATTCCACACTCCCATCTACCCCCGATAACCTTTGATTCCCTTGCCTAACAAGAATCTATCTACCTCCGCCTTAAAATTATTCAATGACCCTGCCTCCACCACCTTCTGAGGCAGAGAGTTCCAAAGTCGCACAACCCTCTGAGAGAAAAAATTTCTCCTCATCTCTGTCCTAAAAGGGTAACCCCTAGTTTTAAAACAGTGCCTCCTAGTTCTGGACTCACCCACAAGAGGGAACATCCTTTCCACGCCCATCTTGTCAAGGCCGTTCAGGATCTTATATACATCAGTCAAGTCTCCCCTCACTCTTCTAAACTCCAGTGAAAACAAGCCCAGACTGTCCAACCTTTCCTCATAAGACAACCCATTCATTCCAGGTATCAATCTAGTAAACCTCTTCTGAACCGCCTCCTTCCTTACATCCATTTACATCCTTCCTTAAATAAGGAGACCAAAACTGCACACAGTATTCGAGATGTGGTCTCTGCATAACTGAAGCATCACATCCATACTTTTATTTTCAGTTCCTCTCATGTTAAAGGATAACATTCCATTAGCCTTCTTTATGACTTACTGTACCTGCATACTAACTTTTTGTGACTCCTGCCCTAGAATACCTTGATCCCTCTGCACCTTGGAATTCTGCAGTTGTTCTCTGTTTAAGTAATACTCTGCTTTTTTATTCTTCCTGCCAAAATGAACAACTTCACATTTTCCCACATTATACTCCATCTGCTAGATTTTTGCCCACTCACTTAACCTATCTATATCGGTCTGCAACCTCCTTATATCCTCTTCACAACATACTTTCCAACCTATCTTTGTGTCATCTGCAAATTTAGCTACCATGCCATCACTCCCCTCATCTAAGTCATTGATATAAATTGTAAAAAGTTGAGGCCCCAGCACAGCCCCCTGCGGGACTCCACTAGTCACATCCTGCCAATCAGAAAAGGACCCATTTATGGGTTTCTGTTTTCTGCCAGCCAGCCAATCTTCTATTCATGCTAATATGTTATTCCTACACCATGAGCTCCTACTTTGCGCAATAACTTTTTATGTGGCACTTTGTCAAATGCCTTCTGGAAATCCAAGTTCAGTACGTCAACAGGTTCCCCTTTATCCACAGCACATATTACTCCTTCAAAGAATTCCAATAACTTGGTTAAACATGTTTTCCCTTTCACAAAACCATGCTGACTATTCCCGATTACCTTGAGTTTTTCCAAGTGCCCAGCTATAGCCTCCTTAATGACCCATTTTAACACCTTCCCCATGACAGACAAGCTAACTGGCCTATAGTTACCTGTTTTCTTCCTCCCCCCACCCCTCCCCCACACTCGCCTTCTTAAATAATGGGGTTATATTTGCTACTTTCCAGTCTGATGGAACCTTTCCAGAATCCAGCAAATTTTGAAAAATTAACATCAACGCATCTAGTACCTCATCAGGAAGAGGATGTTGTGTGCTGAGAGCCATGTCCCTGCCCTAGCTACCGACCCTCCTACAACCCCCTCTCCCGCTACCCCACCCACCCTTACCTATCTGTGGCCTGGGTCCAGCGCTGCTCCTGGCCCTTGGGTGGGTGCTCCACTGGCAGCAACCATCGCCTCCACTGTGGCATTGCTCAGCCATAGAGCTGGCTACTCGCCTCAGATAGACCAGCATCTCTCAGAGGGCAGGACTTCCATACTTCCATTGCCAGGATCCTTGATCCTGTGGAAGGTTGCCACTGTCCAGTTAAGTGCCTGATTGGCACTCCCACCGGAGAGGTGACATGGGGTTCTCCACGTCGCTTTTTCCGGACGTCGAAACCCCCCGTCACCCAGATAAAATTCCGGCCAGGGTCTCAGTTTAATGTCTCATCTGAAAGACAGCACCTCTGACAGTGCTGCACTCCTTCAGTATGCCATCGAAGTGTCAACCTAGATTTTATGCTCAGATCTCTGGAATGGGACTTGAACCTGTAAGACTTCACTCCTGGAGTCGACAGGTTTATGATTCTTTTATTTGAGATGTATGAGAAATTACACAGGACTGACAAGTTGTGTCCATAAGATTTTATTGTATCTTCAAGGCAGATTAAAAACCACCACTACCACGCAATCTAAAATTAGTTATAAAAACACCACAATGCAAGCAGTATACCAATAAGGTTACAAGAGATAACTATACATACAACCACCAACGAATGATCAGTCCTGGTTGATTGTAAGTCCTCCTGTCGAGATGACTGGCTAAGTCACCTTCTTCTGACTGCAGCAATGAGATTCCTTTAACAACCACTTTTTATACTTTTTTTTTCATTAGCAGACAGGATGTTACACTAACAGGATCTCACTGTCCAGTAAAAATTTGCATAAATTATCGAATGGAGTTCTGAGTTCTTTGTTTGAACCATGGAGTTAAAGCCTGTCCTGACATTGTTCATCCTCCATGAGCTTCTAGAGCTTTCACACATGCCTTCTATCTTTGATTAACCAAGCTTTTACATTATCTTCCCGTATCTCGTCCTAGGCTGTTTTCCACAACTCCCACAAAACATCTCGTTTCCGATTTGTAAACCAACTTTCAGAGCTTCCTTGTTTGTTTTCACATGTTATCAATCACAATGCTCAGAGCTGTTCATAATGGTTATCCAGTCCCAAATATTCTCTGATCTTATCAGACCTATTGAAACAATACTAAGGTTTTACATACTAATTAACTTGCATTTCAGCAAGCATAATGATGTAACACAGTTTCAAAGTATGGTTATTTGTTGTGTTTAGCTCTATTTTTATGACAGTGGACCTCACGCCTAACCATTCCATGGCCTCGTCACAGTCCAGAGGTTCTTGTTTATCTGTGAAAAAGCAGCCTGCAGATTTTAGTAGGTTCCTTCAAAAAGTCTCTTTTGGCTTTGCAAAGCTTGCTGGTAAATTTGGTCAAGTTTCTGTACAACTGACTGCAGTAAACAGCATTTTACATCTCAGCTAAACTGTTGGATAATTTCCGCAAGTCTCAACTACAAGTTCTGAAGTTAGTCGAGGATATTACAGTTTCTTACAAACCCATGACCTTTTCACATCAGAGGTGAGAGTGCTACCCATGGTGCCACAGCTAACACCTTTGTTGTCACAGTTTTGGATATGGTGTGCACAATCTCCTTTGAAGTGTAACATTTTTGATGTCCATGTTATCTTGGCAACTGATTTGAAAGTACATTTAATTCAGCCCAAAAGGAATGGTCGCTTTGGGGAAGCCACCCATCAAATGATTTTTCTTCTCGGCAGTGTTGGGATTTGGGGGCCAGTTTTCAGTCTTCATAACTTCATGCTGAAAAGGGAATCATTGATACTCTGGCAATAATGTGTTCTGTCCATAATGCCTTTACTCAATGAAGACTAAATGAGGAACTTTTTAAGAATGTTTGATGGTGCTTCGCTTGATAATCTTCTTTTGTTCAGGGAGTAGAAATGCTAGCTGAACAGGATAGTTTTTTTTCTAGAGGCTGTAAGAATATCGGTTTGATACAACTTTTATCTGAACCAAACTTTTGTCTGCCATGGCTCAGATGGTAGCATTCTCTCTGCAGAGTCACAGGTAATGAGTTCAAGTCGAGGCTGACACTCCCAGTGGAATAGTGAGAAAGTGCTGTGCTGTTGGACTACCGTCATTTGGATGAGACATTAAACTGAGGCCCTCTCTGCTCTCTCAAGTGGACATTAAAGATTTTATGGCACCATATTGAAGAAGAGCAGGGGAGTTAGCCTTGATGTCCTGGCCTGTATTTAATCTCTCAAATCAACATTGAGAAAACAGATTTTCTAACCATTAACGCATTGCTGTTTGTGGGAGCGTGCTGTGCACAAATTGGCTGCTGTATTTCCTACATTACAATAGTGACTGTAAAGTGCTTGGGGACATCCCAAGGTCAAAAAAAGCACTATATAAATGCAAGTCTATTTTTAACTCGCTTGAGAGGATTGTGTTGAACATCCATTTCAGTCTGATTTTACTCTCTATTGAAGCCAATGAAATTGTAAATAATGGTAAGTAATTCCTGAGCCATTTTGTCTTTGCACAGGCCAAGCAACAAAGACAATATGATATACCTTAAGAGAATGATTATCAAGAATAACCTCATGAATTACCATTGTACCTTAAGTCTCGCCTGTGACTCTGAATCAGAAGCTTCAATCCCACTTCACAGATTTGAGCACCAAATCTAGGCTGATACTTCAGTACATCACTGAGGTAGTGCTGCACTGTCAGAGGTGTTGGCTTTGACTGTGAAGGGCATTGGGACACTCTGAAGTGGTGAAAGGTCAATAAAAATGCATTTTATTTCCTGAATTCTAAACCCAACTTGAATTTTTTTTTTAATTCATGGGATGTGAGCATCACAGAAAAGACCAGCATTTGTTGCACATCCCTAAATAGAGGTCATGAAGTCATTGCCCTTGAGAAGGTGGTGGTGAGCCGCCTTCTTGAATTGCTGCAGTCCATTTGGTGTAGGTAAACCCACAGTGCTGTTAGGAAGGAAGTTCCAGGTTTTTGACCCAGCAACAGTGAAGGAACAGCAATGTAGTTCCAAGTCAGGATGGTCTATGACTTGGAGGGAAACTTCCAGGTGATGGTGTTCACCGCCAGTTCAGTTCAGTTGAATTCAGTGACTGCCCAAAATTTGGCCAAAACAGTCCGGACCCTTGGGTTTGCCACCCTACTTTACAAACTCTGCTGATCTAGTTTGGTATTCCTTGTCATATGTAATATCTAGCACCATGATAATCAAGTTAAATAACATAATTATTTAATTTTTTGAAATTGCTTCATTCATATGTTTTGCCAGAATTATCACTGGTTCACTTGGACCTTCCATTGGTCAATCAGATATACCGAACCCCCTGTTATATTTTAATCATGCAGTATAATAACTGAGAGATAACATAAATCTGGCAAGGCTGCACTGAGTGTAAATGACAAAACCACTGTGGGATGAAACAAGTGTCCATTTGCAGAGCCATTATCATGCCTATTCTGAGATCCCAATGTCAATGTGTTGCCATGGAGAGCTGCCAGGTGCATGGTGGATACTTCTCAGAGGGAGGAAGGACAGATTGGAGTGTGCCAACCCGAGCTGTTCACCTACAAGACCTGACAGCTGGTTCATTGGCAGTGATACAGGAACCAATTGCCAGTCTGCTGTCTCAGTCGCAGATTACACCTGGCATGAGAAATGTGCAGAGATAGGACAAGGGAGGAAATAGCTCAATTAGGGAAAGAAAGTCTTGTCATGATGCATATTTAGTTTTAATAGCACCTCCATTCTTTGTAATTTTTTTTAACGCTTGTATTTATATCAGGATAGGTTTTGCCAGACTCTGCCCCCCAGTTCATTTGACCAGAACACTGACTGGAGCATAAGTGTTCAGGTATTTGATTCAGAGGTTTTCCTGATTTTCTGATCATCCAAACCAATTTGCCAGAAAATCGAGAGCACTGTGAATGAAATTGTTGCCCTTTATGCCCCATTCTCCAATCCACCCTCCACTTTGGAGAGATTCTGTGTTGGGTGACTTGCCTCACAAGACCATAATTTGTGCCCTATCTTTGAAATATTCCAAGCACTTTATGTACATTAGTGAGCTTGAAATGCATAAATTTCCATTACATAGGAATGCACAGATAGCATTTTTGTGCACAGCAAGATCCCATGAACAGAAATCAGATGAACAGCCATCTAATTTGGTCAGAGCTCCCCATGTTCTTCAATGGGTAGTTCACAAGAACTTTGTTATTCACCTAAGCAGGCAGACAGGTCTTTGGTCCAGTGCAGTCTCATCCAAAGGACAGCACGTCCACAATGCAGCAGTCCAGACTCTACAGCACTGGAGCATCGAACAAGGTCTTCTGCTCAAATTTCAGAAAAGTCTTTGAAGCCACAACATTCTGACCTCAGAGACAAAATTTTTACCAAGCTGATAGTGGTTGAGGTAGCAAATAGTCTTGCACAAGTGCATGCCATTGGGTAATGAATGAAAATAGTGTGCTGTAAACCTTTTAAAGTCTGGTGAACAAATAGGGAAAGGCAGAGAAGTGGGAGAGAGTGAATGCACATAATCATTCATTGCTCATTTGTAATAGTGTTGTACCTGTCTCTGCAGAGTGCACTTTTACTTAATAAAAGCACTTACAACTTCATAAGTGCCTCAACAACAGAAAATGTATTTACGTAGGGAAGGGTAATATAATGCAGCTAGCAGACAAGGCAAATCTTATCTAACTGAAAATATAGCATGGACTATTTCAGACAGGTTGCTGTCTCATGCTGTTTCCTTTTGCTAAAAGCTCGCACCCACTGTCTGCTTAGGTCTTCCAGTTCATGTCCAAACACACACACGTACAGATGGGGAAACTTTGCCTTGCCAGAATCATTAGCAGGGTGAGCTTCAACAGGATTCTGAATCCACCTGGGGCTCGCACATTAAATGTCAGAATTCGGCTCAGTTTCCGCACTTCTTTTTTAGATGTGCATGACTGACATTTTGTTGTTTTGTAGAACAGGAGTAGGCCATTCAACCCCTCGAGCCTGTACTGCCATTCATTTAGATTATGGCTGATCTTAATGTCAATTCCATTTACTTGCCTTTGCTCCTTATCCCTTAATGCCCTTACCTACCAACAACCTTATTGATCACAGTTTTACATTTTTCAATTGACCCCCCAGGCTCAACAGGTTTTTGGGGAAGTGAGCTCCAGATTTTCACGACCCTTTGTGTGAAGAAGTGTTTCCTGACACACACGTGAATAGCCTACCTCTGATTTTCAGGTCATGTCCCAACTGTTGTACACTCCTCCACCAGGGGAAATAATTTCTCTCTATCTACCCTATCAATGCTTTTAATCACCTTAAGCACCTCAATTACATCATTCCTTAACCTTCAATACACCAAGGGAATACTAGCCTAGTCTATGCAACATAGCTTCATGATTTAACCCTTTTAGTTCTCTCATGATTCTTCCAATAATTTCCACCTTGGCTAGATCAGTACAGTCAAAGAGTATTCCAAGGGCTTAATAGTTCCTCAGTTGAGAGAGGATAAAAAGGGTGCCCTCAGAATTTTTTTGTAAGTGAAATGAAATGCTGAACGTCCAACTACATGCAGAAGAGAAGATTTTTGGGGCAACCCAAATTCTGCCTTACATGATTATGCAGTTTTCATTGTTCCATTGAGTCCCAAATTCCAAATGCAATATTTAGTACTTGACATGAGAGGCTGAGATAGTCCCATATCAATGACTTTGGGTACAGAACTTTCAACAGCTGATATTTTCTTACACTGTTGCATTTATATAGCACCTTTCATGAGCTCACAGCACTTTACAGCCAATGAAGTACAGTCACTGTTGTAATATAGGAAGCAAGAAAGCCAATATGTGCACAGCAAGCTCCCACTAACAGCAATGTGATAATGACCAGATAATCTGTTTTTGTGATGTTGATTGAGGGATAAATATTGGGCAGGGAGAACTCTCCTGCTCTTCTTTGAAATAGTGCAACAACATTTTTTGCATCCACCTGAGGGGCAGATAAGGCCTCAGTTTAACATCTCATTTGAAAGGTGGCACCTCTAGCAGTGCAGCATTCCCTCAGCACTGCAATGGAGGGTCAGCCTCGAGTTTTGTGGTCAAGTCTTGGAACAAGACTTAAAACCACAATTCTTCGAACTCAGATGCAAGAGTGCTACCCACTGAGCCATAGCTCATAGAGTCATAGAGTTATACAGCACAGAAACAGGCCTTTCGGCCCATTGTGTACGCGCCGACCATCAAGCACCTAACTATTCTAATCCCATTTTCCAGCATTTGGCCCGTAGCCTTGTATGCTATGGCGTTTCAAGTGCTCATCTAAATACTTCTTAAATGTTCTAAGGGTTCCTGCCTCTGCGACCTGTTCAGGCAATGCATTCCAGATTCCAACCACCCTCTGGGTGAAAAGATTTTTCCTCAAAACCCCTCTAAACTTACCTTAAATCTATGCCCCCTGGTTATTGACCCCTCCATTAAGAGAAAAAGTTTCTTCCTATCTAACCTATCAATGCCCCTCATAATTTTGTATATCTCAATCAGGTCCCCCCTCAGCCTTCTCTGCTCTAAGGAAAACAACCCCAGCCTTTTCAGTCTCTCTTCATAGCTGAAATGCTCCAGCCCAGGCAATATCCTGGTGAATCTCCTTTGCGCCCTCTCCCGTGCAATCACATCCTTCCTATAGTGTGGTGCCCAGAACTGTACACAGTACTCCAGCTGTGGCCTAACTAGCGTTTTATACAGCTCCATCATAACCTCCCTGCTCTTATATTCTATGCCTCGGCTAATAAAGGCAAGTATCCCATATGCCTTCCTAACCACCTTATCAACCTGTGCTGCTGCCTTCAGTGATCTATGGACAAGTACACCAGGGTCCCTCTGATCCTCTGTACTTCCTAGGGTCCTACCATCCGTTGTATATTCCCTTGCCTTGTTAGTCCTCCTAAAATGCATCACCTCACACTTCTCAGGATTAAATTCCATTTGCCACAGCTCCGCCCATTTTACCAGCCCATCCATATCATCCTGTAATCTAAGGCTTTCCTCCTCACTGTTTACGACACCACCAATTTTCGTGTCATCTGCGAATTTACTGATCATACCTCCTATATTCACCTCTAAATCATTAATGTACACTACAAACAGCATGGGACCCAGCACCGATCCCTGCCGTACACCACTGGTCACAGGCTTCCACTCGCAAAAACAACCCTCGACCATCACCCTCTGCCTCCTGCCACTAAGCCAATTTTGGATCCAATTTGCGAAATTGCCCTGGATCCCATGGGCACTTACCTTCTTAACCAATCGCCCATGTGGGACCTTTTCAAAAGCCTTACTGAAGTCCATGTAGACTACATCAACTGCTTTACCCTCATCTACATATCGAGTCACCGCCTCAAAAAATTCAATCAAGTTTGTTAGACACGATCGCCCCCTGACAAAGCCATGCTGACTATCCCTGATTAATCCCTGCCTCTCCAAGTGGAGATTAATCCTGTCCCACTGAATCTTTTCCAATAGTTTCCCCACCACTGATAGTCTCACCGGCCTGTATTTTCCTGGTTTATCTCTGCTACCCTTTTTAAATAATGGTACCACATTCACTGTCCTCCAATCCTCTGGTACCTCTCCTGTGGCTAGAGGGGATTTGAAAATTTGTGTCAGAGCCCCTGCTATCTCCTCCCTTGCCTCACATAACAGCCTGGGATACATCTCATCTGGGCTTGGGATTTATCCATTTATAAGCCCACTAAAACAGCTAATACTTCTTCCCTTTCAATGCTAATATGTTCAAGTATATCACAATCCCCCTCCCTGATCTCTGCACCTACATCGTCCTTCTCCAAAGTGAACACCAATGAAAAGTAATCATTTAAAACCTTACCTATGTCCTCCAGCTCCACACACAGATTGTCACTTTGGTCCCTAACTGGCCCTACTCTTTCCCTGGTTATCCTCTTGCCCTTAATATACTTATAAAACGCCTTAGGATTTTCCTTTATTTTGCCCGCCAATGTTTTTTCATGTCCCTCTTCGCTTTCCTAATTACTTTTTTTAGTACCCCCTTACAGTTTCTATACTCCTCTCATGCCTCCACTGTTTTCAGTGCTCTGAATCTGCCATAAGCCTCCTTTTTTTTCCTGATCCAATCCTCTATATCCCTTGACATCCAGGGTTCCCTGGACTTGTTGGTCCTACCCTTCACCTTAATGTTGACACTGAACTCTCACTATTTCCTCTTTGAATGACTCCCACTGATCTGATGTAGATTTTCCTACAGGTAGCTGCTCCCAATCCACTTTGGCCAGATCCTGTTTTATCATCTTAAAATCGGCCTTCCCCCAATTCAGTACCTTTATTTCTGGTCCATCTTTGTCCTTGTCCATAACTACCTTAAATCTTACAGAGTTATAGTCACTATGCCCGAAATGCTCCCCTACTGACACTTCTACCACTTGTCCGGCTTCATTCCCTAGGATTAGGTCCAGGACCTTGTGGGACTTCCTACGTACTGGCTTAAAAAGCTCTCCTGTATGCATTTTAAGAATTCCACCCCCTTTAAGCCTTTTACACTAAGACTATCCCAGTTGATGTTAGGGAAGTTGAAATCCCCTACTATTATTACCCTATTATTTTTACACGTCTCTGAGATTTGCCTACATATCTGCTCCTCTATCTCTTGCTGACTGTTTGGAGGCCTGTAGTACACTCCCAGCCAAGTGATTGCCCCCATTTTGTTTTTAAGTTCTACCCATATGGCATCATTTAAGGAACCTTCTAAGATATCACCCCTCCTTACTGCAGTAATTGACTCCTTGATCAACAGTGCAATGCCACCTCCTCTTTTACACCCTCCCCCCCCCCCCCCCCCCCCCGCCAATCACGCCTGAAGATTCTATATCGTGGAATATCGAGCTGCCAGTCCTGCCCCTCCCTCAACCATGTCTCTGTGATAGCAATAATATCATAATGCCATGTGCTAATCAATGCCCTCAATTCATCTGCCTTACTAGTAAGACTCCTTGCATTAAAATAGATGCAATCCAGCCTTGCATTTTTCACTTGTGCCTTAACAGGTCTCTATTTGCTCTGCCTTCCAGACTGATTCAGTTTCTCTTCTATATTTGACTGTGCATCACCTCCTGTAACTCCACTCTGTATCCCATCCCCCTGCCAAATTAGTTTAAACCCCTTCACCAGCACTAGCAAACCTCCCAGCAAGGATATTGGTCCCATTCCGGTTCAGGTGCAACCCGTACAACTTGTACAGGTCCCACGTTTGCCAGAAACAGACCCAGTGATCCAGGAAACTAAAGCCCTCCCTCCTGCACCACCTCCTCAGCCACGCATTCATCTGCTGTATCCTCCTATTCCTATACTCACTAGCACTTGGAGTAATCCAGAGATTGCAACCTTTGAAGTCCTGCTTTTTTAATCTGCTACCTAGCTCCCTAAATTCTTGTTGCAGGATCTCATCCCTCTTTCTACCTATGTCGTTGGTACCAATGTGTACCATGACCTCTGACTGTTCACCCTCTCCCTTCAGAATGTCCTGCAGCCGCTCTGAGACATCCTTGACCCTAGCACCAGGGAGGCAACATACCATCCTGGAGTCCCATTTGCGGCCACAGAAACGCCTGTCTGCTCCCCTTACAATTGAATCCCCTATCATTACGGCTCTCCCACTCTTTTTCACCCCCTCCTGTGCAGCAGAGCCGTCTGTGGTGCCATGAACTTGCTGTTGCTGCTTTCCCCTGGGAGGCCATCATCCCCAACAGTATCCAAATTGGTATATCTGTTTGAGAAGGGGATGACCACAGGGGACCCCTGCACTACCTGCCTGCGCTTACTACTCCTCCTGGTGGTCACCCATCCCTTTTCTGCCTCTGCAGCCATTACCTGCGGTGTGACCACCTCGCTAAATGTGCTATCCACGACGTCCTCAGCATCGCGGGTGCTCCACAGTGAATCCATCCGCTGCTCCAGCTGCGCAATGCGGTCAGCTCGTAGCTGCAGCTGGACACACTTCCTGCACCCTTCCTGGAAGTGTCCCTGATTTCCCACATAGCACAGGAGGAACATGCCACGGGGCTGAGCTCTCCTGCCATGACTTAGCCTTAGATTAAGCTCCTTAGTTACTTCCTTTAATTTAGAGTACAAATTATGATACGGACCTTATTCTACTCCAAACACTACCTGCTACAATCTAAATTCCCTACCTTTACTTTTACTTCAGCTATTGAAAGTAGTAAAAAGGGTAGAAATACCCACCTGTTCCTACTTACCAATCAGGTGCCTCCCCTTGCAATGCATCACTTTCTGAACTGTGACGTCAGTCGTGGAACTCTCTTGCTGTCCCTGTGCGATTGTGTGAGAGTATGTGAGCCACTGGAACTCCCGCTCGCCAGTGCCTGTCTCCTTCAGGTCTGCCTCAGTCTCGCTCTTTCCCTGGCCTCTCACAGCCTCTTTAAGCTGCTGGAACTCCCGCTCACCGGTGCCTGTCTCCTCACAGGTCTGCCTCGGTCTCGCCAACACAAGGAGCCTTGGTGGGGCGGGGGGGGGGGGGGTGGGGGCGCAGAGGTTGGGGGAGGAGCGGGAATGTGGGGAATGATGAGGAGAATTATTTTTATGCAGTGAGTTGTTACGATCTGAATTGCATTGCCTGAAAAGATTGGTGGTAGCAGATTCAATAGTAACCTTGCCTTGACTCAACACTAAAATGGAAATAACTGAATAAAACCACAGCAAACCATCTGCATTTATACACTTAACTCTTCCAGCTGAATCGGGTCTTCTGTTTTCAAGAGTGAATGATAGGTAATTTGTATTCAGTGCTCAGGCTCACACATTTATTTGGAATCCAAAGTACTTTGGAACTCTCTGCAAAATGCTTGTTATTCAGATTCTGTACATTGTCTGCAGAGACCTGTATGTCACAGTATTTTTACAGTTCCTTCTATTTGGAAAAGTATGTGATACATTATCGACCACTTATCTTCATATTCAATTTGGCAGCCATTATTACCGAATCTTCACTTGCCAAAGTGCTTGTGATGGAGGCCAAAGCCTTGTCTGTGCGTGGGAAGGTTCTGAGATAAGGAAGAAAGATAAAATGGGGGCAATATTTCATAAATATTAAAGGCGATTTGATAGGACAACCCTCCTCGTATTGATGTTTTGGTTGGAATCTGAGTTGATGCTTTTATCATGCAATGCTCCCCGACACAAATTCTGTTCAGATTATGAAAATGTTGGCAGATATTCATATTTTACTGCAACTCATTTCTTTTCCAGGCCTCAGTCAGATTGGACAAGTGTTTGGGATGTGGGCAGTGTGATAATGAACATATAATCAGTTCTAGTGGTATTGATTGAAAGATAAATATTGGCCAGATACTGGGAAGAACTCCCCTACTCTTCTTTGAAATAATGCCACAGGATTTTTTTTGTCTCTACCTGGGAGGACAGACAGAGCCTCAGTTTAACATCTCATGTAAAATACAGCACATTCAACAGTGCAGCACTCCCTCACTACTGCATATGATAATTGATATTTGGTACTGTATGGCATAAAGCTGGCTGAAAGAGCTAGTTGGATCACCAAACAATGTAGGAAGTAAGTGAGCTCATTGACTTGCTAAGCAGCAGTTTGTGTTCCATTTTGGGGCTGTGTGACCCAAAGCTGTGCAAAACATAGCTGTGCTTTCCAGTAATCAAGGTATTACCCCTCCAACCATTCATTGCCTACTTGGACAGCTTTTTGGTAGTCTAATTTATTTTCCCTTGATTAGCATGCATTCAGAATGTTATGAAGAGTCATGTCTGAAAGAGCTGTAATTATCCAGGGAGAATATTAGTTTTAGTCATATTCAAGAGGATTGGGAAGAAGTAGTCTTGTGTAGGTTGACAATGTAGGAGTAACATCGATGGGTAAAAGAAAACAAAAATTAACTGTTCAGTGCAGCTATCTCAATGAGCAAAAATAGCATATTTGTTGAAATGAAGGCAATTCACATATGCTCAATTTCTCCTGTTTAACCTTCTATTCAGAAATGGTTCGATAGCTTTGCCCTGTGCTTTGGGGGTTTACTTGAGTTTGACATTGGTGGAATATCATCATCTGTTTCTACTAACCATTTGGAACAATATGCACACACTCAAGACAAATCCATTCTTCCTGTTGTTCAAGGTGGCTCCAGCCTCAAATCCTGCATTCAATCCCAAGTCCCTAACCGAGTAAACTTATACATTTTTATATTAAGTGCTGCTAACAGAGAGTCAGGGAATGCCACTGAGAGGCAGTGCTAATGGGAAGCTCTTTGCAGAGTGAACTAGTTGCTGATTTGAAAAGCACTCGGACTGTCTATCTCCCCGGAACATTGTAAACCTCTCACTACAGAAGCAAGCGCAAGACATGTTTAATATGAAGGTGAACAGGCAGCTGGAATGGAGTTGATATAAAGGGCTGGATTTTAAGAGCCTGCCGCCGATCTCAGTGGCGAGCTCAAAAAATGGCAGCGAGCCCGTGCAAGCCGCACGTCAAAAAGCCACCGCGATCTCCTGCGCGGCAGCTCATTTAAATACTTGGGGCGGCCACCCCCCCCACCCCATTCACATGGAGGGGGTGGCCTGTCCGTCCCTGACAATGGCGTCAGCTGCCTGTGCGCAGGCGCTGGCGTCATTTTTAAAGGGCTGACAGCCCTGCCGGCTCATTTGAATTTTAAAAAAAAGTCCTCCCCCTCCAAAAAATACAATCAAGTTCTAATGCCCCTTTCCCACCCCCAATAATATTTACATTAATTATTTGCTCTTGCCCTCCAAAACACTTACCTTTTAAATGTGACCTTCCATCACGCACCCCACCACCCCCCCCCCCTCCAGAACTGCACAATGTTTAGAGTTCACCCTTTCCCACCATCTCCTACACCCATTAATTTGACCCCGTCTGCCCCGCAAAAGAAAATATTGGCCAGAATTTTACACCCCCCCCCCCCTCAAAGAGCGGGAAGGTGGTGGGGGGGGCAGCATAAAATGGGAGGGGGAGACTCCGGGGGAGGGGGGGCCTTCCTAACCCACTCCCGCTTCCACTGCCACTTTACGCAGGGCGGCCATGGCTAAAAACGGCGTGCCCGCCCTAGGCCATGGAACATAGGAAGATAGGAACAGGAGTAGGCCATTCAGCCCCTCGAGCCTGTCCCACCATTCATGGCTGATCCGCGGCCTAACTCCATATACCTGCCTTTGGTCCAGATCTCTTAATATCTTTGCTTAACAAAAATCTATCTATCTCAGATTTAAAATTAACAACTGTTCTGGCTTCAACTGCTGTTTGTGGGAGAGAGTTCCAAATCTCTACCACCCTTTGATTAAAGAAGTGCTTCCTGACATCTCTCCTGAACGGTCTGGTCCTAATTTTCAGACTATGCCCCCTAGTTTTAGAATCTCCAAACAGTGGAAATAGTTTATCTTTATCTAGCCTGTCATTTCCTGTTAATATCTTGAAGACTTCAATCAGATCACCCCTTAACCTTCTAAATTCTAGCGAAAACATGCCTAATTTGTGTAATGCCTCCTCGTAACTTAACCCCTGTAGTCCAGGTATCATTCTTGCAAACCGATGTTGCACTCCTTCCAACGGCCACTTAAGGGCCTCTGCCCGCCGCCATGGGGATTTTGTCTGTGGCTGATCAGGTGGCCAGGCCCGAGTAAAGCCACTTGTTAAAAGCAGGCTGCTCTCTGGCAGGGGGGGGTGCCCTTATGATTGAGCACCCTGTGTCCAACAGAGGGCCACCCCCGCTGCCTCAACCACCCACAACACCCAACACGCCCGCTGTCCCCCTAATCGTCCGCCCTTGCCTCGCTGGGGCCCAACTAATCACCCCCATGCGAGGTAGCAAAAACGTACTTGCTTTCCGGGGTTCCCCGACATCTTCCTCATGAAGCTGGGCTGCAGTCCCAGCAGTCGCCACCGCTCCCGGTGGCGCTGCCGGGACAGAGAGCTGCCAGCCCGCTGATTGGCTGGCAGCTCTATTAGGCTGGACTTCCTGCCTCATGCAGGTGGAAGTCCCGACTCAGAGCAATTAAAGGCCAGGGAATCACAAAATGTGGGTCGGATCCCCAAGCCAGGCGGAAGCAGGTTCGCGACCAACTTTTCATTCAGCGGACGGCTCTCGTCCACCAAGGCTAAAATCCCGGCCATTAACTCCTCCCCCTCCCTATCAATGTCACACCGTCTTTCCCCGGACAGGAAATTGAAGGTATGGGTGTGCCGGCCACTGTGCCAAAGTTCACGGCAGGCCTGGAAGATTGAATGTAAGTCCATTTAAATGTATTCATTTTATTAATTAAATATTTAAATTCAGGTCCCATCGCCGAGGGGGGGTGGGGGAGGTGGTTGGAGTGTGCCACCATGAAGCCTTGCCACCACTGGAAGGATTGGCTGGGCTCTCCCGGCATCGTGGTCTGTGACGGGCCTCTTCCAGACCCATCTTTTGGCCCCCCGACCATGGACGGTGGGGCTTGGTAAAATTCAGCCCAAAGTGTGTGGGTGAGTAACATAGAGAGATATTTGATTGGAAGAGGGTTATATCATAATCAAAACAGCAGTGAGTTATCTTATAGCAATACATTTGACCAAGCTGGACCTCTCTATGCAGCAATTTTCAATGGTTACTCTCAATCATGAACAGTATTGTTCTCCCTTTCTAATTTGTGTTTTTGCTACATTTTAGTCAATACTCAGCATGCACTGATATTGCTGTTACTACATGACCTTATTGTCCTTACATTAGATTAATTCCTTTAATTTATCATTGGAATTGACTTTAGATCATAATGACAAATCATTGCATTGGTCCAAACCAATTACCAACAATTCTTTCGAATTGAGAAAGCAGCATTATAGGTTCAGCTGTGGTTTACATCCTACTACCTGTTACCATAGCCGTTCGTTCCCATGGTGAAGATAGCCGACATCCCATCTTGCACCCTCAAGACATCTTAGCTGCTGTCTTGCATTGGCTCCCGGCACAGCGATGCCTCAAATTTAAAATTCTGATCCTTGTATTCAAATCTCTGTAACCTCCTCTAGCCCTATAACCTTCTGAGAACACTGCATTCCTCCAATGATGGGCCCTCGCACACCCCGATTTCCTTCGCCCCGCCATTGGTGGCCATGCCTTCAGCTGCCTGGATCCTAAGCTCTTTAATTCCTTCTCTGGACGTCTCTGCCTCTTGCCTTCTCTTTCCTCCCTTAAGACACTACTTAAAACCTACCTCTTTCAGCAAAGATTTTGTCAACTGTCCTAACATGGCTCAGTGTCAAACTTTTGTCTGAGAACGCTCCTGTGAAACGTCTTGGGATGTTTATTACGTTTTAAGTGCTATATAAATCCAAATTGTTGTTGTTCACCCAGGTATAATCACATATGTGCATTGTCATGGCAATAGGCAGGCAGGTTAAGAAAGCATGCAAAAAACATATCAATTTAGCAGTCCATAGAATCATAGAATGGTTACAGCACAGAAGGAGGCCATTCAGCCCATCATGTCCATGCCCACTCTCTGCAAGAGCAACTCACCTAGTCCCGCTCCCCCACCTTTCCCCGTAGCCCTGCAAAATTTTTTCTCTTCAGGTAATTATCTAATTCCTTTTTGAAAGCCATGATTGAACCTGCCTCCACCACACTTCTCAGGCAGTGCATTCCAGATCCTAACCACTCACCGCGTAAAAAAATGTTTTTCCTCATGTGACCTTTGGTTCTTTTGCCATTCACCTTAAATCGGTGTCCTCTGCTTCTGGATCTTTCTGCCAATGGGAACGGTTTCTCCCTATCTACTCTGTCCATACCCCTCATGATCTTGAAAACCTCCTCTCAACCTTCTCTTCTTCAAGGAGAATAGCCCCAACTTCTCCAATCTATCCATATAATTGAAGTCCCTCATGTCTGGAATCATTCTTGTAGATCTTTTCCACACCCTCTGTAATGCCTTCACATCCTTCCGAAAGTGTGGCGCCCAAAACTGGACACAATTAGATGATTCTATTTAACAGTTGAATAATGCCGTGTAAGATTTTTCCCTCTTTTCATTTTTAATGTTTGAGAGTTATAAAAAAAATTATAATTACATTTAGAGACTCTTGTTTCTGCATTATGTGTAATCTCTTGACACTGCCAATGCGGTTCTATCTGGCTGGAGAGAGTCACAAGTGAATGCTATTAATGAGAATGTGATACGTCTCTAGTCCGAGGTAGAAGTATCCTAGGTGCCCTGCTGGCTTAGTTGATAAATGCACCATCTGGTATGTTACTGAGCTCTACGAAGTAGGAAGAGATCAGCTTCTGTCTCCAGACTGTTGAGTTCGTTCCCCTCAACTTTCAAAAGGGAATTTGATAAATATCTGAAGTGGAAAAATGTGTTTTAGGGGAAAGGACAAGGAATGGGACTAGTTCAAGCTTCCAAAGAGATGGCACAGGCAGGATGCGCCAAACAGCCAACTTCTGTGATGTTTCATTCTCTAACTCTCTGATTCCATCAGAACAGCAGTTGGGACTGTAGTGTTCCAAGACAAAGAAAGAAAAAGGCCCAGCAGATTTCCTCTCCTGATTGCTATATTTCTGCAAAGCTCATCCAGTGTGTGAGGATTGGGCCAACCATGGTTGTGATGCCCTCTATTCTTGAATAACCTATCAGTGCTCACAATCCAAACTCAAACGTGATAAATGGCCACCAGAGATGGGCCTGCAGCCAAAGAACCATTTCAGTGTTACCTTCATCAGGAGAGGGGCACAGAATGGGTGGGGAGACAACTAAAACAAACAGAAATGAGATAAATGTTCAGATAATCTGTTTAAGGGATGTTGAATGAGGTATAAATATTGACCAGGAATCAGGAAGAACTCCCTGTTCTTCTTTGAAATAGTGTTATGGGATCTTTCTGATCGAAAAGACAGAACCTCTTACAATGCAGCACTCCCTCAGTACTGTAATGGGAGCATCAACCTGGATTATGCCGTCAAGTTTCCAGAGTAGGATTTGGACCCCATAACCTTCTGATTCAGATTCAAGAGTCCAACCCATGGAACCACAGCTGACACCAGCAAACGTTGCTTGAAAGAAGCTGTTGCCAGATGTGTAGTCGTGGCTTGTATTAAAAATTAAATTAAAATGGTCATTATTGATGCATTGTTCCTACACATACGTTCAATGATGAGAAGGAATCTGACCAAGAGTTATTAATTGCGAATGAATCTTAAGCCTGAAACTCTTCTGGCAGTGGTATTGCTTTGAACTGAATCCATGTTCAATTTTAAATTTAATAACAATACAAATGTTACAAGGTACTTAAAAGTTCCCCTGTGGTTGTGTCAGAAATGTGATATTAGGAAAAGCTGTTTTAAATTAAGAACTGTTTATACAAGTTCAGCAGCACAAATGAAGGTGTTCTGTCGCTTGAAGGTTAACCCTAATAGAATATTCAGCAGCTCTCCTCACTGAGTTTTGTGATACTGCAATCCTTGATCAAGCACCTAAAGCAACTGTACACAGAATCCTGCCACATGATTAAACTTGCTCTCTGCCTTGTCTAGACATGAGCTGAAAACCCAGAGAAAATAAAACTCTGTCCGATACACAGTGTTCCTCAATGCAACTCTTTCAAAGTAATAAGATAAGGAGCAAGTAGGGCACAACCCTAAAGCTTCCTCAAACTTGGTTGTGTGTAGTCCAGACAGATGAAATGAATCCGTCTGCTTCAGGTGCTACAAGCATTCCTGTGCCAAAGATTTTGACAGAGTAGACATAGAGAGAATGGGCTGAGTTTTATTTTGAAGATGGGGGTCAAGTCAACAGGCCAGAAGGCGGGGGGAGACCTCGCCTCGGTCCTCCGTCAGACCTCTGTAGCTATTTAACAGCGGGCAGGCAATTAACTGCTCATCGTTCCTTTAAAGGATGAGCCCCCACCTCCAAGAGCTGCCGGACAATCAGAGGGCCAGCAGCTCTGCAGTACCAGCAGCATCACTGGGAGCAGTGGCCACTGCCAGTACTCCAGATGGCAAGCTTGAAAGAAGGCATGGTGCATACGTGACTTGTGTGCCACTGAGCCTTGAAATATTTTGCACGGGGGCTTATTTAAATGGAGGGGATGGAATGGCTGCCCCCAATAATGTAGAGGGGGGTGGCCGCTCCATTCCCAGCGATGGCATCTGGTGCCACTGTGCAGGCGCCCGTGCCATTTTTAAAGGGCTTCAAGCCCTGCAGTAACATTTGAAATTTTGAAGGGACATTCATCTGAAATTTGTGTAAAAAAACTAAATAAAAGCTGGAATCCCCTCTCCCATCCCCCAATGTTTGTTTTTGGGCCTATCCCACTCAAAATTAACTTAATTCCCAATCCGAACTTTCCCCCCGAACCTCGTGAACTTTGCCGTTCAACCCCTTCCCACCATTCCCTCAGCCAATAGAAAGTGTTTCCCCACTTCCCCCCCACTCCCGCCTTGAAAATTGCACTCCTCTCCCCTCCGCACTAGTGTCATGCCTCAGTTTTCCATACGGAGAACCGAAGGGACGGGAGTTCCAGCCGGCGGCCGGAATATCGGTGTGGGACGGCCATCACTACCAGTTAAGTGTTTATGCATTCATTTTAATCTCATTATCATATGTAGATTAAGGCTCTGCCGCTGAGCGCTGTGGGGGCTGCACCGAGGCCTCACCGCCGCCAGTAAAATGCGGCGGGGCCTTCCCGGTGTTGGGGGTCCGTGACGGGCCTCTCCCGGAAGAATTTTCGGGGCCCCCCACCACCACCCCCACCCCCCACCCCACGCCACGATCCCCAACATCAGAGCACTGGTAAAATTCAGCCCCTTACGTCTGGGTCTGTTTAGATTCATTGATAGAGCTGACTGCTTTGATTAGTTAACAATTCATTTAATCGTCGTATCAAGTGGCTACCAGGATGGTAGAAGGCAAACGAGATGGGCCTTTTCGGCACCTAGCAATTCGTATGGAGGTAACAGATCCTCAAATTCAAAAGAAACTTGGGACTTGTAAGTACATAGGTGTGACTGTTTGAGTATATGGCTGCATCAGAGTGATACAGAGATATTAAATATGTGTCCCTGGGCAGTGTTCTGATTAGAATACTCCCATGCTGACCTGACTTTTTGTCTCTCACAGCTTGCCACTTGGAACCCTGACTCAGGGTTAAATGGATCCCTCACAGATAAAAAGCTGGAAAACAACATGCGTGGAGTGATGCTCCGGGTTGTGACACTGCCGGTAAGGGCCTACTATTCTTTCTCTCTGCCTAACTTGTATTTAAAATCCCTGCTCCATTACTCTAACGTTTTATTGGCTGGTCATGAAAAGAGTGGATTAAGGTGACATTGTTTTATGATCAGAGTTCAGGAGTTTATGAGGAGTCATGGTGATTAATCATAAAAGCAAAATACTGCAGATGCTGGAAATCTGAAATAAAAACAAGAAATGCTGGAAATATTCAGCAGGTCTGGCAGCATCTGTGGAGAGCGGAGAAGAGTTAACGTTTCAGTTCAATGACCCTTCATGGTAATTAATCATTTGGATTCTCTCTTTTCGATATTTGTAAATGAGGCCTCGTTTGTCCTGCTGCCCACCAAGGAGGATGGGGCCATTTTGTAAGCTATATTTCCCTTCACGGTAATAAGCAGAATGCGCACGGTTTGTGTTTCAATTTTGAGATGCAACCCACTGTTTTTAAGCCAAAAACTAGGGGGAAGTTTTTCCAGCCCTTTGGAGGCGGGATCAGGGATGAGTTTTGTTTTGTTTGTGGGATGTGGGTGTCACTGGCTAGGCCAGCAATTATTGCCCATCCTTAATTGCCTTCTTGAACCGCTGCAGTCCCCAGTGCTGTTAGGAAGAGAGTTCCAGGATTTTGACCCAGCGACTGAAGGAACAGCAAAATAGTTCCAAGTCAGGATGGTGTGTGGCTTGGAGGGGAACTTGCAGGTGGTGGTGTTCCCATGCATCTGCTTCCCTTGTAGAGGTCGCGGCTTTGGAAGGTGTTGTCGAAGGAGCCTTGGTGAGTTGCTGCAGTAGATGGTCCACACTGCTGCCACTGTGTGCCTGTGGTGAAGGGAGTGAATATTGAAGGTGGTGGATGGGGTGCCAATCAAGCGGGCTGCTTAGTCCTGGATAGTGTCGAGCTTCTTGAGTGTTGTTGGAGCTGCACCCATCCAGGCAAGTGGAGAGTATTCCATCACACTGCTGACTTGTGCCTTGTAGATGATGGACAGGCACTGGGAAGACAGGAGGTGAGTTACTCACCACAGTATTCCCAGCCTCTGACCTGCTCTTGTAGCCACAGCATTTATGTGGCTGGTCCAGTTCAGTTTCTGGTCAATGGTAACCTCCAGGATGTTGATAGTGGGGGATTCAGCAATGGTAATGCCATTGAACATCAAGGGGAGTTGGTTAGATTCTCTCTTGTTTGAGATGGTCATTGCCACTTAGGTTACTTGCCACTTATCAGCCCAAACTTGGCGCAATCATCAGTGAACATCCCCACTTCTGACCTTATGATAGAGGGAAGGTCATTGATGAAGCAGCTGCAGATGGTTTGGGTGAGATGAGAAAGTCCCATAAAGTGGCGTTGGGTCAGTTATTAGCTGTTTCAATACTGAATCCAGAATTTCCCAGCCATGGACCATCTTTCGTGAGATGTCAGCATCTCGCCGGGGTAACTGAGATGACTGCACAGCAAGAACAGCTGCTTCAGTGAAACTGACAGGCTGGGAAAACTTTGATCAGTTACACTGAAGAGCTCCAGCCATGGCCAGGTGAGAGGCTGCTGTTCAAAGCACTCCTTCTCTCAGAGAATGCTTTCACTGCTTGACAGGTGATTGCCAACTGTTTGGAAGGCAGTCTAGCACTTCACTTACCAGTTGCACTTCCCTGCTGCTAGTCTTCACCATGGCAAGAGAGCAGCTTATACAGCGCCACCTTCCACCTCTGCTGAGCTTCATGACCACAACTTACATCACTGCTAACTGCTCCAGCAGCAGCAGCAGGGGCAATACTACCAGCACCAGCTACCTTCTGCTCAGCCACCTGCCCCTCCACAGCGCAGAGGATGATCACCAAGATCCAGCTGGAAGGAGGTGAGAGTCCAACGCAGGGTCTACAGGCAGATGATCAGCTCTCTCAACATGTTTGAGCACCAGAAGCTCAGGTCGAAATTCAAACAGAAAATGCTGGAAATACTCAGCAGGTCAGGCAGCATCTGTGAAGAGCGAAACAGAGTTAACATATTGGGTCGATGACCCTTCATCAGAAGTGCCTCAGGAAGCTCAGGCTCTCATGGTAGGTCACTGCTGACATCTGCAGCCTGGTGGAACAAGACCTCCTTCCCAGTGGAGCAAGTGAGCACCCATCGCCAATGGCTGACAAGGTACCTGCCACTAGAGAGCAACCACTCCCCTGCCTCCCCAATCCTGGGTCTCTGCCTCTAGCCAGATTGTGTGCTTTCTTCTCCCGGAAAGAGAGAAAGCAGAGAGGTGTGAGTGTTGGTAATGGCTTGTGTGCAGGGAAGGACCCCATTTGTGGAGGTTGACTGTGAGGCATGGGTGCAAGAGGGCACGGGCAATAAGCTGAAGGTGAGGCCATGTGATGAAATCTCCAGTAAAGCATTCAACCAGAGTTGGTAACCCTACCAGAAACACAAAGGAAGGTTTTCTGTCTCTGGCATTTGCAGAAAAAGTAGTGTACAAACAATGTTTACAGTTCAGCTGCTAATGGTGAGCAATTCTATTTGACAGGTAGGACCAATCCAAAGAACGTTAATACCATATATCAATAATGAAGTGTCATCATTGCTTTTTCCACCTGTTATGATTCGCACAAGCACCAATTGGAAAAGATGTTTTTACTGTCTCATAGACTGTGTGGTCCGACTACAAATTGACATTCAATAATAATAGAAACTATTCTGGGGTGAGGGGAAATTGGTAATGGTTCAGTGGGGTTCATTTCTCTGACCCAGGTTTAAGTCCATCCCAGACTGACAGATGAACATCCACTCTAGTCTCATAGGGGTTTGTGTGAAATGACTTGGAGCTGTCGCAGTCTGGTTCCTGCTGGGCCAGTAATTCGGTACTAATTTTTACACAGACTGGCTTATATTTGGTGGGGAGGTGGGGGGAACTCTTCTTGGTTTGGGACCAAGTCATCTTGTTGGGTCGGAGTAAAGGGAGGTTTACTTTATATCTGGCTCTATTATAGCCTATCTGAGAAAGCTTATTGTTGACCGTTGTGCCTGTATTCCTCGCCATTAACTTCCCTCACCCCCAATAAGCACAGAAGAAGAAACTGATTGACTGAGTGGGTGAATTTCCCACAGTGGTCACTATCGTTACAGATTTAATGAGACCATGAGCTGCTTTGCTAAAAACATTAAATCAATCGTCTGCTTTGGATAGAGGTTATCAGTTCTCAACATCAGTTTCATCCGTCAGAAATGTGTACGTGAAGCAGATAAGCTTATTTAGTGGGAATGCATACAATTAACCTGAGCAACACAGTAGTTAGTCATTGAGGTAGAATGTGAACGTTTTGTCGATAAATTGAGCTCAGAGTTATTCACTCCAGCAAGAGGACTGCAGTGTGGGATTGTGTTCTATCTGTGGCTGCATTTCTTTCTTTTAAATGAGTAATGGGATGTCACCCATTTCAATTAAAGATTCTGCATTGCCAAAATACTTATACACAGGTCTGCATTACCAGGTTACACCTACTGACTCATCCTAAGAACCTTAAGTATATACAGAACCACTGCACAGATGCATTATAATCACTGAGTGCTACACTCATGAGCCCTTACGAAACCTGTCTGTTTTCTTCCCATTCCCTTGATCTAAACTTGTTATTGCTGTATGTCTACTTAAAAGCACTTGCGAGAGAAGGGCAAAACTGATGGAAAGATGCTGAGCATCCACTGAGTACACTTCAATGGCTGTGATAGGCGACCTTGAGCAGCTTGTGGCCTTGTGGACAACATGCATCTTGGTGTGGACTGGAGAGCCTGGCCCGGCTGGTTGTGTGGCCCGAACAAGGGCACTGGTGGGTTGCTGGAGGAACAGGCATACTGTCGGCCTGAGAGTGAAGAGCAGGTGCTTCTCCCGTAGAAGCAAGGCCCTTCTCTTGGGCATGTACCTCTTTCATTCAATAGCTCAGCATGAAACCAGAGTGCAGGAGTGATGTGTTGCTCTAGAACCCCCTGTCAAACCTGCCACTTCAAACCAAGGTGGCAGCCATCTGAGCTCCTATGGCAACAGTGTGAGCTACCATAGACGGTTTGAAGCCACGCCAGCGACTCCGATAAGGTCGGCATCACTTTTATGTTCATGGAGCTGACCACTGTCTCCATTTTGGACAGCATGGCCTCTATGTTCTGCATGTAACCCCAACACAAGTTGGAGCAGGAGTCCTTCATGCTCTGAGCGATTGTGAGCAGGCTGCCAAGTGCACCTAGCATTAGCGTGTGCCCATTAGCCTTCTACAGTAGTCTGGGTTGTCGAGGTCAGGATCTGAGTCCTCAGTGACCTCACCCTCCCATGAGCTGGCACCTGTGGCATCCTATTCCCCTGCATTGCTGCTGCACACTCGCACCCAGTAATCCGCCACATGAAGACCCCTCCTCTATCCACGCTTCTAAAGTATACGTGGTTCTCCTCTCTGAGCTGGTGCCTGCGAGAGTCCGATCGAGTGGCACTGCATCTTCAGGAAGATTGGCCTCCTTTTCCTGAAGTGGCACAGAGTCTCCATGTTAACTTGTAGTGTGAAGGGAAGAGCAAAAAAAAGCAGTGCATAGTGGAAGCATCTGCAATTTGTTATGCAGATTGTGTGGGATGAGATAGTAATAGAGAATGAAGTATGAAGAAATCCTGCAAGATGTCTCCTCCAGAATTGCCAATCTCCGTAGCCGTGAATCTGCCCCTTCCCCTGATGGTCAGCACATTTTCTTCTAGAGGGGTAAGTGTGTCAGCGGAGGGTTCTGCTTCCTCCAGTAGTGGCATCTTGTCTCAGATTGTGGGCAACCTTCTCCCGCAAGACAGTAGAGATTGTTCATGACATTCTTGTGAGGTGTTTAGAGAAAGTCCTGTCATGGTTGATTAGCCTATGCACAAAGTATCAGATGTGAAGTGTGGAGACGTGAGGGTTGAAATAGTATAAAAGTAGGAGGTGCAGAGTGTGTGAGCCTGAGGATCAGGAGGTATACCAAAGTGTGATGCAGCGATTGTTGGAGAGAGAAGGGAAACAGGGGAAGAGGAAACAGGAAGTCATCGAGGCTGGGGATGGAAGTGTTGTGAGCAGGGAGTATGGGAGCAATATTGTTACCTTGACAACTCTGGACAAATCGTTGAACCTCCTGCATTGCAGCTCTGCCCTGAGAGCTAAGCTCCTAGCATTCAGTCGCTCAGTGATCTCTTCCATTTGATGGCCTAGGTGTTGTCTGGGGGGGAGGGGGAGGTGTTTCTGCTTCCTGGGGGGAGGGGGAGTGAATAGGATCTAACCCACTGCCATCCACCACTTGTACCACAATCTCCAAGGTGTCCTCACAGAATCTGGCTGCCCTCTCTGTACTCCTTCCAGGCTTTTCTCTATAAAGAAAAGACTGGTGGGGTGACCTAGTTGAGTTCTTAAAATTATAAAGTGGTTTGAGAGGGTAGAAATAGAGAAAATGTTTTCAGGTTGTTACGATCGAGTCGGGAGGAGTGCACTGTTTATTTTAGTTCCACTTCTTCACGGGTCACAACATATATTTAAATTCTTTCCCATTTACCAATAAGCTCAATCATAGACTCTATTTTTATCCCAGAATAAAACACACCAATGAGGTTTCTTTAATAAACAAAAAAAATTATTGGTTTATTATAAAACAAGTCCAGACCAGTAATGGAGTAAAGCATTAACAACCAGATTGAAATATTATAGTTCCCTTTTAACCCTAGCTCCTCACACTCACACATACACTGGTTAACCGGAAAAATAAAGGGGATTTTTTATTTAGAGCTCTGTTACAGACAAAAAAACCACTTGGGCTGAATACTTGCTCATTCTTGAAGAAACAGCAGATGAGATATGTTCTGTTCCAAAATTGGCATATATTCTGGCCTCCGAGTACACATGAATGAGTCACTGGGATCATTTAGAACAGCTCTTTTCAGGCAGTGATGAGAATTAATTTAGCAGGCTTTTCTTCAAAGACAGGAGATGAGATAATTTGACACAGTGAACTTCTCGGGGTCTTTTAGCGAGGTGCTGGAAAGCTAAGCTGAGTTGTGGTCTTCTCTCCTTCCTGGGAATTCTCTTCTCTCCTTGGAAGTTCTCTCCCTTTTAATACAGTTCAACCCCAACTCAAAACAATTCAAAAGTGAAACCGACAACAGGAGGTCAAACTGAGAGAGGGGACTATGCAGCGAGACCTGGGTGTTCTCGTACACCAGTCGCTGAAGGTAAGCATGCAGGTGCAACAGGCGGTAAAAAAGGCAAATGGTATGTTGGCCTTCATAGCGAGAGGATTCGAGTACAGAGCAGGGATGTCTTGCTACAATTATATAGGGCCTTGGTGAGGCCACACCTGGAATATTGTGTGCAGTTTTGGTCTGCTTATCTGAGGAAGGATGTTCTTGCTATAGAGGGAGTGCAGTGAAGGTTTACCAGTCTGATTCCTGGGATGGCGGGACTGAAATATGAGGAGAGATTGAGTCGGTTAGGATTATATTCGCTGGAGTTCAGAAGAGTGAGGGGGGGATCTCATAGAAACCTATAAAATTCTAACAGGACTTGACAGGGTAGATGCAGGAAGGATGTTCTCGATGGTGGGGGAGTCCAGAACCAGGGGTCATAGTCTAAGGATACAGGGTAAACCTTTCAAGACTGAGATGAGGAGAAATTTCTTCACCCAGAGAGTTGTGAGCCTGTGGAATTTGCTACCACAAAGAGCAGTTGAGGCCAAAACATTGTATGTTTTCAAGAAGGAGTTAGATATAGCTCTTGGGTCTAAAGGGATCAAAGGGTATGGGGCGAAAGCCGGAGTTGGATGATCAGCTATGATCATAATGAATGGCGTAGCAGGCTCGAAGGGCCGAATGGCCTAGTCCTGCTCCTAATTTCTATGTTTCTATATAACCTTTTGACCTCCATCAATCTTGGCCTGTCACTTCTTTGTAAACAATTTCTCCAGGTGTCCAAAGTTCTCTGTTGTTTATTGAGCAGGAAGTCAGCTGGTTTTCCAAAAAGGCTTGTTTTCCTCACAAGATCTCTGTGCCCCTTTTAAAAAACATTTCCAGGGACTGTCTTTCAAAGTCAAGTGGCCTTTACATGACCCCCTTTGAAAACCCCAAAGTTAAATATTTCTTAAATCTATAAAAAATGAATCCTCAAAAAATATATTTAACTAAACACTGAGGCACTTTCATAACAGCGTGTACGGGGGTCCAAAACTAGGGACCATAAATATAAGATAGCCACCAATAAATTCAATAAGGAATAACTCCCACCCACTTCTCGTGCCACTTCACTCTGTTATTCCAGATGAGCTCCCTGGTGGAATTGAGGTTATGCTATCTCGGAGTGATGAGCAGGTTTCTGTCAGCTTGCCCTGACCTCCCAGCAACAGAAAGGGACATGTCTGTAATCCGAAGCATTCTGTCTGGTGTCAGGTTATTGGAGGATGGCAGCAGACTGAAGGAAGAGAGAAATAGAAAGTAATGGTCAGAGGAACATTTTTTAAAAAGTGGAGCTGGGATGAATGAATTTTCCCATGCAGCTATTAATAATCAATGAAACAAGATTGATGATTAATGAGAAATGATCTTTCAGCAGTTGGAAATTCTGCAATTGGTCCATTGAGACTGGTTGAGCAATCACTGCACGATTGTGTGCTAATTGTGATCTGAAACACAGATGGATAACTGTAACATTTAATAACTTTATTAATTCTGTAAAGAGTTTTATGCTTGTTAATAACAGTGTAACAAATCTGTGTGGCATCATTAGGATGCAGCTCAGTGTTCTTACTCGCCTCTCAAAGTATCGCTTACATGATTGCTCTGGACCTTCAGGGATCAATGGCTAGAAATGGTCAGCAGATCGGATGCCCTTTTCCTATCATTACTTCAGATTGTAGCAGTTCAAAAAGAAGGCTCACCAACACCTTCTCAAGGGCAACCAGGAATGGGCAATAAATGCCAAATTTGCCAGTGAAGCCCACATCCTGAGAATGAATAAAAACATTAAAAATTTGTTCTGTAGAGATTTTTCATTATTTCTCCCCTTTATATTTTTCTCTTCCAAGAGTATTGACATCATGGGCTATGGTTCTATAGATACAGGCTTCCAATAATGGCTTGCATTCATGGCCAACATTCACCTGTAAGACAAGGCAATGACATTATTGATAATCTATTTAATCTATTCTACCATGGGAGGCACCCGTGTCAAACCTGGATCTGTTTTCACCCAAGGTCCACAGATACGCACATACACTTTTCACCAGTGATCACTGGATAGTGATGACATGTAGGAACCCTGGTTGATCTTTCTCCCCTCCATAAGGAACACTGAGCCCAGATGTTACTGCTGCCCCCCTGAGAGCACAAACTGAGCTTAAACCTGGAACTGAACTTGTAATTTTTCTGATCTGTATGGCCTAGAGGCTTGAGCATAAAATCTATGCTGACACTTCCAGAGCAGCACTGAGGGCGTGCTGCACTGATGGAAGGTGCCACCTTTCAGATGAGACATTAAACTGAGGTCCTGTCTGCCCTGTCAGATAAAAAAAAATCCTGTGCCATTATTTTGAAGAAGAGCAGGGGAATTCTCCTTCGTGTCTTGACCAATATTTATCCCTCAACCAACAACACTGAAACAGATTATCTGGTCTTCATCTTATTGCTGTTTATGGGAGCTTGCTGTGTACAAATTAACTGCTGCGCTTCCTGCATTACAACAGTAGCTACAATTCAAAAATACTTCAGTGGTTGTAAAGCACTTTGGGATCTCCTGAGGCTGTGAAAGGCGCTATATAAATGCAAGCCTTTTTTTTATTGGTACCATACTGGGCCCTTACTATGAACTCGAAAAGATGTTTGTTTCTCTGGGACTGTTTTGACTTTTGTGTGACCTTCTGGTGGAGCATGCCAATCAACTGATCCATTCCGGTGGCAAAGAGGTCCTCACAATTTTCAGCCCCCAACTTTATTTAAATTTAGATACAGCCTGACAAGTTTACATAGGTACTGTCCATTATAAATGTGACCATAGAAATTTATGATAGAAAATGTTGACATCAGATTTTTTAAGATATTATGTGACGAGATGATGACTTTCCTGGCTAGGAATTATTTTGTTCAGTTTTTGATTCTCTTATTTTGCTACCAGTAGTGGTGCTGGTTTAGCACTAATGATTGATTGTGATCTCATTATTGCCAGTTTATTCAGTATTAACATGCAGTTGGTTACCAGAACATTTCCATGGCCAGTATATGCGAAAGGGTAAATTCACTGATTGCGTGCTCCCAATGGATAGTCATTCTTGGAGGGTCAGTAAGTCAGAGCTACAGTGTGGTAGCCCTATCTCTGACTCCCGCTTCCTTTGAACAAGGCTTTCCACTGGGAGCATGTAGCAAGTGACTTTATCACACTATTACAATGACTAGATGTCCTTCACAAGGGCCGTTATGTGATCCAACACTCCCAACAGGAATGGCATTCACAGGGATCATATTGCAGGCACACAACCCCTTATTACCCACAGGAGAATTATTCCTCATAATCCTTCAAGTTTACAATTGCTCCAAAAGTCATTAATGCACTTTTGCCCTGTCACATATCTTCTAGGAGGAACCTTTTGTTATGGTGTCAGAAAACATACTTGGAAGAACAAAGAAATACTACGGATTCTCTATCGATGTTCTGGATGCCTTGTCCAGTTACCTGGGCTTCAAATATGAAATCTATGTGGCTCCTGATCACAAGTTTGGGAGCCAGCAACCTGATGGAAACTGGAATGGATTGATTGGAGAACTCGCCTTCAAGGTATGTCTCTTCTGTTGGTTTCTGCAGCCTCGTTCATGCTTTTTATTATCACAACTTTCAATCATAAAAAAAAAACCCTTCTATCTGAGAAGGTAGCGCAGCACGCTGGGTTAGGGCACTGCCCTTTCACAGTTGGTAATTGGGCATGAAGACTGTCAATACCAACAGAATGACGGGCTTTCTTCACTTTGCAATTTATAAATTGAGACAAGCTACCTCAACCCTACACTAGGCTATGGTTATGTAGTGGTTATGTTACTGGACTGGTAATAAACAGGCCTGGGCAAATAACCCAGAGAATGTGAGTTCAAATTGTCGCTTGAGGATTTCAATTCCATTTTCAAAAAAAATCTGGAAATTTAAAAAAAGCTGTTTTCAGTTAAATTGAACACAAAGGTGTTGATTCTTGCATAAAACCCAACAGGTTTACTAGAGAGGAAACCGTCTACCCTTGCCCTAAATATGATTCCAATCCCACACCAAACATCGATGACTTTTAACAGTCCTAGCAAGCCACTCAGTTGTGTCACACTTCGAGCTGTTTAAGAACACAGCCCACTACCACCTTCTCAGGGCATGGGAATTAATTACAGCCTTGTCAAAGATCCCACATGCTGAGAATGAATTCCTAAAAATCCACTTCCTGGTCGGTGAGGGCACAAACTACCTAGTTGAGAGGCCAAGAAAGATAGCTGGTGTCAGAAATGCAAAATTTCATTCTGATGCAGGAGAGGGTGATGTTTTTGGTTCGAGTACAATAGTTTGGAAGATTAGTTGAGCTTTGGGGGTAAATTTTGTGCTCTGAGCCAGGAGACCAACTTAATGGGAGCACAGATCATGCAGTCAGTGCACTTGATTGTTGTCAAGTGGGATGCAATGTGTGAAGGTCAGCGCACCTCATTCACAGCCATCTTAATTGTCCTGTTATCCATTTCAATCACCAAAGATTTGGGAAAGCCATGAATTGACCATAGTGACCCTTATGTCTGATTGTCCCACCTGCTCTCTGGTCAAGTAAAGCTCCATGAAATATAACTCATGAAATATACCCTTCAGAAGCCTTTGCTCTCACTGGCCTGGACACACTTGATCCTGACAATGGGTCTTTCTAAATGCAAGCCCTTTCTTTCTTCGTAAACATTAAGTGTTGTTTGGTTTTCCTACAAAAGCAGGTTTGGAGGAACGAGGCAAATTGTCACTCCTATTTGCGCTATGGCCATTTAGGCATTTTAATTATTCATAGTTTTTTATTAAAAATCTTTTTATTCCTTTGGGACACTTAGGAAAATCATGAAATATGTATTAAGAAAAAGATACAAGTTGTTTCAGAATATTTCAAATGAGGCTATTCATCTATGCCTCCAAACCCTACATCTCTCTCATTAATCAAACCGAAGTCTCGCATCCCCGTCTGTTACACATTGATAAGATGATTCCATCATCCAGCGCTGCCAGGGATGGAATACCACAGGCTGGGCATGCCCAGTTAACGGACACACATTCCATATGAAAACGGGTCTGTGCTGGAAGAACCTGATCGCGGAATTTTCCCCTTTACTGCATAATAAGTGGAGGAGGGGTGAATGGGTGGGTCTACTGCTCGTCCATAGTGTCCTTGAAAGAAGGGCTGTAGAAACCCCAATGAAACTGTGTCAACTTTTTAATCATCCTTGAAAGAGACTTCAAGCGCAAACATGTGATATGTTTTTTCACTGTCTCCTACCTGCCTCTTCCAAAATGCCCAGTAACCAATCACACTCCATGTACCAGTCCTATCTTATTTGGCACTGTAAAATTCTCCACCTATTCCATCTAAGAATTTGCTGATGTTTTTCTCAGGTCTGTCTACTACTGTGACTCTATCCTCCACTTCTATGACTGATGTTATTCTGGCCAGTGTGGAAGGTTCCATTACTCACACTCCCCCTTCTGTCGGATCTAATACAGCATCTTGGGGCTGAATTTTAACGGTCCCGGGCGGCGGGAATGGAGGCGAGGGCCCATTAAAATAATTGGGAGCTACATCAGTATGGCTCTCTGTCGCTGTCCTGCCGCTGGGGAGGTTTTCTAGGGGCGGGCCGTGAGGCAGATCAGCTGCCTGCTCCATTTTACGGGGTTGCTGGCATTTTACCGATGACGGAGCAGCCCCTCGCTGTGTGGCAAGAGCACCAGCTTCATGGGGAGGCGGGCTCCCCACAGCAGCCCAGGGACTGGGTGCAGGGAGGGGCCACTGGAGCCATGCAGAGAGTCCACAGCCCAAAAAGGGGGCCACAGGCACAAAAGGGAGGAGACCCCATGGCTCCAACGAAGCCCCTCACCCCCAGATGGGTTTCCCCTCCATCCCACAGAGCCTACCACCTTAAATTATATTTCTTAAGTAAATGTCCGAGTGCGCCTCCACCTCTCCCGGTGGGGCTGCTGAGGCTTCAGAGCTGCCAGCCCTCTGAGTGGGCTGGCTGCATCAGGAGCCTGCCCACCATTCTGAATTGGACAGCAGGCTTGCAGGCGGCCAATTAGGAGGCAAGTGCGTGCTTGGGACCCGTTTTTTGCCCCGACGTTGGGGTTCTGATGCCTGTGGTAAAATTCAACCCTTGGTTTCACCATGTCTGGCCTCTTCAGGCCTGCACTATGGGCCTGGATTCTGAGCCTTGACTTCAAAAAAATATGGTTTAATGTTAACAAAATTAGGCTTCAGTGCCATGCCTTTTCAGGTGTTAAATCCAATAGGGTTTGTAACAGCATCAGTGAAGTGAGCATACATTGAGATCCGAGAACATTGCAGAAACACAGTAGCCACGTTATCACAGGATACACGGTATTGTACTGGTTATGTTACTGGATGAATAATCCAGAAAGTTGAGCTAATAATCCAAGAGAATGTGAGTTTAAAACTCACAGTGGGATTTTTTTTTAATTGGAAATTAAAAATTAGTATCAATAAAAGCTGTGGGATTGATGTTCAAACCCAACTGCTTCACTAATGTCCTTTAGGGACGGAAACCTGCCAGTTTCGTCTACATGTGACTCCAGTCCCAAATAAATGTGTTTGACTCTTATCTCTGGTGCCTGAAGTTGGCCCATAAACACCAGTTGCCCATAATAAAACAACATAAAAGTGCTTTTACTAATGAATTGATTAGGCTGAGAGGAGGTCAGAGAGGTGAACCCTAGTGTTATTTATTTTATTACATGCAAGTAAAAGCAGACAACAGAAAGTATCTGGTGCTGGGTTGCTGATAATGCAACTTGTTTGAAGTTAAAACCAATTTGGTGGAGACAGATCAGGTTAATCGTGGCCTTTCACCTGAGTACGACTATCTTAATTATTCTGCAATAGAATTGTTTGTTTTTAAACAAAATGAGCCCCTATACTCTTTCCATCTTATCCAGTTTATGAATTTGGCCAGCATGGCACTGCCTTACAACCAATATGAAACTTAAAATCAAGCCAGGCACATCAAAAAAGGTGTACATAACAGCAAAATGGGCAGAAACTAATGATCTCTCTAACTTCTCTTCACTGTGCACGGTGATGTGCAGCCGTGTATGTGCACATCTTAAAGGGACTGATGCTTGGGCGCAGCCTGTTTGTTCCCTGTGCGGCACATTCCCGATTACTGCTCACCCATGTCCCCATGCACCGTAGAGGGAACGTTGGAAGGATCTCAGCACAACTAAATCCTTCCACAAATCACCCTCCTAGGTCAAAGGCTTTGAGATCTTTCCTTTTTGTAAAACGGATTGGTCTTCTAAGTTTAGATAACACACGTTTCATGAAAGTAAGTTTTCCTATCTCATGAGTGACTTAACATGTTTATTTTTCTTAGATTTCCTGCAACATAATTCCACAGCACCTATTTTCATGAACATTTTGTGGGACAGATTGATCCAAGCAAACTCACTAAATTTGTACCAATGTGGTCCAGAATGTGACATTTTGCTACATCAGACAAACTTCTTGAGACTGATAACCTTTTAATCATAACAGTTAAAACCTCGTACCTTGAATGAAGCGCTAGGGATTGAAATATCGGATGCAGGGTCTTTGGACTTCAGCCTGTTTATTTGGAAGAGCTAGCAAAAGAAGCAAAAATCAATTTAAGAAAAACTCCTCTGATGTATGTTTGAAATATCTCAGTTTAAATGCTGCCAGTGTAAGATGTTCCTGAGTAGCACACATAAGAACAGGAGTAGGCCATTCAGCCCTTCAATCCTGCACCACCATTCATTCTGTATGGCTGAACTGTATCTCATTTACCCTCCTTAGCTCCACATCCCGTGATACCCTTTAGCTGTTAAGGGATATGGGGCAAAGAAGGGTATACAGAGTTATGTGACAGATCAGCCATGATCTCACTGAATGGCAGAACAGGCCCAAGAGGCTAAATGGCTTCCTTCAGTTTCTATATTCCAGTGTGGAAAAGCCTGTCACTCTAGAATTGACCTTTATAGCCACTCCAGGCGCTGCTTCACAAACCACTGACCACCTCCAGGCGCGTATCCATTGTCTCTCGAGATAAGGAGGCCCAAAAGAAAGAATTCCAGTGTTCTCTCACCAAACAAAATCTATCAATCTCAGTCGTGAAATTTGTAATTGTCCTAGCCACACCATTGACATCCCCTCCTTCACCCAAAGGGCAGTGGAAATCTGTAACTATCTCTTCCAAAAAACTAAGATTGATAGATTTTTGTTTGGCAAGGGTATTAAGAGTTATAGAACCAAAGCAAATAGATGGAGTTAAGATATAGATCAACCATGGTCTAATTGAATGAAGAAACAGGCTCGAGGGACTGAATGGCCTACTCCTAATGTTCCTATGTTCCTGAATCTTTTCCCTTCCCTCCCTCCTTTAAGACTCCTTAAAACACAACCTTTAAGACCCAGCTCTTGGCCATACCTCCTAATCTCCTTGCCTTTGGCTCAGTGGCTGTTTTTTTTTTCCCTTATGGCTCTGTGAAGCATTTTGGGAGAGTTTCCTGTATTTAAAACGCAATATAAATATGAATTGTTGTTGTTGTGTGTCACCATTTCATCATTCAATTCAATGAGGGGCCTAGATAGAGTAAATAGGGATGACGTATTTACCCTAATAGAGGGATCAAAAACCAGCAGGCATAGATTAAAAGTAATTGGTAAAAGGATTAGAGGGGAGATGAGAAAACATTTTTTCACCCAGAGAGTGGTAGGGACCTGGAGCTCACTGCCTTGAAGGGTGGTTGAGGCAGAAACTCTCACCACATTTAAAAAGTGCTTGGATGTCTACTTGAAGAGCTGTGACCTGCAGGACTACGGACCTAGTGCAGGGAGGTGGGATGAAGTTGAGTAGCTCTTTGTTGGCTGGCACAGATACGATGGGCCAAATGACCTCCTTCTGTGTCGTAAATTTTCTATGATTCTAGGTAGCTTTCATGCTCTGGACATTTTGGAGGAGAATGTTACACTGAGTTTCTTTCCCCAATTTTTTACCTATCTGGCCTTCCCACACCACATACCCTGCAAAACAGGAGGGCACAGAAGTTCCATGGCAGTGGTCAAGGGCTCAGTCTCCCCTCCTTCATGATGGAGTCAGACCCGCATCTACTGCTCTGTAGTGCCTTATGCTTGCTCCAAATGTACCATGTCCGCTTTGTGTTTGATAAAAAGAAGTACAAATCAACTTAGAGGTGTTACTGTTTCTCAACTGAGTCCATATACAAAACATGGAAATTTAGCAAAGATAATTCTGAATCTAATTACAGAGCAGACACCTAATGCGGACCAATGCATCTGTCTGATTGATTCTAATGGAAGAATTGGGAACTCTGGCTCACTATAGTTCAAAATGGTCATCAGTAGACATGAACCTTCAAGTTTAACCTTCAAAATACACCTTTTTTAAATAAAGTACGTTGTGTATATAAACTACAGACATGTTCACAATTATAATATATTTCCCTCACATGGTTACCTCAGTTCATTCACAAGTTAATTTGAATTAGTCACTTTATTACTCTATGCTAGAGTACTTTTTGCACAATTAATTTTGCTGGAAAATATAAATAATCCATTTAATGAATAGATTGTTAGAAAGCAGTCAGCTAGATTCATTCAAGAAACATGCAGGCATAATAATGAAACAGTTTCAATCATGAATTAAGGTGCTGATCAATAAATTTTTATACAGTTGGCCTTTGTTTTGTGCTTAGGTCATTGTGATCCAGGGAAGCCTATTACAGAATTGAGAGGTTAGAGTCCTCCAATGCCTTGGTTTAAAAATTTTTATCCTTGTGTTCAAATCCTTCCACAGCCTCGCTCCTCCCTATGTCTGTTATCTTCTCCAGCCAGAATGGTTCCAGGGATGGACAATTTTAGTTGCAAGGTTAGGTTGGAAAATCTGGGTTTGTTCTTGTTGGAACAAAGAAGGTTGAGGGGATATTTGATAGAAGTGTACGAGATTATGACAGGTTCAGATAAGTTAGACAAGGAAAAGCTAATCCCATTAACAAATAGTACAAGGACTAGGGGACACTGATTGAAAATATTGGGCAAAAGATGCAGGGGGATCATGAGGAAGCACTTTTTTACACAGCGGGTTGTAATGACCTGGAACTCACTGCCCACGAGGATGGTGGAAGAGGAGACAATCAATGACTTCAGGAGGTAGTTGAATGGCCACCTGAGAGAAATAGACTACAGGGAATAGAGCCGGGGAGTAGGACTGACAGCGTAGCCCCACGGAGAGCCGCATGGACTTTATGGGCCGAATGGCCTCCTTCTGTGCTGTAAGTGACTCTATGATTCTATAAAAGACTCTATGACCCTACAACCCTCCAAATTCTCTGAGCTCCTCCAACTCTGGCCTTGTGCATCCTCCACTTCCTTAGCCCCAACATTGGCACTGTGCCTTCAGCTATCTAGGCCCCAAGCTCTGGAATTCCCTCACTAAGCCTCTCTCTCAGCATCTTTAAGACACTCCTTAATACCTACCTCTTTGACCAAGCTTTTGATCACATGTCCTAATGTCTGCCTCTTTGCCTCAGTGTCAAATTTTGTTTGATAACACTCCCAGTAAGGGTGCTATGTATATGCAGGTATGCAGGTTATTGTTTCCATTAGCAAGTAGACTGGAGAAAAGGAAGGGGGATAAAAGCTTGGGGCTGAATTTTCTGCCACCCCCCCTCCAAACGAAAGCAGGAACAGAGGTGTTGTGGGGGGGCCTCCGAAAATACTAGCACCGGCTAGCATGTCAGTTGCAAAATGCCATTCCCGGCACCGGCCATTTTGGGAGAGACGTGCTCGGGGTCCGGGAAGACCGCCCACTCCCATGAGGCAGGCAGGCAATTAAGTTTATTAATAGCTTTGTTAAAAGTAAGTTGAGAAGGCAGACTGGGATTTCCCAACGTGACGGGGGCAGATCGACTTACTGGAGGCAGGCACCCACCGGCAAGCCTCCAGGCCACCCTGCCTGGCTGGGTTGGGGTACAGCTGAAGACCACCCTGCAGAGGGGTTGCTCCCACCCAACAGTGGTGGCCTGGCTGCTTTTTGTGTTTTTTATTGAAGTTTCCAAAAAGTGGCTGAGAAGGCACCTCCTTGTTGAGGCGCCCTCCCAGTTACTTACCTTGTACTGCAGCCCGGGTGCTTGTCTGAAAATGGAAGGCCTCTGATTGACCCTCCAGCTCCGAGAGCCCGCAGGCCATCCTTAATTGGACTGGGAACCTGTCTGCACACCAAATAAGGGCTCACCCACTTGAAAATCTTGACTGTTGTCAGCTTCCCCACAGAGGCAGGTTTGTGAACCGAAAACAAATCCAGCTTCTGTTCCTGCCTCTGTGGCGAAAATTCAGCCTTTGGTCTCTGTCACTTATTATTAATGACATTTTTTAAATACATTTCCAGAGAGCAGATGTGGGAATCTCAGCCTTGACCATCACACCGGAGCGGGAGAGTGTTGTGGACTTCACCACCCGTTACATGGATTACTCGGTGGGATTCCTGCTGAAGAAGGCAGAGAAGACTGTCGACATGTTTGCTTGCCTGGCACCATTTGATTTTTCTCTGTGGGCGTGCATCGCTGGCACGGTGATATTGGTGGGCCTGTTAGTGTACCTGCTGAATTGGCTGAACCCGCCGAGGTTGCAGATGGGCTCCGTCACATCCACCACCTTGTACAACTCGATGTGGTTTGTCTACGGCTCCTTTGTTCAGCAAGGTAAGAGACCGTTACATTGTAACCTCACTTACAGCCCTCATCTTTGCTGCCATCTTCATTCAAAGACAAATCTTTCCACATTTATAATGCAAGCCCCCACATTCAGATCTGAGCTTAACATAATCTCTGCGACTATAATAAATCAAAAACAAAATGTTGGGACCCTTCAGCAGGTCTGGCTGCATCTGAGGAGAAAGAAACAGAGTTAACGTTTCAGGCCGGTGACCTTCCATTGGGACTTCAGAACACCAGGTTCTGATGAAAGGTCATCCACCCGGAATGTTAACTCTGTTTCTTTCTCCACAGATGCTGCCAGACATATTAACCTTTGCATTCCCTGCAGTTCAAACAAAAACACAGGGAGTCTGTGAAATTATCAGAGTGTTGAAGCTTTGTGAAAGGGATTTGTTCAGCTCCACATTTATCAGCTACCCTGATCGTGAGGCAATGCATGAATCTGAAAATGAACAATAGGAATGATGAGGCAAAGACAATAGCAGAGGCTGGTGGCCAAGAACTGCTGTTCACTTCAAGTTCCAGCTTTCTATTTTACTAGATGTCTGCGAGAAACTTCTTGCGAGCAATTCACGGCTTTTGAACTGCAAAGCCGCTTGATTGATGCAAAGTGCTATGTTTTTCCAGCACGACATTAACCTTCCTCACCTCCCATGTATCTCCAACAACAACTTGCATTTATATAGCACATTTAACGCAGTAAAGATTCCCAAGCACTCTGCAGCAGCGCTATCAAAGAAAATTTGACAGGGAGTCATGTGAGGAGACATTGGGGCAGGTGAGCAAAGAACAAAGAACAGTACAGCACAGGAACAGGCCATTCGGCCCTCCAAGCCTGCGCCGATCTTGATGCCTGTCTAAACTAAAACCTTCTGTACTTCCAGGGACCATATCCCTCTATTCCCATCCTATTCATGTATTTGTCAAGATGCCTCTTAAACATCGCTATGGTACCTGCTTCCACCACCTTCCCCGGCAACAAGTTCCAGGCACTCACCACCCTCTGTGTAAAGAACTTGCCTCGCACATCCCCTCTAAACTTTGCCCCTCGCAGCTTAAACCTATGTCCCCTAGTAACTGACTCTTGCACCCTGGGAAAAAGCTTCTGACTATCCACTCTGTCCATGCCGCTCATAACTTTGTAAACCTCTATCATGTCGCCCCTCCACCTCCGTCGTTCCAGTGAAAACAATCCGAGTTTATCCAACCTCTCCTCATAGCTAATGCCCTCCAGACCAGGCAACATCCTGGTAAACCTCTTCTGTACCCTCTCCAAAGTGTAGTGTGGCAACCAGAATTGCATGCAATATTCTAAGTGTGGCCTAACTAAAGTTCTGTACAGCTGCAGCATGACTTGCCAATTTTTATACTTTTTGCCCCGACCAATGAAGGCAAGCATGCCGTATGCCTTCTTGACTACCTTACCCACCTGCGTTGCCACTTTCAGTGACCTGTGGACCTGTTCGCCCAGATCTCTCTGCCTGTCAATACTCCTAAGGGTTCTGCCATTTACTGTATACTTCCCACCTGCATTAGATCTTCCAAAATGCATTACCTCACATTTGTCCGGATTAAACTCCATCTGCCATTTCTCCGCCCAAGTCTCCAACCGATCTATATCCTGCAAAGTACAGCAAGTACAGAGCCAGGTAAAATTGTAGGGGGAGGAAAGAACAAAAGAAAAGGTTTGTCACATGGTAGAGAGCAGAAAGGATTAAATGACAAAAGGAATAATGGTGCAAAAGCAAAATACTGCAAATGCTGGAAATCTGAAATAAAAACAGAGAATGCTGGAAATACTCAGCAGGTCAGGCTGCATCTGTGGAGAAAGAGTTTCAGATCAATGGACCTTTCATCAGAACTGATAATGGTGAAAGGCAAAAAGGGGCAGTAATGGGACAAATAAAGAAACAGTGGAGGTGTAAATGGCAACAGCAAAACCATTACCAGTACTGCTGTCCGAAAAATGGGAGCGGTGGATACTATCTAATTCGTTTAACATAATGTTGAGGCTGGAATGGCTGTAAAGTGGCTAATTGAAAGATGAGGTGCTGTTCCTCAAGCTTGCATGGACTTTTATTGGAACAGTGTAGAAGGCTAGAGGACAGAGCGGTCAGTTTGGAAGTCAGGTGATAAAATAGTTTCATTGACTTCCTTCTTGCAGCTACTCGGTTTCAGTTCATCCACCGTAAGTTTATTAACTCAGCATTTGTCCTGAATTTTCCTTTCACACACAGTAACAAGAAAGGGTTTCACGCCAAGCACTTTAAACCGCTGTGATGTGAAACTCCCGCTTCGCAGCCAAGGGGGAGTCTATGATCAAGTGGGTGCAAGACTTTCTTTTGAACTACTGTGGGAATTGCTCGATCTGCCGTGCCTATCTGTACTGCTTTGGGCAGACTTTGCTGCTAATCTGTAACAAATAGCACACTGTGGTTCTGTTGTGAGTGGTGGCAGTAACCATTCTCCAGGGCAGTCACAACCTGTCTTGACCAACACGTGTCACCCTCTGCAATCAGCGCAAAGCAAATGTCCCAACCCTGCCAGGGGACAGCAAACCGTGGCGATTGACTCATCGAGAACAACAAAGCGACAAGTGGTCGCCGTGTTGGTCCCACCTGCTTTTTGAGTGCCTCCCATTCCCAGCAGGGATCTGGGAATATAACTTCAGATGGGAATTGGCACTTGGAGCAGGAGCGACTGAATAGGTGGGAAAAGAGCTTGGAAAAAATGAGGGATTCACATGGACAAACAAGCAATCATACATGTCCTTAATTGCGCAAGTGAAAGTATATTGTCATCAAGAAGTGATTTTTATCAGAAACTGTATTGAAAATACAGTAGCCTTAACAAGTCCACATCTCATCAATACATAGTATACTAGCCAACCAAATCACTTCTCATCGAATTTCATTATATAGAATTACTTCAGTCTGTGCAAATATTTATCTTACCCTGAGATAGCAGTGTTCAGAGCATTTGAACATATTATACTTTGTTTCCATCATTTTATCTGAAACAGCAGTTGTCTGCACATCAACTGAAATTTGCATTTAATTTCCCCTGAGGATGTTTTCCAATGTTGTCATTTAAAAAAAGAAATGGGAAATCTGATTTGAACAAATCTTGAGAAAATAGATGTTTTTTTTGTGCAAGATGCCCAAGTGTATATTGGTGCTTTCTCAACAGCTACTTCTCACACATTTCAGGAAATTCCACATCTAAATTCTTCCAACTGACCCTTCAGTTAGCAGCTTTAGTCACGTCACTTGTTAAGTTGCACAGGCCTGCAGTTTCGAAATGAGCAACTTAGTTTCTTCTGATGGATAAGGTAAAAGAAAGACTTGCATTTATATAGTGTCTTTCACAACTTCAGGACATCCCAAAGCGTTTTACAGCCAATGAAGTACCTTTTGAAATGTAGTCACTGTTGTGATATCAGAAACACAGCAGCCAATTAGTGCACAACAAGCAATGTGATAATGACCAGATAATCTGTATTTGCGTTGTTGATTGAGGGATAAATATTGGCCAGGACACCAGGGAGAACTCCCCCTGCTCTTCTTTGAAATAATGCCATGGGATCTTTCACATCTGCCTTAGAAAGCAGACAGCACCTCATTTTAATGTTTCATCTGATAGACAGCACCTCTAACAGTGCAGCACTCCCTCAAAACTGCACTGGAATGTCAACGTAGATTTTTGTGCTCAAAGCTTTGGAGTGGGACGTGAACCCAGAACCTTCTGACTCAGAGACAAGAGTGCTATCAACTGAACAACTGCAAGGGGATGTTAACCTAGTAGGAAGCGCCCAACAGATTATCCATCTGTGTTTCATCCTATAGACCCCTACAAAAATTGATTTTTTTTATATTCAATCATGGGCTTTGCTGGTGAGGCCAACATTCTTACTCCCTGTACTAAATCTCACACATTTAATCTATTGTTCCTTCAATCAATGAAAACAGTGCGTTTCTCTCTTTCAACCTTTGGTCATTTTAAGCATCTCAGTGCTTAGCACCGCAGCCTCATAGCTCCAGCGACCCGGGTTCAATTCTGGGTACTGCCTGTGTGGAGTTTGCAAGTTCTCCCTGTGTCTGCATGGGTTTCCTCCGGGTGCTCCGGTTTCCTCTCACAGCCAAAAGACTTGCAGGTTGATAGGTAAATTGACCATTATAAATTGCCCCTAGTATAGGTAGGTGGTAGGGGAATACAGGGACAGGTGAGGATGTGGTAGGAAGATGGGATTAGTGTAGGATTAGTATAAATGGGTGGTTAATGGTCGGCACAGACTCGGTGGGCCGCAGGGCCTGTTTCAGTGCTGTATCTCTAAATCAAATTCAAAATCAAACCTGGGCTGGAATTTGATACACCCACACCCTCCCCGCCCCCTCCAGCCTGGGCTAGGAGGGAGGGAGGTGCATAAAATAGGGTGGGAAACTAGGGTGCTATGCCCATCGCCTACCCTCCCTGCTGCTATTTTATCAGCGGCAGGGAAGTGGCAGACGGCCTGCCCACCCTTAGGCTAATTGAGGCCCTTAGTGGCCAATTAATTGCCACTAAGGGGCCTTTTCCCACCAAAATACCAACAGCCAACTGGAACTTCGGCACCTGAGGAGACTGCCTAGCATTACATGGCGGTCTCCTTGCAAGCTGCGGTGGCGGGGGGGGGGGGGGGGCCTCCTGATCAAGGACTCTGATCCCCATGGAGGGCTCCAAAGCAGCACATGCCGCACACCCCTCCCCCGCTGTCAAAATGATCCCCCCCCCTCCCCTCCCCCCACCGCCATTCGCCGGGGCCTAGACGATTGTCCCTGGCAAGGCCCAACCACCCCGTTACCTTTTCCGAGACTGGCATTTTCGCTCCTCTTCGTGCCGGAACTGATTGGCTGGCAGCACTTGGAGACGGCTGCCTCTTTGGGGCGAAAGCACCGACTGAAGCCAATTAATGGCCTGAGTCATGCAAAATAGAAACAACGCTTTTCAGCCGGTGGGTGGGGCCACCGCCTTACCATTAAATTATGGCCTTCCTCTGAATCCCCTCTATCCGAATGACAACTGGCCCAGTTTCTCAAATCTTTCCTCACATTTGCATTTCCTCATACAAGGCAAATACTTACACCATATACTATATTCATACCATTTCCTCATACCTTACTCACACCCTAGTGAATCTGCAGAAAAACAATATAACTTAAAATACCAACCTTCTACTGACCCCAGTGAAATTACAGATTAAAAAGTAATACTTGTTGACAGATTAGCTGTATTTTGGTATTTCTGGTTTTCCCGCAGTCAATTGTGATGACATATTACCAATCGGACTTCTCAAAATTCACTGTGCTACCTGATCTGACATTATTGGTGACTATTAATTGTGTCTGGCAAATGTCACTGCAGCAGCAGAGACAACGTTAAACATTGTCAAAAGTGTTTAACATGGATGGGGATGGTCCGTGCTGAGGCTATTCACATTGTAGTTCACTGAATCTTATTTGGAAATTGAATATTTTTCACTGAAATTGTGCTGGATCTCATTAGTGTGCATCTCCTCAGCTGGTGATAACTCATTGACTCCAACAAATTGTGCATTGTTAGTTTAATTTACTTAAAAGATCTAAGTAGTCTAACCCCTGATTGTCTTGTCAGTCTTTGAGGGAAACGATTGGCTCCACTTTATAGATTTTTATAAAATTGGCAGACATTTTTCAGTTGTCTTATCCCAACTGGTGTTTATTATTCATCAAATGCCAAAGCACCTTCTTCCAAACTTGTTGAGAACAGTATGATAGTGAAAGCCATTGGAGGTTGGGCAGGCAGTTTTGGCTTTGCAAACACAGTGGGCAGAATTTTACCCATGCAGGGAATGGAGATGGGGGCAGGGCGGGGGGCGGGGGTGAACTGGTAAAATAGTGGGGTGCTGTTTCGGGACAGGTTCCCAGTGCAGTCCTGCCACCACTCCAAGGAGGCGGCCAGCCTACTTGCATAATTAAAAGCCCTGTTAATGGCCAATTTATGGGGCCGCTGGCATTTGCTGATGGTGGGGCCGCCCTGCTGCCTGGGGAGGCCGCCATCTTCATGGAGGCAGCTTCGCTGTGGCATCCCAGGGACCATCAGAGCCAGAGGGCACCTCTGCAAACCCAAGGGGTTTCCCCTCCATCCCGCAAGGGCCAACCACCCTCAGCCCATGAAATTTTAATTTTTGCATAATTTTGAGGCACCCCTGAGTTCTCATGGCTGCCTAAACAGTGCTCACCTCTCTCCGTGGTGCTGCTGAGGATTCAGCATTGCTGGTCTTCTGCTTGCGCCAGCAGTATTGGGAACCTGCCTGCCATCCTTAATTGAATGGCAAGCCTCCATTTGACCACCAAGCTGGTCCCATTGTCCACTTTTCAGCTCAATGTTGGGGTCCCACAGCCTGCAGTAAAATTTAGCCCACTCATTCTGGCTTTGAGTGATTGCGAATAGGTGAATAGGCAGCCTGTTTTACATCTCTCCTCATTTTAATTTTCATTGGTGTCCTAAACCAAGGCTTGAACCCTGCTGATTGCAGAGGTGAGAGTGCTATCACAAAGTCAAGATGACACATAGGTTTTGCTGTATGCCAGAGAGATATGATTGGGGTTATTTTTCTACTTTGTTTTCATGGGCAAGCACGTAGAAAATGGTGACACGCACTGCACACAAGTTATGACCACTTAAAATGATGATTGTAATGATGCTACCTGTGTATTAGGATGTCTGATTTGCATTCTTGCAAGCAAAGCTTGCTACTTGGGAAAGTTGAGAAATTTCCCCTGAGTTGATGCATAAGAATTACAAGAAGACAAAACAGGCTATTCTTTTTCTTCATTCATGCAAAGGGTGTGGGTGTCACTGGCAAGGCCAGCACTTGTTGCCCAACCCTAATTGCCCTTGAGAAGGTGGTGCTCAGCCACCTTCCTGAACAGCTGGAATCCATGTAGATTTTTTTCAATTTTTTCATGGAATGTGGACGTCACTGGGAAGGCCAGCATTTGTTGCCCATCCACAATTGCTCTTGACAACTGAATGGCTTGCTAGGACATTTCAAAGGGTAGTTAAATGTCAACCAGAATGTTGTGGGTTTGGAGTCGTATATAGGTCAGAGCAGATAAGGATGGCAGATTTCCTTCCGTAAAGGACATTAATCAAGCAGTTAGATTTTTACGTTGGGTCCAGTAGTTTCACGGTCACCATTACTAATATTAGAATTATTTAATTAACTGAACTTAAATCCCCAATGTATTTTACATTATATTGTTTGTTGATATTTCTGTCTGTTTGAATGGATGTATCTGTTGAATGTGAAGCATGTGGGGATTGAATGGGTTACCACATTATCCTTTTACTTCTGAGGCCAGAGTTCTAACACAGTGGTGCAGTGGTTAGCACCGCAGCCTCACAGCTGCAGCGACCCGGGTTCAATTCCGGGTACTGCCTGTGTGGAGTTTGCAAGTTCTCCCTGTGTCTGCGTGGGTTTTCTCCGGGTGCTCCGGTTTCCTCCCACATGCCAAAGACTTGCAGGTTGATAGGTAAATTGGCCATTAGCAATTGCCCCTAGTATAGGTAGGTGGTAGGGAAATAAACGGTCAGTTGCGGATGTGGTAGGAATATGGAATTAGTGTAGGATTAGTATAAATGGAAGTGGTTCAAGAGTTCACCTACCTAGGCTCAACTATCACCAGTAACCTGTCTCTAGATGCAGAAATCAACAAGCGCATGGGTAAGGCTTCCACTGCTATGTTCAGACTGGCCAAGAGAGTGTGGGAAAATGGCGCACTGACACGGAACACAAAAGTCCGAGTGTATCAGGCCTGTGTCCTCAGTACCTTGCTCTACGGCAGCGAGGCCTGGACAACGTATGCCAGCCAAGAGCGACGTCTCAATTCATTCCATCTTCGCTGCCTTCGGAGAATACTTGGCATCAGGTGGCAGGACTATATCTCCAACACAGAAGTCCTTGAAGCGGCCAACATCCCCAGCTTATACACACTACTGAGTCAGCGGCGCTTGAGATGGCTTGGCCATGTGAGCCGCATGGAAGATGGCAGGATCCCCAAAGACACATTGTACAGCGAGCTCGCCACTGGTATCAGACCCACCGGCCGTCCATGTCTCCGTTATAAAGACGTCTGCAAACGCGACATGAAATCGTGTGACATTGATCACAAGTCGTGGGAGTCAGTTGCCAGCATTCGCCAGAGCTGGCGGGCAGCCATAAAGACAGGGCTAAATTGTGGCGAGTCGAAGAGACTTAGTAGTTGGCAGGAAAAAAGACAGAGGCGCAAGGGGAGAGCCAACTGTGCAACAGCCCCAACAAACAAATTTCTCTGCAGCACCTGTGGAAGAGCCTGTCACTCCAGAATTGGCCTTTATAGCCACTCCAGGCGCTGCTTCACAAACCACTGACCACCTCCAGGCGCGTATCCATTGTCTCTCGAGATAAGGAGGCCCAAAAGAAGTATAAATGGGTGGTTGATGGTCGGCACAGACTCGGTGGGCCGCAGGGCCTGTTTCAGTGCTGTATCTCTAAACAAAAACTGGGAGTGCTGGAGTGAAATTTCCTTCCCTTAGCTAGTTAGTTATTCAGTGGTAATTGGGATCAATTTTGTCTATCTTTGCTTATCAGTAATTGGTATCAAAATGTGATTGGAGTCCTGACTATCCTGTTAACAGCGATACAAACATACAATTAGGAGCAGAAGTAGGTCCCTCCGCCCCTCAAGCCTGCTCCAGCATTCAGTAAGATCATGGCTAATCTTATTCCTATGTTATGTGTTGGATCCCATTAGTTGCACAAAGAGAGACGAAGTCCGACTGTAGCTTTAAGAAACTTTATTGCAGTACTTCTTGGTTACATCATCAGCAAAGCAAATTACAACAACACCTTTGCCTCCACCTTTCTCCGGGATGGTGCAGGGAAATCAAGCCTTTCTTATAGTTCTTCATACACATCAGTGACACCCCCTTTATGATCCCAATTGGTTTACAAACTTTGCAGTTTTTTGGTGTCATGGCCTGATTGGGGTCCTGCCTTGTCAATTTGTTTTTAACTTCTTACTTCCTTTTCTCATCCCCCTTATCTGCTTGTGAACCATTAGGCTGACTGTTATACAAAGGGTTATTATTAAGCAGCCTGCAGCTGTCCTGCTAGTTTTGCTTGCTAGTCTACTCCTACCGATAAGCTGTCTGTGCAGCCCTGAAACTATGAAGTCATTCTGATAAGCTGCCCCTACAGGACTGAATGGGCTACTATTAATTTCTGATAAGCTGTCTGCTGAAGCTCTAAAGTTAGTTTATTAGTAGTACATGATTGATTAATTATTTCACCTTAAATGTCCCCATATTATTCTGTTCTCGAAAATTCTGTTCCCACATTATATTTCCTACATTACAACAGTGGCTACACTTCAAAAGTGGCTGTAAAGCGCTTTGTGACATTCTGAGGTTGTGATAGTTGCTATATAAATGAAAGTCTTTTTTTATTTCTGTGTGACTCTATCATGTCCCCAGCCTGCTTTGCTTCCCCAAGGACCCCTATTTCTTTCTATTGGCTGGCGGTTAGGCAGAGGATTGGCACTGGTGCTGAGATTGTCGAGCATAAAATGCCGAAGACAATCCCATGTCTTATAAATGATATTCAGAAAGGAAATGACTTCGGACAGATATTAGCAAATGTCAATGATCAAATTATTGGCTTTTCCAAAGGCTGCCATCTAACCTTGCTGGCTGGCATAAGCATCTGAATGAAGTAATCTAAAACGCAATTATAACGGCATTGAATTGACCAAATATAGCGACACAATTTTCTGTTTTTATTTCCCATGTAACAGCTTGCTGCCTGGAAACTGTCGAGTGATAATGTGAAAGTAACACACAGTGAGTTGCAACATGAGGCTCAGCAAAGGAAATTTCTTTCGCCTTTGATAATATCGCTTTCAATTTCCCTGTCCTTATACCATTAGGCACAATGTTTCTTGCGTAAATTGGATTCTTGCACTTTTGTACATTCGTATCATCTGGAGGCCCATTGCAGTCTGCATAACAAAGAACCTCCTGCTTGCAACACAGCATTGGTAACATCAGTTAAAATTAGGATTGAGGAATACAATCAAAAAGAAAGGTCTGGATCAAAGGCCCATTTTAACACCTGGAGCCAGTGTTTATTTTGCCAGAGTAAACCACATCAAACCCAGTTCCTTTTTGAAACCAAACCCAGCAACATGTCACTCTGAAACAAGTGAGAGAAGGCGTGGGCATGCAAGTTGGGAAAATATTAGAAGGATTTATACATTGACCATTGCACAAAGGAGAAAGAACTTGTATTCCTATAGTGCCTGTGGAATCTACAGGATGTCTCACAGCATTTCACAGCCAACTATTTACTTTGTAGACCAACATGGAACTCAATTTATACACAGCAAGGTCCCGCAGACAACAGTGAGATAAATAATCCGTTCCTTTCTTAGTGATGTTGATTGAGGGAGGAATGTTATCCAGGACACCAGTGCCAGGGAATCTTTTACATCCACCAGAACATGCAAATGGGGTCTTAGTTTCAGATTTAGTCCAAAAAAAAGCACCTTTGACAATGCAGCACTCCCTCAGCACTTTCACTGAATTATCAGCCTAGATAATGTGCTCAAGTTCATGAAGTGGGACTTAAACCCCAAACTTGCTGGCTGCAAGGCAAGAATTCTACCACACAGAGCCAAGCTGACATTTGAAGCAATATTCACTATTCGGACATCCTTATCAGATTTCATAAAAGTAAAACTAATTGAGTTTGACAATTATTTATGATTGTTTCATACCAGTGACTAAAGTTTCAAACAATAGGTCCCAAAATGCCTTTAGATGTCTGTTAAAGTTAGATTTGTGATTATTACATCACATCAATCATTCCCATAGCCATTAAACCTTATTGCCAAACTATTGGAATCATGATGGCACATCTTGTGAATGTGCAATCAATCAGTAATACACACAGGTACAAAGAACCATTGTTAGGCTCAGCTACTGAACCACTTACAAGAATTGCTGTATTTGTCATGCATTTCATTTAAACAGCACAATTTAATTTCTGGGTACAATTAGCAAAGTAGAGAATTATAGTCTGAATGGGAAGCTCTGTCCAACAGGTAACAAAATCCTGATTTAAAGGAGTGCATTAAATAGGTTGAATGGTCATTTCTCATTTCTAAACTTCTTCACTTGTGACATTTAATTGCATGAGATAGGCAACACTGCAGTAAATCAGGATTATTTATGAATGAATACCTAGTAATGCATGCTCATAAATAGTGCCAGTTCAACTCAGTGGCTATACTCTTGCTTCTGGCTGCAAAGGTCATGAGGTCAAGCCCCAGTTCAGTGGCTTCAGCACATATTCTAGGTTGACAGTACAGCACTGATGGAATGCTATAATCTTGAGGTCTTAAACTGAGGCCCTGCCTGTTCGTTTGGGCATAAAAGATCCCATGTTATTATTTAAAGAAGCACTGTTCAGGTGGTCTGGTCAATATCTGTCCTTCAACCAATAACATCAAAACAGATTAAAGTGTTATTTCTCTCACAGTTGTGGAAACTTCCTGTGCTCTTATTGGCTGTTGCCTTTGCCTACTTAACAATTAGTATATTTCAGAAGCAATTCATTGGGTGTTGAGCACTTAGGAATGGTCTTGGGTTATGAAAGGCTCTATATATATATATATATATATATATATGAAAGTTCTTTCATTCTCTCCTCTCTGATTCAGAAAGTTGCAGGTTCAACTCCCACTGCAGCCACTTGAGTACATAATCATGGCTGACACTTCAGTGCATGCACTGATTGTTGCATTGTTCGAGGTGCTGTCTTTCAGATGAGAAATAAATTCAAAGGCCCCATCTGGCTGAATGTAAAAGATTCGATGGAACTACACAAAGAATATCAGGGGAGTTCATCTAGTTTCCTAACCAATGTTTTCCCCTCAGCCAAAAAAACAATTTGGTCTGGTTGGAACCCAGCTCACCGAGTGTGAATGAGACGGATGACTAGTTAAAATAACAGTCGGCGTGCTCTCAGCACGTCCCCGAATTGTTTCCGCTATCTGCCATCTTTACTCAGCAGAAAACACGTTCAGAAAGTACCCCGCCCCGGCGGGGGAGGCACAGCATGGGCTGGAGGGATGTGACTATTTAACATTCAAAAGTCGCAACCTGATGATGTCATTGGCACTGCCTCGCAATTTTAAAGTAACAAAATCGGGAGATCTGCAAGTGAAACCTACAGGGAGGCTGTGACTATGCTCGTAGAGTGCGCTGATGACATGTTACTATGCAGTCTGAGCCGCCATCTTTGTTTCTTTGCAGTCTTTGTGGCAGTTAGAATGTGCTATTTTATAGCCTCTGTCAGGCTACAGAATTTAATGTCAGATTGAATGATTGAATTTGTCTTCTGTCAGGTGAAATAACAATACTATAGTCATCAAATCAGGTAAAATAATGATATTATAGTGCACATCAAATGGAGTAACTAGATCATAATCATGCGGAATAATTCTATCATCTCCTTTGTCAGACAGAATAACTATCTTACACTCAATGTCAGGTGAAATACCAATGAGTTTTTCATCCTTTATGTCTGGGTTGTCATTAAACAAGCCAGTCTGGGGAAAAAAACCCTTTAATCGCACATGCCTTTTGACCATAGAAAATGCCTGACAGAGGAATACAGGTAAAGTAATAATCTGTTGCCAAAATGCTTCATTCTGTAAATGATAGTCTGACCATTAAGCTTGCTTTGGGTAGAATTCATTGGCTCACACATTCCAATGTGGGTTTGACCCTGTGGTGAATCATTTCTGCATTAAATGTTTGAATTCCACCAGCACTGAAGGGAAAGAGGACAGAGTGCGTTTAGTTGAAGTCACACTATAAATTTTAAATCTCTTGTGGAACACTGTTGGGATTGTGAATGTGCTTCAGTATATAAACAAAGGCTGGAATCCTGTGCCTGTATTAATGGGGTTAAATGCATAGTCAAAAGTTAACTGTTACACACACTCACGACCAGCATCTAAGGACAGCGTCTGTCCACCTCAACACCCCATCCATCCAAACACATTAGAATTAGAATTAGAACATTACAGCGCAGTACAGGCCCTTCGGCCCTCGATGTTGCGCCGACCTGTGAAACCATCTGACCTACACTATTCCATTTTCATCCATATGTCTATCCAATGACCACTTAAATACCCTTAAAGTTGGCGAGTCTACTACTGTTGCAGGCAGGGCGTTCCACGCCCCTACTACTCTCTGAGTAAAGAAACTACCTCTGACATCTGTCCTATATCTATCACCCCTCAACTTAAAGCTATGTCCCCTCATGTTTGCCATCACCATCCGAGGAAAAAGACTCTCACTATCCACCCTATCTAACCCTCTGATTATCTTATATGTCTCTATTAAGTCACCTCTCCTCCTCCTTCTCTCCAACGAAAACAACCTCAAGTCCCTCAGCCTTTCCTCGTAAGACCTTCCCTCCATACCAGGCAACATCCTAGTAAATCTCCTCTGCACCCTTTCCATAGCTTCCACATCCTTCCTATAATGCGGTGACCAGAACTGCACGCAATACTCCAGGTGCGGTCTCACCAGAGTTTTGTACAGCTGCAGCATGACCTCGTGGCTCCGAAACTCAATCCCCCTACTCATAAAAGCTAACACACCATATGCCTTCTTAACAGCCCTATTAACCTGGGTAGCAACCTTCAGGGATTTATGCACCTGGACACCATGATCTCTCTGTTCATCTACACTACCAAGAATCTTCCCATTAGCCCAGTACTCTGCATTCCTGTTACTCCTTCCAAAGTGAATCACCTCGCACTTTTCCGCATTAAACTCCATTTGCCATCTCTCAGCCCAGCTCTGCAGCCTATCTATGTCCCTCTGAACCCTACAACATCCTTCGGCACTATCCACAACTCCACCGACCTTAGTGTCATCCGCAAATTTACTAACCCACCCTTCTACACCCTCTTCCAGGTCATTTATAAAAATGACAAACAGCAGTGGCCCCAAAACAGATCCTTGCGGTACACCACTAGTAACTAAACTCCAGGATGAACATTTGCCATCAACCACCACCCTCTGTCTTCTTTCAGCTAGCCAATTTCTGATCCAAAGCTCTAAATCACCTTCAACCCCATACTTCCGTATTTTCTGCAATAGCCTACCGTGGGGAACCTTATCAAACGCCTTACTGAAATCCATATACACCACATCCACTGCTTTACCCTCATCCACCTGTTTGGTCACCTTCTCGAAAAACTCAATAAGGTTTGTGAGGCACGACCTACCCGTCACAAAACCATGCTGACTATCGCTAATGAACTTATTCTTTTCAAGATGATTATAAATCCTGTCTCTTATAACCTTTTCCAACATTTTACCCACAACCGAAGTAAGGCTCACAGGTCTATAATTACCAGGGCTGTCTCTACTCCCCTTCTTGAACAAGGGGACAACATTTGCTATCCTCCAGTCTTCCGGCACTATTCCTGTCGACAATGACGACATAAAGATCAAGGACAAAGGCTCTGCAATCTCCTCCCTAGCTTCCCAGAGAATCCTAGGGTAAATCCCATCTGGCCCAGGGGACTTATCTATTTTCACACTTTCCAAAATTGATAACACCTCCTCCTTGTGAACCTCAATCCCATCTAGCCTAGTAGCCTGAATCTCAGTATTCTCCTCGACAACATTTTCTTTCTCTACTGTAAATACTGACGCAAAATATTCATTTAACACTTCCCCTACCTCCTCTGATTCCACACACAACTTCCCACTACTATCCTTGATTGGCCCTAATCTAACTCTAGTCATTCTTTTATTCCTGATATACCTATAGAAAGCCTTAGGGTTTTCCTTGATCCTATCCGCCAATAACTTCTCATGTCCTCTCCTTGCTCTTCTTAGCTCTCCCTTTAGATCCTTCCTGGCTAGCTTGTAACTCTCAAGCGCCCTAACTGAGCCTTCACGTCTCATCCTAACATAAGCCTTCTTCTTCCTCTTGACAAGCGCTTCAACTTCTTTAGTAAACCACGGCTCCCTCGCTCGACAACTTCCTCCCTGCCTCACAGGCACATACTTATCAAGGACACGCAGTAGCTGCTCCTTGAATAAGCTCCACATTTCGATTGTTCCCATCCCCTGCAGTTTCCTTCCCCATCCTACGCATCCTAAATCTTGCCTAATTGCATCATAATTTCCTTTCCCCCAGCTATAATTTTTGCCCTGCGGTATATACCTGTCCCTGCCCATCGCTAAGGTAAACCTAACCGAATTGTGATCACTATCACCAAAGTGCTCACCTCCATCTAAATCTAACACCTGGCCGGGTTCATTACCCAGTACCAAATCCAATGTGGCATCGCCCCTGGTTGGTCTGTCTACATCCTGTGTCAGAAAACCCTCCTGCACACACTGGACAAAAACTGACCCATCTAAAGTACTCGAACTATAGTATTTCCAGTTGATATTTGGAAAGTTAAAGTCCCCCATAACAACTACCCTGTTACTCTCGCCCCTGTCGAGAATCATCTTCGCTATCCTCAGTTACATCCCCGGTTAAAATCCAGGCTGTTACCTGGTCAGTCGTCGTCTTGCTATTTGGAGAACCTTACTGTCTGCAATTTGGGCTGCTGTATTTTCCTACAAAGCAACAGGGCCTACCCTTCGTTGGTTGTAAAGTGCTTTGGGATGTTCTGAGGATTTGAAATGTGCTATATTAATGCAAGTTCTTTCTTCTCTCCTCCTCATAAATAATAAAGGAAAACATTTTCCTTAGCTTGTACTTCAGCCCAAATGAACTTTACTGCAAAACAACAACAACTTATATTGTGTTCTTAAGGTAAGAAAATACCCAAGGTACTTGACAGGAGTAGACTTGCAGTTAAGACTGTAGCTCAACTGGTAGTACTCTTGCTTTTGGAGATTAATATGGTAGTAGGTTCAAGATCCACTCCAGTAACCTAAGCACCTAATCTAGGATAATGCTACAGTATAACAGTGAGGGGGTGCTACCTTTTAAATGAGATGTTAAATCAAGGACCTCTCAGCTTAATATTTAACATACCACAGCAGTATTCAAAGGAGAACAGAGTGGAGTATCCTGGACAATTTTTATACTTCAACCACACTACTAAAAACAATTTGATTGGTCATTCATCTCATTGCTGTTTTTGGGAACTTGCTGTGCCACGTTTCCTACATTACAACAGTGACTGCACTTCAAAATGTACTTCGTTTGCTGTAAGTTGTTCTGAGATGTCCTGAGGTCATGAAAGGTCCTATATAAATGCAACTTCCTTCTTATTTTCTTAATCAGACAAAAATTGAAATTGAGTTAAAGACATAGGAGGTGTGACTAAATGTTTGGTCAAAACATTACATTTTGAGCATGGAATTAGAGGAGGAGAGGGAAGCAGAGAGGTTTATGGAGGAAATTCCAGAGCTTAGGGCCCAGGCAGGTGAAGGCACGGCCACCAGTGATGAGGTGAGGGAAATCAGGGATGGGTTGGACGAGCACAGAGACCTTGAAGGATTGAGTTACTGGAATACTTATAAATAATACAACTAATCACATTTCTACTATGGGATTGAGTATTACAAATTATTATATAATGCTAGATATGGATATTGGCAGGTGATGCTGGAGCATACTGGAAAGTAAGTTGTCTTGCAGAGCTAATTATCCAGAAGGATCTAGAGACACTTGGCACTTAGCTTGATGGTTGGCAAATTACCTTTAATACTGATGAATTTAAAGTAATGCTCACTGAGCCCAGCAATATCGAGCATGTTCACACAAGAGGATGTGATATCCTGCAAAAGAAAGGAACATCCAAACGATTACCTTTAGGTACAGGTGGCGATGGGAAGGGGAGAAGGAACTTCAATGCCTCGGCACAACATTGAAATTAATAAATACATATTTTGATAAAAGGCTAAAATTGTTTACTATTCAAATGAGATCATCGCACACTATATAAACCAATAATTAAACCACATTTAGAATGTTTTTTGTGGCTTTATTGGACAATGAGCTGAGAATATGATTATACTGGGCCTGTCGGCCTGTCTGGTTTTGTAAGGCATCAAAGGACTGATTTCTCTGACACTTGCCCCTGGCAAGTTCCCATTTCATTTTGGGGATAAAATTGGTCTATGCAAATGGCACGGAACAGGTTCATCGTCAATCAGTGTTGTATGTTTGGTTGGTCTAGCTGGGAGAGATTACTGAGTCTTCAGTAGGTTTTAACAGTAACTGGTTTATTGCTCGCTAAGAACTACATACAGCTTCATTCAAGTATGATTGACTGCTCTGATGCCATTCTGCTGCTTCTCCTCGAGTCTCTCTTGCATGTGATCTCTTACATCATCATACTGGGAGGTGTTACTCACACTGTCCAGACATTAACCCTTTCAAACCTTTATACTATAATCGGCAATCCTGTGCCTGATGTCCTTTTCCATTGATTGTGTGAAATGAGCTGCCAATTCGCTGTGAGTCCACTTACATTACTGGAGAAAGCCAATTTTATCCCCCCTACTGTGTCTTACCAGGTCTCTACACCTTTTACACTCTATTCCTGAGGCTTCCCCAAAGGATCGTAACTGGCACAGACCCTTCACTGTAATGGTAATGAGACATAATAAGTTCCCCACCACACCCTACTCCTCTCTTCCACATTGCCCCCCACCTCCCACCCTCTGCCAACCATTTTCCTGGGTAGTTTCTAGCTGATTGCCCCAGCATGGGGTCAACCAGCAGAACATGATTCTGTGACTTGCCCCACCAGAGTCATACCAAGCAGAGAATCCTGACAACAGACCAAAGACATTTGGATAAGTGTTCATTCTTCTAAGCCAGGGTTATCCAACCTTTTTGGGCAGGGGGGACACACTACAATTTTTGTCTTATGTAGGGGGCCATTGGGACAATTTCAGAAAGATAAAAACATTAAAAATTTATCTTACTATTAATCAAAACAACAATTGTACATTTTTGTGCAGAAGCTTTAAATGAGAAGCCTAGACTTACATCGTCATCACTATGTTGGACACTGATTTAGTGAGATACCTGGCAGTTTTTGCTTGCACAAGTAGTCAATGTAGCCCGCACACTTCTTGTACCGATGGGGAGTATTCCGGATAGATGCCCATATGTCAGGAGTGATCTTGATCACTCTCTCTCCTCTCTCCCTGTCTCTGTCTCTCTCTCCCTGTGTCCCCCCTCTCTGTGTCCTCCCCTATCTGTGTCGTTCCACCCCCGTGTCATCCTCACTGTCTGTGTCCCCCCTCTATTTCTCTGTCTCTCTCTCTCTATTCCTCCTTTCTCTGTTCTCCCCTCTCTCTCTATTCCTCCTCTCTCTGTTCTCCCCTCTCTCTCTCTCTGCACCCCCCCGTCCCTCCTCTCTCTCTCTCTGTCCCCCGTCCCCCTTTCTCTCTCTCTGTCTCAATCCCCCTTCCTTCTCTCGCTGACAGTTGCAGTGAGCGAAAACGCTCAACAGATGGTTAGTCAGTTTTAAAAAAAATCACAAGTCAGTTTCACAGCTGACAGCTACAGACATCGGGAACAGTGGTTTCCCAACTTCAGACAGATTTTGGGTTCCAACACAGGAAAACCCCAAATCTGTCTGAAGTTGGGAAACTGCTGTTCCTGATATCAGCTATGAAACTGACTTGCGTTCATTTTTAAAAGCCCATCTGCAAGAAGAAGCCAGTGGAGAATTTGCCATCTCCATTCATGGATCCCTGGTGAAGAAGAGGAACGGCTCCGGGTGCAGTTTACGTCCACGGGCCGGATCTTGACCCGCGGGCCATATGTTGGACAAAGCTGGTCTAAGCTCACTGCCCAACTTCCCCCAGGATGCTTTCAGGCAATCAGAGTTTGCTGGCTAGTGATCACCATTAGCAGCCAGTAAGCCCTGATATTGGAGGCTTGAGTAGCCTGTGGTTGCACGAAAGTTTCCTGCCTGTCTGCCAGCATACCAGATAATGGCCCAGGGCAGGAACTCCCTGTGCTCCTAGACCTGTTCAGTAACACTGCATTAAAAGCAAAATACTGCGGATGCTGGAAATCTGAAATAAAAACAAGAAATGCTGGAAACACTCATCAGGTCTGGCAGCATCTGTGGCGAGAGAAGCAGAGTTAACGTTTCAGGTCAGTGACCCTTCTTCAGAACTGAACCTGAAACGTTAACTCTGCTTCTCTCTCCACAGATGCTGCCAGACCTGCTGAGTGTTTCCAGCATTTCTTGTTTTCATTTCAGTAACACTGCACTTTGGGTGAGATTCTCTTCTCCAGTTAGGGGAGGGACGGCAGGGAAACATTCCCTTAAAGATCCGAAAATATTAATCAAAGGAAAGCAGGGAGCTTCCCTAGTGCTCTGTCAATATTCCTCCCTCAATCAGCACTACAAAAAAACAGAATTGACTCTCATTGTTCAATGTTGGACTGTGCTGTGCTCAAAATGCCTGAACAATTTTAATTTATGCTTTGTGAATCATTTATGATGTTTCTGAGAGGTTATAAGATGCCAGTTAAATGCAAGTTCCTTTTACAAAGCGATCGTAAAAGTACAACCAGGCAAATTATAGCCTCCTGGAATGATATATCACAGAAGGAGGCCATTCTATCCATTGTGCCTGTGCCATCCAATTAATCTCACTCCCCCACTCTTACCCCATAGCCCTGTAAATGTTTTCCATTCAAGTATTTATTCAATTCCTTTTTGAATGTTACTATCAAATCTACTTCCACAACGCTTTCAGGCAATGCATTTCAGATGGTAGCCAGTGGCTGTGTGAAAAATATTTCCTCATGTTGCCTCTGGTTCTTTTGTCAGTCACTTTAAATATACTCTTTGGTTATTTGACATCATTAGTCAGTGGAGATAAATGAAAGGATATGAAATTAATCTCCTTCGGAGATGGTTGTAGAGGAAAGTAATATATATATTTAAAATAATGAAAGGTATGGGTCAAATAATTTCTTCAAACCATTCCTGAAGGAAGGGAAAATGAGAGTATCAATGGGTTGGATTTTACCATGGGCTTCAGAATGTAAAGAGGGTCCTGAGCCCACACTTGTTGCAGCGGCACCCGCTTGCCAATTTTACTGCAGGCAGCCTCCTAATTGGCCAATTAAGGATGCCGGGCGGGTTCCTGATGCTGCAGGCCCAATCAGAAGGCCAGCAGCTGTGAAGCCTCAGGGCAGACTTCAGGGCACCTCCAGGTAAGTAAATTAAAATCAAACAATTCAGGGGGGCTGAGCATCAGAGGAGAAACCCCTCCTGGGGGACACCAGGGGGGTGTTTGTTGGAGCCACGGGGGGGGTGCTGTCTTTACTGCCCGCTGCCCGCTCTTTGGGCCATGGAGCCTCTGGCTCCGATTGACCCCCAGGCTGCCGCATCAAGACAGCCTCCATTAAGCTGGTGGGCTCCCCACTCACAGGGGGCCGTACTGCTTTTGGCAAAATGCCAGCTGCTCTGTCCTTAATAAGGCCTTTAACTATGCAAATTGGCTGCCCATCTCTGCTTCGCAGCCTGCCGCTGGGAAACTTCCCCAGTGACGGGACTGCATCAGAGAGCCATCCCGACTCCCTGCTAATTTCCCGCTCTCCCCCGCCTCCGTTCCCGCCGTGCGAGGGCAGGTAAAATTCTGCTTAATGTTTGCAGAATGTTAGCTCCTGATCAAATATAATTCTCCCAAGAGGCTACTGATGAAAAAGTCAACTGTCATCCTGTGAATCAGGAGTCAAAGCTGTGGATTTCTTTCAGAAACACTTGATATGATTGTAACACAGCCAAAGAGATGTAGATCTAGATATGGGTTTAGATGGCAGGATGGCCAGCTGTTTGCAGGGATTCAAAAGGACTTTGAATTTAAGTAACATAAATACTTGAGCTATGAGGGGAGAGATAAGACAGAGATGACTGTCAAAAGCAGTAATCCAGATATCGGTACAGTAAGCGAAAGGGACAAATCAGGAGAATGAGATTTTACATAGAATTTACAGCACTGTAACAGGCCATTCGGCCCAACTGGTCTGTTTTTGGTGTTTATGCGAATGAGACTCCTCCCACCCTGCTTCATCTAACCCTATCAACATGTCAATCTATTCCTTTCTCCCTCATGTACTTACCTAATTTCCCCTTTAATGCATTAAGTTGCTGCTTTTATTACACCAATCAGCCACTGAGTTCATATCAAATTTACGTCTGTCCTATCAAACACTATCACAATTTTAAAGACCTCTGCTAGGTCATCTCTCATTCTTCTCTTTTCCAGAGACAAGAGCCCCAGCCTGTTCAGTCTTTCCTAATAAGTATAGCCTCTCAGTTCTGGTATCGTCCTCTAGATCCTTTCTGTAATATGGAGGTCAGGACTGTGCACAGTACTCCAAGTGTGATCAAACCAAGTGCACTTCTCTGTTCTGCAGGTCTTTGCATTTTTCAATGCTTCTCTTTATCTGTCAGGTGCTGAGTTTGGTGCAGGCCCCAAAGTAACCTTTCCTTGCCTGTGAAACATCCTGTTGATTGAATTTTTTCTTTTTTAAGATAATAGCAAAACGCGTTAAGAATGTCCTAAAGTATGTCTGCAAAGCTTAATCTGAAAAGATATAATGGCCTGAGAATCCATCTCTCTGTGAACGTATGAAGTACAAAACTGATGGACTGGAAAAGACCAGCTGGCCCATCAAGTCTGCCCCACTCCATGATGGCCAGACCATTATGACTAGATACCCTCTCCTCAAACCCCCACTCCCCACTACAACAATGTAGTCTCCTGGAAGAGGCAAAAATCCAGAAGAAATTCCCAGGGCCAATAAGGGAAAAAAAAATCTCCTTAAAATTCCTCTGCGACCCCCTCAAGCAATCGAAACCAGACCAGGAGATGTCCTGGACCAAAACTTATCCATAAAGGGACTTAGCTTCTAAGTGATGTGATATCTGCCACAGTCTAGAACTGGTCCAGCTCTCATACTTTACCACATGATAAATACAGGGGACCATTTTCTACATCACCATCTGATGGCAATTTGAGTGAGCGAGTCATCCACTCAGTTTTCATTCCATGTCTACAAAGGCAGGGCAATCTGCTCTGCCAGGTTTCTGCCCAGGCTGTGAAGAGTAAAAATTATCCCCCAAGCTAGTCATTGTTGTACAAATTGGTTTGTGTTGCGACTGTTTTTTCAGGTGTAAAATAGGCACAAATCATGCCAATTTGGTGAGAGGGTGACCTGCCCCCTATCTGCACAGGCGCTGATCCCAATGCGAAACGTTGGGGTTGGGGGTGTGGGGTGGGGGTGGCAGTGCTTTTGTTTTCCAGGCCTAAGACAGGAAGTTAGCCCCTTAAAAATGTAAACTAGGGTCATAACACCTGTTGAAGGACTCCATCAAGAAATCGGTTGTCGATAAACAAGGACAGGCATCAGGCCTACCCCATTCAGGATTCTTCAGCAGCTGCCAATGTAAGTTAGTGACTAGGAGAGCACCCCAACATCACAGCAGTGGTAATCGGGCCTTTCTCTCTCCCCCCTGGGTAGCCAAATGCAACCTCCCCTCCCAGGACTGGAATGAACCACCCTTTCCAGACCGCAATCTACCCCGTTGACAATGTCTTCTTCATGCTCGTCACAAAAAAAATCACTAACACATTGTCACGACCAGGTGAGAAAGGGGTCTAGGGGTTCCCTCCAGCCTTCACCTGGTCTTACCGTAACAGGGTTTAATTTTAAACGCACCGTGTTTTTAGCTCCCCCTTGATGAATCCCTGTTCATCACTTTCCAATTGTAAGGCAAGGAAACCAGCCAAACAGGTTTTCTTAGGTTTAAAGAAGAAATGTTGAACTTTATTAAAGTTAAACTCTAATTCGGTTAATGCCTACGGATATGCGACGCGCCCACTCGAGCATGCATATGCGATTCACACATGCAGATAGAGTCAGAAAAGAGCAGAAGAAAATAAAGTGGAAAAGTTTGAGGCAATATCTGAAGATGGTTTTGGTTTCAGTTTTTCGGGCTCACTGTAGAGTTCTTGATTGTAGATAGGTCTTGCTTTTTGTTGGGGCCGAGTATTCCTCTTAAACTTTGTTCGATGTAGGAGACTTTTCTCTCTTGAGGTTCACGTGTCTTCAGTGGGTCCAGAGGCTTTTGAGAAAGAGATGGGGGCAGACAAGAGAGGTCTTCTCAGTCCAGGAACAAACAGTCTCTCTCAGTTCAAAAGCTGTCAGTACAATTCAAAACTCCCCAAGTTGGCCAGTAGGTTAGTCCCATGACCAACTGGTGTAACCACTTCTGTGTTTGTGGATTCCCTTGTCCTAGCAGACCCTGGGGGAATGTCTCTTCTTACACACAATACCTGGTGATCAAAGTCCATTTTAGGATAAGTGGATAAGGAAAGTAACCTTTCTTGTCCCAATTGGTCTGCAAATGTTCTCCAGCCAAGTGTCTGGCAGCCCTTGTAACAGGCCTTCTCTTCCCAGCAACAATTTGAAATTTAATGTCCATATGGCAAAGTTTATATGCCTCATTCTTGGCAGTGGGGTCTGCATGACAACATTGTGAACATTCTAAACGATGTCTAATCAACAAAGAATATCTCCACAAAACACATTGACTGTGTCACTACACATAGCAACCAAAGGAATTCTTACCATGTGTGCTTTAGTTACAAAGTATCCAATCCAAAATGTGGACCATTGGTGCTCTTTGATTGAATACATAAATAAAAATCATCCAGTTACACACAGAGTTTACAGCACATGAACAGGCCATTGGACCCAACAAGTCCATGTTGGTGTTTATGCTCCATACATTCCTCCTCCCACCATAGTTCATTGCAGCTTATCAACATATTGTTCTATTCCTTTCTCCCTCATGTGTTTATCTAGCTTCTCCTTAAATGTATCTATACTATTCACCTCAATCACTCCATGTGGTAGAAAGTTCCACATTCTCCCCACTCACTGAGAATTAGTTTACAGATATGGGTGTCTGGTTTAGGGAGTCCAACCTCCTGCCCTTGCAGGCCTATTCCAACCTGCTTCCCAATTTTACCCAGCCCAATGAGCTCACCCAAGCAGATCTGTTTCTGGACATCGGCAGAGAAAAGTGCAGGGAAGTTGACATACTCATGAAAAGTGCTCACCACTAACAAAAGCTGACGGCAGAAGCAGCTGAACTAGTTACTGGGGGATTCATCATCTCAGCGCTGTGCGTTTTTTTTAGCCCATGTATTTGAGTTAAATTCCTGTCTGTACTATTTTTAATGTAATAATTCACCCACTTATTTTGACAGGTTAATGGCTGTTAAAACACCTCAAGAGAGGAACTTAACACAAGTACATTAACCAGTGCCCAAGAAATAGCAAAAAATTAATCACCTAGATTATTCCAAATCTGTTGGCACTTTAGGCTGTTCCAGGGTGTTAAAGGAAATGTATCTGAAGATGCCAGGACTGATTTTTCAAGCTTGTATTGCCTTAACCACTGGCAGGACTAACAGGAAACTGGGAGCATTATACTCATTGGGCCTAAAACCATGGGTATTGCCCCCATGATTTTCTGATATGCACAGTCCATGGGTAAGGACCCCACCTTTCCAACACAAATCACCTGATATATTTGTGTATGTTTTGCAAGTGTCCATTTGTTTCACTGGGTAGCATTCTTGCTTCTGAACTAGAAGGTAACAGGTTCACGTCCCACTCCATAACCAGCCATTGAGTTCAAATCAAGTCTACATCTGCCCTATCAAACCTCTTCAGAATTTTAAAGACTTCTATTCAGTCACCCCTCAGCCTTCTCTTTTCTAGAGATGAGAGTCCCACCCTGTTCTGTATTTCCTGATAGTTATAACCTCTCAGTTCTGGTATCATCCTTGTAAATCCTTTTTGCACCTTCTCCAGTGTCTCTGAATCCTTTTTGAAATATGGAGACCAGAATTGCGCACGGCTCTTCAAGTGTGGTCTGAGCAAAGCTCTACATGTCTTATGCATAATTAGACATTTTCCACAGACCACACATGCTCAGTAAGAGAGGCTTCACATCTTATATCAGACCTCAACAGCTTCATGCCTGTAAGGCATAAAATTGTGATGGACTCAAATAACCACTCTATTTAAATTTAGCCATACACTCAACAGTTTAATTCCCTAAGCAAATGACTGAACGTGTACCAATCAAAAACCAATCCCATTCAGTTGACTGGTCAGAAATGCCACCATTCATGAGCTAGTCAGTACCAGAAAACCAACAAGTCAAACTATTCAAAAATGGTTTGTTCCAACTTCTTTTGGCTGCCACGTTGCTTTTCAAGTAATTGGTTCCACTAGGATCAGGAGTCTAGTTTTCAATAGTATAATTGATCTGTGTTTGATTGTGTTAGTCTGTTCACTGATTGATGTTCACAGTGCTTAATTGTTTAAGCCTCTAGGTGGAGTTTAAGAGTTAATGAATGGAAACCATTGACAAGGTTCCAAATAAAGAGACCTGAGTTCTAGTCTAGACAATGTGTAGAAATCTTGTAAGTGCTGAGATATTTTAAAGTACTGTAAATAAACCTGTTGTTGACTGTGAACTAGTGTCATCCCTGCATTGCTCTGAGATAAATCAGATATATAAAATATCCAGCAAACCAGCGAATACTAACAAGCAGTCTCTGTTGTAATCATCAGTCCAGAGAAACAAACATCATGGGTGGTAACAGGGAAAGGCTGGTTTCTATTTGGAGATAGCACTCAACACAGAAAGGTGAAAATCAGCTGTAGTTTTAAAGTTTCAGTGACCTTCCTCCTGGTCAGTCACTGTGACCCCTTCACTAAGATCCAGAAGTATTTCTGCATTTCCAGTGTTCAGAGCTTCAGAGAAATTTGTAGCCTGGTCCTCTACATTTACCAAACAGGGATTGTGAAGTGCGTCAAAATTTTGTGATGCACACATCCCAACAAACAACAGTTTTCACTCGCATTCAATTCAGAGTTTGTGCAAATGTTATACGTACATTGCAAAAGTTCAAAAGATTGAAAGTCAACATTAACACAGTGAAGCTAGAAGTTTGTCTGGGCCAGAATCAACACTGAACGGTCAGTGCGCACCTTAGACTGGCCTGGTGCCTCCAGTTTGAGATCGTGCCTGGGGCCTCATGTAAAGCATATGGGCATACTGCCAGTGCCTGCTCCCCCCACCCCCCCTTCTTGGGCAGCTGGTGCAACTAATTTCAGGTTGTTTTCCTTTCCAGAAATGGCCTTAGATACTACTAAGGTAGAGAGCAAGGGAGTTGTGGGAGGAAGGCCAGCAGGAAAGGGGCTGATCATGACCAGCAGTGTCTGTCAGGAGCATGTGCAGAGACGAAGGGAGCAATCGAGCTCATCCTGGCTCCACGCAAAGGAAAAACTTATTTTTAGTTTGCGGCTGCTGAAGAATCATCACAACTGATTTCTGTGTGGGGGCCTAAAGCTGGTTCTTCATTTACATATGTAAGGCACCAGGGATATCTAAAGGATGTTCTGACACAGGACATTTTTCAGGTGTCTTTGGTCACAGGACATTGGTCTGCGAAATTGGTCCATTTTATGTCAGTAAAACAGGTGCAATGAGATCTAATTTCTACCAACAACAACTTGCATTTATATAGTAAAGTGTCCTAAGGTGCTTCACAGGAGCATTATGGAACAATATTGGAACACCGCATCACATAAGGAGATATTAGGCCGGATGACCAAAAGCTTGATCAAAGAGGCAGGTTTTAAGGATTGCCTTAAAGGAGGAAAGAGAGAAAGAGAAGCAGAGAGATATAGGAAGGGAATTCCAGAACTGAGGGCTCGAGCAGCTGAACGCAATGCCAGCAATGGTGAAGCAATTAAAATCGGGAATGCTCAATAGGCCAGAATTAGTGGAGCGCAGAGATCTCGGGAGGAGATTACAGAGATCCAGAGAGGGTGAGGCCATGAAGTGATTTGAAAACAATGTGAATTTTAAAATCAAGGTGTTGCTTGACTGGGAGCCAATGTAGGTCAGAGAGCCCAAGGGTGATGGGTGAGTGGGTCTTGATGCAATTTAAACCCAACAATATCCCAGTCTACTTTCTTAAGGGGAAAGTGAATAAAGAAAAATGTTTTTGCTCAACTCTTCCAAAGTAAATGCATCAACCAACTTTCTCAGCTTGCTTTCCATGTCTATATGCACTTGTTTAATGGAAAAATATTAATTGTTGGTGTCTTTTTTTCCCCTTGTTACAGGTGGAGAGGTTCCTTACACCACTTTAGCTACCCGAATGATGATGGGAGTTTGGTGGCTTTTCGCCCTGATCGTTATATCCTCCTACACAGCAAACCTGGCAGCATTCCTCACAATCAACCGCATTGAAAACTCCATTCAGTAAGTGCCAAGATCGGGTGCCATCAGAATAAGCTATTTAGTTCTAAGATAAGATGCCATGAATGGATTCTCACTGTAGCTGGAATTATGGCTTAATGATTCATTTTGTGTGGGAACCAAATCCAATTTTGTACAACGACAGGATGTCACAATAGAGTGAAATCAGTACATTATCTTATCACATATCTTCAAAGTATAATCAACACCACTTAAGTGAATGGGGAAGAGTTAATGGGTAGATTTGACTACGTACAATATTGTCACTATATTCCATTTCACTGTACTGCACATAGTTAAAATCTACGAGAATATTTCAGTTTGGTGCACCAGCAGCTCTCAGTGGGCGGGACTTCCTGTCCCCAGGGTCCTGATATAAAGGCCCCCTGGTGGCCTCACAAGTGCCTGATTGGCTCATGATATGGTGGGCCTTCCCCAAAGGACGCAACACTGGTCTCTCACCAGCTCTCCAGCCGGCAACTGAGAACCCCGTCACCTCCATAAAATTCCTCCTCGATTGTGTAGTAGATTACAGGATGCACTTACTTGCAGTGTTGCTGATGAGAAATCGAGATTAAGGGTCAGGAGCTGCAAGTACAGGGAAACACTGACTGGGAGTAGAATTTAACTTTCACCATCAGACGGAAAATTATACCAGGGCTTAGACGGTTAAATGAGACGGTTGCATAAATTTGGCTCATGTTTCCTTGAGTTTAGAAGATCGAGAGGTGATTGATTTAGATGTTTAAAATGATAAAATGATTCAGTAGAGTATATACAGAGAAAATATTTCCTCTGGTGGAGGAATCAAGAACAAGGTGACACAATCTTAAAATTAGAACTAGGCTATTCAGGAGTGAAATCAGGAAGCAGGTTTCCACAGAAAAAGTAGGCGAATTCTGGAACCCTCTCCCCAAAAGCATTATACGTCAATTGAAATCTTAGAGACTTAAGATCAATAGTTTTTTTAGGTAAGGGTATCCAGGGACAAAGAGACTAAATGCAATCCATGGAATTGAGGTACATATTAGCCAGGATCTGAAAGAATGATGTAGCAGTGTCAAGGGGATGAATGGTTTACTCCTGTCCTTATGTTCTGAGTATTCTGCTTGATGGATGGGATGGCTGTGGATTGACAAGTTTATAATTTTTGCCGCCTTTCGAAACAATTATCTTTGCCCGATTTATTTTGCAATGAGCTATGAACAAGTATTGAAACATACATCTGACTTGGATATACAGACCGAAACAGGCCATTCGGCCCAACTAGTCTGTGCTGGAGTTTATACTCCACACGAGTCTCCTCCCATTCCACCTGCCTCACCTCAACCTTTCAGCATATGATTCCATTCCTTTTTTCTTCTGTACTCGTCTAGTTTCCTTTTGAAAGCATCCAACCTATTTGCCTCAACCACTTCCATTGGTAGCGATTTCCACATTCTAACCACTTTCTGAGTAAAGAAATTTCTCCTTATTTCCCTATTGGATTTATTAGTAACTATATCTTGTAGTTATGGCCCCTAGTCTTGGATTCTGCCACAAGTGGAAACATTCTCTCCACATCTATCCTGACCAACCCATTCACAGGTCACCTCAAAGTCTTCTCTTTTTTAAAGAAAAAAAAATCCCCAACCTCTTCAATGTTTCCCGATAGCAGTTATCACTCAGCTATGGTACCATCCCCGTAAATCTTTTTTGTCTTGTGATAAATGCTTATAATATTCATATCATAAGGGCCACCTCTCCATATTTGTGTTGGTGGTGTCCATCAGCCGCACATTTTGGGCATTTGCAGGCATGTTGCCCTCAATTCTCTGGGGCGTGTGCCCGTGATCTTCCCACATGCATTGCCAGTGGGCAAGGCTCCTAACTGGCATCACAGACTTGGAAGGCTGGAACTCAGAAAAAGGACCATTAGATAACAACAACAACTTATATTTCTATGGCGCCGTTACTGTAATAAAATGTCACAAAGCGCTTCACAGGAGCATGATAAAACTAAGTATGACACTGAGTCACAAAAGGAGATATTAGGTCAGATGACCAAAAGCTTGGTCAAAGAGGTAGGTTTCAAGGAATGCCTTAATGAAGAAACACGAGGTGGAGAAGTGTAGGGTGGGAATTCCAGAGCTTGGAGCCCAGGCATTTGAAGGCGTGGCCACCAATGATGGAGCAGTTAAAATCGTGGATGCTAGAATAAGAGGAATACAAATATCTCAGAGGGTTGTGGGACCGGAGGAGATTACAGAGATAGGGAGGGGCAAAGCCATGGAGAGATTTGAAAACAAGGATGAGAATTTCAAAATCAAGATTTTGCTTAACTGGGAGCCAATGTAGGTCAGCTTACATGGGGATAATAGGGGAATGGAACTCGGTGTGAGTTAAGACATGGGCAGCAGAGTTTTGGACAACCTCAGGTTTACAGAGAGTAGCATATGGGAGAGCAGCCAGAAGTGCGTTGGAGTAGTCAAGTCAAGAGGTAACAAAGGCACGAATGAGGGGTTCAGCAGCAGAGATGGGGGCAAAGTCGGGTGATATTACGGAGGTGAAAATAGGCGGTCTTAGTGATGGCACAAATATGAGGTTGGAAACTCAACTCGGCGTCAAATGTGACACCAAGGTTACGAATAGACTGGCTTAATCTTTGACTGTTGCCAGGAATGGAGGGATGGGCAAATGAATTAAACTGGTATTCTGAATTGTTGGAGTTACTTATTTCAAGGTAGCACACCAAATCTGAAATGGCCGATCAGCAGATTAAACGGTTCCTTTCACTTTTAAAGTCAAATGCGTTTTGAGCGAAGAAGTAACAACATTTCCTGAAAGCTGGAAGTATCGAATCTGTACAGATTGATCAATGTCTGCTTCCAATGAGATCAGTCCTCCAGAAGTGGCAGTACATCGTAAGTTATTGGAGAACAAAACAACTTGCATTTCTATAGTGCCTGTCATAACCCCAGGATGTTCCAGTCTCTAGCCAGATCCAGAAAACCCAAGGATACATCTGAGTGCAATGAAGTGAATTGATTGTAAAATTTGATTTTAAAATTCTTATTCTTGTTTTCAAATCCCTCTGTGGCCTTGCCCCTCCCTATTTCTGTAAACTCCTCCCCCTTCCAAGATGTCTGGGCTCCTCCAATTTTGGCCTCTTGCACATCCCTGATTTTAATCACTCCACCATTGGTGGTCGTGCTTTCAGCTGCCAAGGCCTTAAGCTCTGGAATTCCCTCCCTAAAGCTCCCTTCCTCTCTCTCCACTTTTAAAACATTTCTTATAACCTACCGTAGATTGCAGTGTATAAGTTAACCTTTGAAGCCTCCAAATATCATTCCAAAAATGGGGGTTGACTTTATACACTGAGTATAAAATGTGATCTGCCTATGTGAGAACCATAGGAAAGTTATGGCACAGAAAGAGGCCATTCAGCTGGCTGAAAATATTAGCCGTCCAATCTAATCCCACCTTCTAGCACCTGATCCGTAACCTTGCAGGTCACAGCACTTCATGTGCAGGTCCAAGTACCTTTTTAATGAGTTGAAGGTTTCTGCCTCTATGATCCTACCATGCATCCAGGCAGTGAATTCCAGACATGCACCACCCTCTGGGTGAAAAAGCTTATCCTCATGTCCCTCTAATAGAACCATAGAAAAGTTATGGCACAGAAAGAGGTAAAAGTGAGTGGTCACCATTTTGAAATGTGAAAAAAAAAGACACCGGTAATTCATATTAAATTAATGTGGCACTGTTTATTAAATAAATTAATTCTACAAAGAAAGCTTTAACCACAGTCAAAGCATTCTAAAACCCATCTACCTATCTCCATCAACCATTTATCTATTCCACTTAGTGCGAACATGATCCTTGAAAGGCTTGTTGAGGCACACATCCAAAGGTTGAACTACGGACGTTAGACCGCCTGGTATAACTGCAATGTGGGCGTTATTTCGTCACAGGCACCTCTTGATCTGATCTGAACATATCCCACACTAATAAGCTGCATTTTTCACGTAGGCCACTGGGCGGCCTATTCCATGCATTATCGATCCACAACTCCACTCCATCCTCATCCATCCAACCGTTATCATGGACATGCACAAAAACACCTGCAGGGAACTTGATATTCGGCATGGTTTTACATTTGAAAATTACCATCGGCTTTAATTTTGTTCTGTCGGCCGTGCAGGCTGTCACCACCGTAAATCTTGTCTTTTCATATCCTGTAGTTTTCACTGGAACTGTTTTTGAACCTTTCCACTCCACAGTTCAGTTGCTGGGCATATGGAAATTCATGGGCGTTTCATCCATGTTGCCAATGTGGCATAATGGATACTCGTGTTTTTGCCGCAATCTGAAGATGAATTTTGGAATCAAGGTCTTTTGGTCGTGTCTGAGCAATCTTGGTCTTCCGCCGCAACACTAGACATTATCGTTCCATAAAGCAGCTACACCAACTAGCTGTTGCTCTGAAATCTTTGCTGGACTCAGACTTTGATTTGGCTCACTTAAGTGCATTGCCTTTCTAGTGACGATGTAACCATTCTGTCGATTTTGGAGGACCCATTCCGATACATATTTCTCAGGATCGGGCCAGTGACTGGTCCCTGTTCTCATGGTGCATTTGCTCTTGGGCATCTTCTTCATGGTGGATTTCTTCTTCCTCTCTCGCACCAGTTTTTCACTGACACCGAATTCCCTCACTGCAGCACAGTTATTTGCCGAGTTATCAAACGTTACGACTTTTAGCTTGAAACCAGCTTCATACATCATTTGTTTTGCTGGAGGATTCATTTCTCCTGGTTCGCCAGGCGGGGTCTGCTCTGTGTGGGCATGTCTTAAACTCATAGAGTCATCTGCACAACACAGCTCATATCACCTGCTTGATCCCTTGCGCCCATTTATAAGTTAAGTTAAATAAGCATTTGTGGGGCAAAGAATTGAGGCTGACTACTAATGTGAGTATAACATGTCGTGGCTGAAAAGGGGGGTCAACTTATACCCCGAGTATATGCAAAAACATGATTTTTGGGGCCGGGAAAATGGGGTCATCCTATACGCCGGGTCGACTTATACTCATACTGCACAACCTATGGTACCTCTTTGGCCAGGCTTTTGGTCCCCTGCCCTAATGTCTCCTTATGTGGCTCAGCGTCAAATTTTATTTAATAATGTTCCTGTGAAGCAGCTTGGAAACTATAAATGAAAGTTGTCATTATTATTGAATCATCTTTATATCCTTTACTGAAATGGTTAGATGTAAGTGTGACGGTTTTAAGCTTTGCCTTGATATTTCTTTCATGCCGTGTTCTAAAGTCTACTCCTGTAAGTATGCCCGTGATCCTTATGAGCTAGAGTGTGACTTCATTCTCTGAATGGGGGTTATTTGCAACTTCAGAGAGTGCAGAAAACTGACTGTAGTGGATTGGCCACCCCTTTGTACACCCCACCTTCAGTACAAGAGAAAATTGAGCGGGGTTGTATAATAGGCCACCTAACCATCAGGGTCAGTTTTCTGCTCCTACTGAAGCTAAGCATTGGCGTCCCCCTGCACCACCACCCCACCCCATGTCCTGCAGTATTGCCTTAGGACAGATACAAGCCCTCAGTATTATTTATAACTGAGGATCTCTCTGCTTTTGGAAATTCAAAATGAATTTGTCAAAATTAAATAAGGCTGACAATTATTCCGTAACCTGAAGGTACACAAGCTGCCTGTCGCCCGAGGACAACCCTTGGAGCATCAAGACTGTCATCCAATATATGTTGGGCACCAATCCAATTGTCAACTCTTGCAAAACACATCTGAGTCACTCGACAATTCACAGAAGGAAACAAGCATGTAGACAAGATTGCAATTAAAACATTAGCATGTTGATGTCTTCCTGACTAAATTGTTAGACAGTTCTATAAATTTCAGAGAACCTGAGTTATTAGGATGGTTGATTGGGTTGTAGAGCTATCCTCAGTCTAGTAAGAAGCCTGAAGTGATGGAATAAGCCACTAAAGCCATTGAGGTGATAGTTGCCATTGTTCCTACCCCTGCCCCACTACAAAAGGAAGACTGACTCCCAGAGTAAACAAACCCTCTTTCAAGAGAAGGATGTAGATCAGCATGGGAGGGGACTAGGCCTCACACAAAGTCCAGCCCAGGACAGTGCCAAGCAATCCATATAGGTTGAACCAAGGCTAAAACCAAACAGATTGCCTTGTTCCATAAACGCAGATTGCACCCCGAGTCTGTACACTTGCGCGAGCAATGTTGCCAAGCATATTGCAAATTGAACTCCACCTTCATGAGTTATTTACAATATTGTCTTCAAATGTGTGCAAAAATTTCCTTTAAAATGAAAGGAGTTTACGTCATTGAACCATATGACTTGTTTCATTCATTTTTACTGCTCCACAAAATCCCTGTAGTTCATTCTCCCTGTCAATCTTTTACTGTATTTCTGTGTTAGGAGGAAATTTTTTTTTAAAAAGTTACCACATCTCTTTTGTGATTGTTTCCACTTCTGATTCAACAGTCTTCAGATATTTTGGGGCCACGCCAAGTCCTGAGGTTAAACCTTTTTCAACTGTAGGAGATTCTTTTCAGGTAGCAAGCAGGTGCTTCTAGTCCCTTCTGATGTGCAACACCCATCAAAAGTTCCTGTTAGTTACTTGCTGATGTTTTCAGGCATATCCCTTTGTTTGGGTAAACACTGCAAATGCATTGGGACAGCTTCACTTATGAAGAAACAAAAGCAAGACACTAGTATGCAAAATATGGCTGCTTCCAGTCTGTTTGTCACAGTTTTGTCTACCCTGTACATTTCTCTACATTAACAAAAGAAAGACTTGTATTTATATAGTGCCTTTCCTGACCACTGGACAGCCAATTAAATACTTTTGAAGTGTAGTGTTACAACCGTTGTTGGAGGAATGTACTGTCTTTCTCTAGTCCCACTATTCCACTGGTCACAACGTATGTTTAAATGTTTTACCCAGTTACCGATATGGTCAATTATATACATTATATTAGTTTCAGGATAAAAAAAATCCGCCAACCAGGTTTCTTTATTAATCAGCAAAATTATTGATTTATTATAAAACAAGACTTATTCAATAAAGATGCAAAGCCGATCAACACACACTTTGAAATATGGAAGTATAAATATATGTCCTTCTAAAATAACCTCACACACACACACTGGTTAAAGAAAAAATAAAGAAGAATGAATAAACTAGCTCTGCAGAGATTAACTTTAAAAAAATACTTTGGCCATGTTATTGTCAATTCTGGAAGAAAAAGGATATGATATAGAATGTCCCAGATGGTCTTTAGTCTGGCGTCCGGTACACGTTGATGGCTGTCACTGGGATCTTTCTGGAGCAGTTCTATTCAGGAGACATCGAGGAGTCATCTTGCAGGTTTTTCAGGAGAATTACTGCATCAGTGGTTTCAGCTATCACACTGGATTCTCAGATGATTTTCCAAAACAGGTGGACAAGGAGGAGTTGGGTGGCTTCTCTCTCAGCAGGCTACACACCATCTGAGCATTCAAACAGTCCAAACCAAATCAAAAGGCCAAAACTCCTGACAATTATAAACCTAGACATGTGACTTCTCTGTAAACAAATTCAATAGCCAGCAAGGCTCCTTATGTTTATTTAGCAATTCATTGTCTCTTCCAGTAAGTGTTTTTCTAAATAAAAATCCAAAGTGTCCTTCAGTAACCCTTTTAAAAAAAAAACAAATCCAGGCATCTCCTCGGTCTTTCAAATGAATCAATTTTCACAATCATTTAAACACGAGTCCTCAAACAATATTAATAATGGAAGCACCTTCATGACAGTAATTACTGTCATAATGTAGGAAACACAGCAGCCAATTCACACACAGCAAACTCTCACAAACAGCAGTATGACAATGACCAGATTATTTACCTTTGCGATGTTGATTGTGGGTAAGTATTGTCCAGCCATTCGGCGATGGGAGCCACATTTAAGTATAATAATGAATGTAAATAAAGGAATTAATTACTTACCTCTTCTTCTATCACAATTGTAAATACGATTTCATATTTCATTAAAATAAGCCTACTTGGTGGTATTTAAATCCTTTTTATCTCTCTGCATTAACCATTATTGCAAAGAAGCTAAAAATCTGAGGACTATAGCGAGCTCGCCACTGGTATCAGACCCACCGGCCGTCCATGTCTCCGCTATAAAGACGTCTGCAAACGCGACATGAAATCCTGTGACATTGATCACAAGTCGTGGGAGTCAGTTGCCAGCGTTCGCCAGAGCTGGCGAGCAGCCATAAAGACAGGGCTAAATTGTGGCGAGTCGAAGAGACTTAGTAGTTGGCAGGAAAAAAGACAGAGGCGCAAGGGGAGAGCCAACTGTGCAACAGCCCCGACAAACAAATTTCTCTGCAGCACCTGTGGAAGAGCCTGTCACTCCAGAATTGGCCTTTATAGCCACTCCAGGCGCTGCTTCACAAACCACTGACCACCTCCAGGCGCATATCCATTGTCTCTCGAGATAAGGAGGCCCAAAGATGTATTGGTTATACGTTACTAATTCACATCCCTTTGCTGTCTTATTTCTTACTTGGAAGCATGGAAATAGAAGACAGTAAACAAGATGTTTTGATAATTACTGAACACAATCACCATTCCCTCATTTTCAGCACAAACTCTGTGATTCTTGTCCAGCACCTCGCAGTTTAGATTCCATTTCAGGCCCTGTAATAAAAAGGATCCAGTCGTTGAATACTCCCCACTCAAGTAATGTTATTTCAGAATAACATGCCCCTTAGGAAATCGCTTCGATGTTTCAAAATAATTGACATTTAAGGGTCTTTCTCTCCCCCTGCCACCTCCCCCACCCAAACACCTACTTTAAGTCAATTCTTTTATTGGTCCCTTTGATTTAAATCGCACGGACAGAGCAACGAGGAGCTTTCACAGTCCTCACAGAAGCCACTCAGACATGAAGGTTTTTGCCATAGATAAATGCACTTAGCATTGACACTGTACATCGATTCCAGTGACCTGTCAGTGCAATGGGGGACAAAACACCCTTAAAAAAGGGGCATCAAATATCTACCAACATTCTCAATATCCTGAAGTAGTTGATCTTCTCTGAGGACAACTTTGCTTCATTAACACGGCAAAAAAATCACGCTACCTGCCCTCAAAATTTGTGTTTTTAACTCTTGGCCAGCCAGCAATTCCACAGAATTCTAGGTTATCTTGACTAGCATTTGTTTTAAGAAGGCACACACTATTTTTAGAACTACTCAAATGTCAAAGTACAGGAAAATTTAACATGCACAATTAAAGTAAACACCAAATTTAAAGGGGTATTTGCATTGTCAATTTAGCAGAATATGTGGGACTGAAGATTACACACCCTTTGGTCAGGATTCCAGAACAAAGGGGGCATAGTCTTAAAATCAGAGTGAAGCCATTCAGGAGTGAAATTAGGAAGTATTTGTTCACCCAAATTGTAGCAGAAATTGGATGCTCTCCTCAAAAGGCCATGGGTTCCAGTTCCATTGAATTTCTCAAAGCTGAGATTGATAGATTTTTGTTCTTCGCCTCAAACACTCCATTGTCTGATGGAACAGGCTCGAGGGGCTGAATGGTCTACTCTTGTTCCTATGATCCTAAGTTCAATTTTCCATCCGTAAAGTAAATTGGACGTGCTGCATGATAAGTAATCAGTTCTCTGTGCCAACGCACTGAGTGCAAAAGCAGGAAAATCATTCCTTTTAATGAAAGTAGTACAGCATTAAGCACTAAAACACTCTTAAATAAAACAGGAATCTAAATACTTCTGCTGATGTTGCTTTCCTTCCTCTTCACTAATTCTTCTGTTTTCTTCTCTATTCCACTTTTATTATGTTAACTTTTATTTTTGTCATCCCAAATAATCTAACGGAGTATTATTGCTATGTTTTTCTTGGCTCCTCGATCTCAGTTTCCATTTTGTCCTCTGATTGGCTGAGGATCCTTTCCAAAGGCTAATCTTTTAACCAATCGAGACATAAAAATATGAAGACGGTGCCACTGCACCATAAATGTGACCAAGTCAATCTTTGATGGGTTTTATCCCCACAAAGCACACATAAAAATGGTTATCTGATTCAGGGAGGGCATTTGGGTAGCTGATATAGGAACATCTACACTCTGGCAAGGAGTTCCTAACTAGAGTTCAGGTCAAAGCACAAGAGAGCTTGACTCTGCATCTTAACTGAACTATACTCGAACTGGTAAATGATTGTCTCTGATTTTAATCCATTCCTCACTCCAACGAACCCAAAAATGTCCACCTCCCTCATTCATAGATGTTCCACAAAGGAAAAGAAACTGAGAATTTTATCGATGCAGTCACTGCATCTCTAAGATAATTCTTAGAGATAAATCCAAACTTTTAGTATGCAAATCTATCTATTTAGATATCGGAATGAACAAAGTTGCATTTATACAGTGTCTTTCACGACCTCAGAACATCCCAAAGCACTTTACAGCCAGTGAAATACTTTGGAAGCATGGTCACTGCTGTAAGGTCGGAAACAGCGGGCTGAATTTTACCAGCCCCCCTGATGTTGGGGTCGTGGCGGGGGAGCTTGGAAAATACCTCCGGGAGAGGTCTGCCACGGGCCTCGACGCCGGGAAGGCCCCGCCCCATTTTACCGGCAGCGGCGAGGCCTCGGGGCAGCAACCCCCCACCACTCAGCAAAAAAAAAACGTAATTTACATATTAAAATCAATGCTAATAAATGAATAATTACCTACCTCGTCGCGACGGCCGTCCCACGCTGATATTCCGGCTGGTTGCCGGACCTCCCGGGCCGTTTGGAGATCCATGACGTAACACTGGTGGGGAGCGGAGAGGAGGGAAATTTTCAGGGCGGGGGGTGGGGGGTCGGGGAAAACTGTTACTATTGGCTGAGGGGATGGTGGGAAGGGGTTGAAGGACAAAGGTAATGAAGTTCGGGGGGATGTTCGGGATGGGAACAACATTTTTTTTAGTGGGGGAAAGACAATAACTGAAGTGTTTGGTCATTGGGCAGTTAGGAGAGGGCCTTCAATCTTTTACTAAATTTAGAAATTTAAATTTCACATCCATTTTACTTTAAAAATTTAAATTACCCGTAACGGCGTTGAAGCCACTTTAAAAATAGCGCCAGCGCCTGCACAGTGGCACCGGACCTGTTGCCAGGGAGAGAGCGCCCGCCCCCAATGATGTAGAGAGGGCAGGCGTTCTGCCCCTTCCATGTTAATGAGCTGCTGTGCACGTCTCGCACCTGCACTGCACCATCTTGGAAGCTCAACGGCAGTGAGCTATAAAAGCCCAATGGATGCATGAATTTTCACAATTTATATGATTACTTCACTTAACTCAGGGCCTCGTGGATGCAGTTATGTATCACCATGTACGTATAGTTGCAAAATAGTTTTAGGTGCACCAAGGTTGGGTTCCTACCCGAGTCCCAAACACACTGAAGCCAAACAGTGCAGCATCAACCCCTTCAGAAGCCAAGTTTGGATTATATCATGGGTAGTATAGCTGCATATTGAAATATTTCTGGCTGTCTACCTGAGAGAATAGATGAGGCCTCAGTTTAATGTCAATGACAACAACAACTTGCATTTACAGAGTGCCTTTAATGTAGTAAATCATCCCAAGGCGCATCACAGGCGCATTAACAAATAATGTTTGACATTGAGCCACATAAGGTGCTATTACAACAGACAACCAAAAGTTTGGTCAAAGAGATGGATTTTGAGGAGTGTCTTAAAGAAGGAGAGAGAAGGTGAGAAGCAGAGAGGTTTAAGCAGGGAATTCCGGAGCCTAGGGCCTAGGAAGCTGAAGGCTCAGCTGCCAATGGTGGAGTGATTAAAATCATACAAAAGAGGCCAGAATTGGAGAAGCGCAGAGACCTCTGAAGGTTGTAGAGTTGGAGGAAATTACAGAAATAGGGAGGGGTGAAGAGGGATTTGAAAACAAGGATGAGAATTTTAAAATTGAGGTGTTGACAGACTGTCCAAATGATGGCCAATAGTCCCACACTCGCCCAGTACCCTACTGAAATGTCAGCAGAGTGGAGCCGAAACTCACAACCTTCTGATGCAGAGGCAAGAGTACCAGCACTGCTACAAGCCATAATGTAGCTTTAGGTGTTAGTTTAACTGTGTATACTTGACCTCCTTACCCATTGTCTCTCGAGACAAGGAGGCCAAAGAAAGAAGAAGACTTGATTTCAGATTTGAAATAACTTGTCCTTCTCGTACATTCAGCACTTTGCTCTAAATCACATTGAGAAACAAGAGCTATTTCTTGAATGTTGCTTCATCAGTGGATAAAACTTTTATTTGTACAGGATATGATTCATTTTTATCACAATCTCCCTGTAATCTCTTGGGTCTGCACATCTTCTGATCTTTGCATCCAAATGTTCTCACTATTTAGTGAGGTTATGACCTGCAGTTCCACTGTTGCTGCCTGAGGACCGAGTAATTTCCTTTCAGTGTTCTGTGTGATGTGTCCTATATTCATTGGGCATGATTTAAAATGTAGCTTAGTAATGATATTTTCTTCTCCTTAGCGAAGAACATTGAAAGTTCATGAACCTGGCCAGTCTCAACCACTCTGCAGAGCTTCTGATGCTTAGTCTTTATCGACTAATCTGTCTCATCTGCTCCTTGCATGCTCTTGATGGCGAGTCCATAATTCACTTGTAGTTAAATGGCATAAGGAAGTGGTGTTCGCCATCATCAATGATTGCCTTGCTGTTGAAAATGTAATTTCTTCAAGGCACTTCACACTATTTCACACTGATTTTCTTCAGCTGGAATCAATTGCAGCAACAATTTCATTCCAGTTTTACCACAACTGATGAATGCCTCGGATAATAAGATAATTTTTGTTGAACTTTTCAAAGTTTGAATTAGGATTCAGCTCCACTCTCCCTCCTTGCTTTCCATATTCTAATGGTTCAAACCATTTTGAACTCTGAGGAAGGGAAAATCATTGGCAAAACATGAAAGGAAGATTTTTTTCTAATGATCTCCCTGATTAAGCAGGGAAATGATGAAGTAGAAATTGAACCACACCCGATTTTCATCCTGTCACATTCAGTGAAGTTAAAAATTACCCCTTACATTTTGAATGGAAAAGGTTCGAACCAATTGCGATCAAACAACATTGTGCCGACAGATAAGTTCAAACTTCAGTTTGTTGCTGTATAGAACTAAATTTCTGACAGAGAGCAAGAAATCTCTTGTATCTATCTATTCATCCATCCATCTGTCTATTGTCTGTCTTATCTGGCTCTGTATCTAATATACACACAATCACTAACAGCTCCTTTTGCAATGCTCACAGTGAGTCAGAGCGTACACTGAAGTGTGACAGGAACAAGCATGATAATTATAGGAAGTGCATACTATGCGCAATACTTTTATTATTTATAGATATATGGGACCCAGACATACATAGGAACATAGGAGCAAGAGTAGGCCATTCAGCCCATCGAGCCTGCTCCGCCATTTAATAAAATCATGGCTGATCATGCACTTCAATGCCTTTTTTCCCACACTATCCCCATATCCCCTGATGTCATTTGTATTTAGAAATCTGTCAATCTCTGCTTTAAACATACTCAATGACTGAGCTTCCACAGTCCTTTGGGGTAGAGAATTCCAAAGATTCACAACCGTCTGACTAAAGAAATGTCTCCTCCTCACTTTTCTAAGTGGCTTCCCCCGTATTTTAAAATTGTGTCCCCTGGTTCTAGACTCCCCAACCAGGGGAAACATCGTACCTGCATCTACCCTGTCTATCCCTTTATAGGAGAGAGAGAGACAGGGTGGATTTTGTTATAATAAGTTCAATTTGAGAAAAATAAATGCGTGTACTGAGAATTGATCTTTAGGAATGCACATTTTGGCAGCTATTAATTGATTCTAGAACCAACAGGTTGGAATAATTTGCTTCAGAACCACATTTTAAAATGGGGAAGCCTATAAAACACAGCACATTAACTTGGTAATGGCTACAGCAGATTTTAACAAGCAGCGAGACACCCTTGTCAGAGAATCTAAAAGTTTCTGTCACTGCAGATTGCACAGGGAAGCAAAGCAAAAGTCATTTATAATTTACTCATTCTGTGACTCTAAAAAATCCAAAGAAATGAATGAAAGAAACGAATATTAACTAAGATTCATTTACTAATTTTCTGCCCTCCATTTCCACTTCTGATTTTGTCCTATCTGAACTCACCCTCAGGTTCCCAGCCTCCTGCCAAACTAGTTTAAACCTTGCCCAACAGCACTAGCAAACCTCTCCGCAAGGATATTTGTCCCGGCCCTGTTGAGGTGCAAACCATCCTTTTTGTACAGGTCCCACCTCCCCCAGAACTGGGCCCAATGCCCCAGAAATCTAAAGCCCTCCCTCCTGCATCATCTCTCCAGCAATGTATTCACCAGCTCTAACCTCCTATTTATATGCTCACTAGCGTGTGGCACTGGGAGTAATCTGGAGATTACTACCTTTAAAGGTCCTGCTTTTTAATGTCTTTCCTAATTCCTTAAACTCTGCCCGCAGGACCTCATCCATTTTCTACCTACGTCGTTGGTACCGATATGGACCATGACCTCTGGCTGTTCACCATGCCCCTCCTGAATGTTCTTTGGCCAGTCAGTGATATCCATGACCCTGGCACCAGGGAGGCAACACACCATTCTGAATTCACACCTGCAGTCACAAAAACACCTGTCTGCTCCCCTAACTATAGAATCCCCTATCACTCTTGCTCTACCAGTCCTCCTTGTACCCCCTGTACAGCTGAGCCACCCATGGTGCCGTGGACTTGAAGCATCACCCTCATCAGTATTCAGAACTGAATACTGGCTGGAGAGTGAAATGCACTTTCGGGACCTGGCTGTTTCTTTTTGACTGTCTGGCAGTTGCCCATTTCCTGTCTCCCTGTGTACCCTTAAGCCGCGGGGTTACCATATCTATAAACGTGCTATTCCACATAGCACTCACCCTCACGGATGCACCGCAGTGTCACCAGCTGCTGCTCAAGTTCCAAAACCCGGAGCTCAAGCTGCTGCAACTGATGATAATTCCTGCACAAATGGTTATCTAGGACATGGGAAATGCCCTGGCATTCTCACATTGCACAGGATGTGCACTGTTGAGGTTGGAGCTGCCCTGCCATTACTTTATCTACTAATTAATAATCCTGATTTTAGTTCATAACCTAATGTAATTCTACTCCTTCATGTAAAGGGTGATAGAAGTCTGGAACTCTCTCCCACAAAAGCGCAATTAATAATTTTAAATCTGCAATTGATAGCTGTTTCCGAGCCAAGAATTATAAAAGGATATGGAGCCAATGCAGGTGGATGGAGTAAAGATACAGATCAGCCATGATCTCATTAAATATAGGAACAGGAAGAGGCTCAAGGGACTGAATGGCCTCTTCCTGTTCCTATATTCCTAAATGTGCTCTCAATCCCCTCAATTGTTACTCAAGAAGATGGCCCATCACCACCACCTTCCCATCGCATCTAGGTTTATCTAGAAATGCAGCCTAACTAACATTGCCTACATCGTGATGCGAGTTACCGTATAATATACGGCAGCGTATTGGGTACATTTTCATCATTGGACAATAAGGAGCACTATGAATTGAGCACACTGGCCTCAGTGACCTATTCTCCAATCCGTACTCCTTTTGAAGGAATAGTCCAGGCCAAGAATGGAGCTTCATTAAACTTATCCAATGGTAATTCCAGTGACTATACTTTTTTCTGGTTTACTATTTCTTCTGCTTCTTCTTCTTCTTTGGCCTCCTTGTCTCGAGAGACAATGGGTAAGCACCTAGATGTGGTCAGTGGTTTGTGCAGCAGCACCTGGAATGGCTATAAAGGCCAATTCTAGAGTGACAGACTCTTCCACAGGTATTGCAGATAAAATCGGTTGTCGGGGCTGTTACACAGTTGGCTCTCCCCTTGCGCTTCTGTCTTTTTTCCTGCCAACTGCTAAGTCTTTTCAACTCGCCACTCTTTAGCCCCGCCTTTATGGCTGCCCGCCAGCTCTGGCAATCACTGGCAACTGACTCCCACAACCTGTGATCAATGTCACAGGACTTCAAGTTGCGTTTGCAGACGTCTTTAAAGCGGAGTCATGGACGGCCGGTGGGTCTGATACCAGTGGCGAGCTCGCTGTACAATGTGTCCTTGGGGATCCTGCCATCTTCCATGCGGCTCACATGGCCAAGCCATCTCAAGCGCTGCTGGCTCAGTAGGATGTATAAGCTGGGGATGTTGGCCGCCACGAGGACTTCTGTGTTGGAGATACGGTCCTGCCATCTGATGCCAAGGATTCTCCAGAGGCAGTGAAGATGGAATGAATTGAGACGTCGCTCTTGACTGACATACGTTGTCCAGGCTTCGCTGCCGTCGAGCAAGGTACTGAGGACACAGGCTTGATACACTTGGACTTTTGTGTTCTGAGTCAGTGCGCCATTTTCCCACACTCCCTTGGCCAGTCTGGACATAGCAGTGGAAGCCTTTCCCATGCGCTTGTTGATTTCTGCATCGAGAGACAGGTTACTGGTGATAGTTGAGCCTAGGTAGGCGAACTCTTGAACCACTTCCAGAGCGTGGACACCGATATTGATGGATGGAGCATTTCTGACGTCCTGTCTCATGATGTTCGTTTTCTTGAGGCTGATGGTTAGGCCAAATTCGTTGCAGGGGCAGCCGCAATCCTGTCGATGAGACTCTGCAGACACTCTTCATTGTGAGATGTTAATGCAGCATCGTCAGCAAAGAGGAGTTCCCTGATGAGGACTTTCTGTACTTCGGTCTTAGACGGGCAAGGTTGAACAACTTGCCACCTGATCTTGTGTGGAGGAAAATTCCTTCTTCTGAAGACTTGAACGCATGTGAGAGCAGCAGGGAGAAGAAGATCCCAAACAGTGTAGGTGCGAGAACACAACCCTGTTTCACGCCACTCAGGATAGGAAAGGGGTCTGATGAGGTGCCGCTATGCTGAATTGTGCCTTTCATATTGTCATGGAATGAGGTGATGATACTTAGTCGCTTTGGTGGACATCTGATCTTTTCTAGTAGTCTGAAGAGACCACGTCTGCTGGCAAGGTGAAAGGCTTTGGTGAGATCAATGAAAGCAATGTAGAGGGGCATCTGTTGTTCACGGCATTTCTCCTGTAGCTAATGAAAGGAGAACAGCATGTCAGTGGTCGATCTCTCTGCTCGAAAGCCACACTGTGCCTCAGGGTAGACACGCTCGGCCAGCTTCTGGAGCCTGTTTAAAGCGACTCGAGCAAAGACTTTCCCCACTTCGCTGAGCAGGGAGATTCCACGGTAGTTGTTGCAGTCACCGCGGTCACCTTTGTTTTTATAGAGGGTGATGATATTGGCATCGCACATGTCCTGTGGTACTGCTTCCTCATCCCAGCACAGGCAAAGCAGTTCGTAGAGTGCTGAGAGTATAGCAGCTTAGCACTCTTGATTATTTCAGGGGTAATGCCGTCCTTCCTAGGGGCTTTTCTGCTGGCTAGAGAATCAATGGCATCACTGAGTTCCGATTTTGTTGGCTGTACGTCCAGCTCATCCATGACTGGCAGAGACTAGGCTGCATTGAGGGCAGTCTCAGTGACAACATTTTCCCTGGAGTACAGTTCGAGGTAGTACTCCACCCAGCGGTCCATTTGCTTGCGTTGGTCAGTGATTGTGTCCCCTGATTTAGATTTGAGGGGGGCGATCTTCTTGATGGTTGGCCCAAAAGCTCTGTTAATGCCATCATACATTCAGAGATGCCATCTATGAGTCAGCTATGACCACCTATGGCAAACGTGTGAAGCAGAATGCAGACTGGTTTCAATCTCACTTTGAAGAGCTGGAATCTGTCATAGCCGCTAAGCGCATTGCAGTGTTGAACTACAAGAATGCCCCCAGCGAGTTAACATCCGTAGCACTTAAAGCAGCCAGAAGCGCTGCACAAAGAACAGCCAGGCGCTGCGCTAATGACTACTGGCAACACCCATGCAGCCATATTCCACTGGCCTCAGACACCGGTTTGCTATTAGTGGTTGCGATTTGTGTGATGGTACACAATGGCCGAGAGTCACTTCCTGTTTGTCCGTACCATATTTGGGTTTGAAGTGGCTTCGCGCCATGCTAATAGGCCAGAGCTGACATTGGAAATGAACTTACTGGTGGGACCAAGGGAATGCCAGCTGCTATTGGGGACGTTTTCCCAGGTCTGCCCCTCGGTGCAGTGACTGGCGGCAAAATTTGGGCAGTCAGAGCAGATTCCAGTATCGGAACCTGCCCAATTTTCCTTCCACTTAACTTAATGGAAGGAAAATAGGTTGGCTCCTCAACAGACACCGCAATTTTCTGACATTCACTGCATCCATGCAATCCAGTGCACTGAAGTCCAGACCCAAGAAAATGTCCCCTTATAAATCTTTGTGCAGCAGGGGGTCCCTTTTTCAATCGTAAATTAGCTCACTCGAGCTAATTCTTGGCTGTTTTAACAAAATAAGGAGTGCATCATATTTGAACCAGTCCAAGCCCAAAGGCGAAAGCATTTTTTCCCTAAGCTGATTGCCTGAGAGGCAGTTACTTCCCCTGAAGCTAACTGTAGCAAGCAACTCAAGAATGCAAGAGTTTTATGTAAATGTCACACGACACTTACCTTGATCTCATCATCAATTCCTCTTGTAGATTCTTCAATGGGATTTGGGGACTCTAATTCTCACATTAAACCCTTTATTAACTGTTTTTATTATTTCCCAGCTTCCAGGTTTTAAAAAGACCTCGCACAAATGACAGCCCAAAGAGTATATCATGAAGAATAGACTTTTATATTCCACCTACAAATTAAATTGGACTGTTTTCACAGACAATTATTAATGATATTTCAGGAATATCAATAGAGCGTGCTCAACTGAAGTATTATTAGCTTTGGAAGGCCATTCATCATTTTCCTGAAATGACATTCCCGTTCTTTCAATAACCATTTTGTTTCCATAAGTTTCATTTACTGAATGAATTATATTACAATTACATGGCAGTAATTCTCAGAATGTTTAAGTGTACCCATTTGAATTCAGTTCAATTAATTGTAGTCAGCTCATCTCATCTCTGTCCATCGGTTTAATGACTGCTTTTAACACTAAAATATTTAAGTCGACTAACAGGGGAGTAATGCATTGCCATATATATATATGTATATAGCTGGCAACAGTCATCAAAGCCAAAGTCAGATTCAGCAGCAGGAATATTTGGGGGTTTGTGGAGGGGGAGGGTGATGTTCCCCTGCCATCCACTCCGTTAATGGGGAAATGATGAGCAGCTTCCTGTGAAATATTTCTTTTAAACCCCCCGATCCTTGGCCGACTAAAGCAGGCCCGATGGGATTTTCAACCAAGCCCACCAACGGGTGGCAAACACTCAAATTCATTCCCAGCATTTTAAATACATCAATGATAATGGGTGTGTGTACATCCTTGTTGCATTTTTATTGTTTCCCATTTATTTCCAGAGTGTCTCCTGCCTGTTTCCCATCCTTGCCTTACAAATATGAATCTCCAATAGCTGCTAGTTTAAGTTTTTCCTTATGTTTTCCTTATGTAGCCTCCGCACAATAGATGCAACTGAGTTAAGCGGACATTGGCGTCAGCCATGGCTCAATGGGCTGCAATCTCACCTCTAAGTCAGAATGTTGTGGGTTCAGGCCCCACTCCAGATTTGAAGTACACATTGGCTCCCTTGACATACCAGTGCAGTACTGAGGGAGGGCTGCACTAACAGAGGTGCTATCTTTCATTTCAGATGTTAGAGCAGGGTTCTGTTCTGCCTGCATAGATGGATGTAGAAGATCCCACAGCAATATTCAAAGAAGAGCAAGGAAATTTCTCTTCAGTGTCCTTCTATTTATTCTTTCATGGGATGTAGGCATCGCTGACAAGGCCAGCATTTGTTGCCCATCCCTAATGGCCCTTGACAACTGAATGGCTTGCTAGGCCATTTCAGAGGGCAGTTAAGAGTCAGCCACCTTGCTGTGAGTCTGGAGTCACATGTAGGCTAGACCAAGTAAGGACAGCAGATTTCTCTCTCGAAAGGGCATTCGTGAACCAGATTGTTTTTTTAATGACAATGATGCTTTCATGGCACCATTACTGAGACTAGCTTTCAATTCCAGGTTTTTTTTCTTAATTGAATTTTAAATGCCATGGTGGGATTTGAACCCCTGTCCCCAGGGCATTAGCCTGGGCGTCTGGATTACTAGTTCAGCAACATTAGCACTACGCCACTGTCTCCCCTGGTCAGTATTCTTCCTAAAGCAGCTTATTTCTCTCTTTGCCATTGAAGGAGTTTGCTGCCATGCTTGTCTGTATATATATAACAGTAAAAGCACTCCAAAAATAATTTATTGGTTAGAAAGTGGTTCTGAATGCCTTGAAAGGTGTTATATAAACTTGAGTTAGTTGCTTTTGCTATTTCAAAGGGATCATTGTCCTGGAACAGCTCCAATCATTTTAATGGAGCTCTTAACTTTGGAAGAATTGGCAAGCTAAGCTAAAGCCGCCCAGTGTCACTGTCCGGACAGCCAGTTGGCGAAGGATAGTACTGGAGCCAATCTTTACTCAGTCTCACATTTATTTACAGAGTGAAACATTACAAGCGTACACCTCCTAACTCAACCACACTACAGTTTCAATAAATGTCTCTTTAGATGTGCTCAAGTGAAACAGCAGTTAATGCCTACCACCTGCATACAATTAAACACAATTAGCATACAATTAACACCCAACACTGGGACACTATGTACTGTTCTGTCCTAAATCAAAAGTTGCTTTTTTTAAAACCAGTATCTGAGCTGGCCGCCAGGACATAAATTAAAAATCTTCGAATCGACTATCTGTGGGGTTGCAGTTACACACTGATTCTTTGGTGTTTCCTCCGATCTTCTGCCAAATTTAAGAGGATCCTGCAGAAATTCCAGGTGCATGCTCAATTCTATATCCACAACCTTCTCACTCAGAATAAAATTATCTACCATATGAGTCGAGCTGACACATACTTGCCAATTAGTGGATATATTTATTATATGTTAATATTTATACATATAAATGGCTGGACAAGCGTCAATTAAAAAAGTCTTGCATTTCTATAGTGCCTTTCACACCCCAAATGCTTTAAAGTCAATGAAGTACTTTTGAAGTGTAGTTACTGTTTTAATGTAGTAAACGTGGCAGCCAGTTCGCGCACAGCAAGCTCCCACAAACAGCAATGTGTTAGTGGCCAGATAATTTGTTTTTGTGATGTGGATTGAGGGATAAATATTGGTCAGGACACCGGGGAGAACTCCCCCTGCTGTTCTTTGAAATAGTGCCACTATTGTTGACGAGAAAATCCAAGTGGCAAATGGGTGCCCTTTAATGTTTTTCTCTAATCCCGAGTGGAACCAAAAATAGTGTTTTATAACAGTAAAGAAATAAGCTTTTGTTCTCCGAAATAAGTTGAGCATAAGCATATGCGTTTCCCACATTTCAATGCGCAGTTAAATATTTTGCTTGCTATTGCAACTACATGTTCTGTCCTAGGAATATAGGCACAGGAGTAGACCATTCAACTCCTTAAGTCTAGTCCACCATTCAATGAAATCATGGCTTATCTGTATCTTAACTCCATCCACCGCCCTTATGAACATAAGAAATAGGAGCAGGAGTAGGCCATTCAGCCCCTCAAGCCTGCCCCGCCATTCAATAAGATCATGGCTGATCTGTCCCAGACCTCAACTCCTCTTTCAGGCCTGCTCTGCATAACCCTCGACTCCCCGAGATTTCAAAAATCTATCTACCTATTCCTTAAATACATTTAGTGACCTAGCCTCCACAACTCTCTGAGGCAGAGAATTCCAGAGATTCGCTACCCTCTGAGAGAAGAAACTCCTTCGCATCTCAGTTTTAAATGTGTGCCCCTTTATTCAGTAATTATGTCCCCTAGTTCAAGATTCCCCCACTAGTGGAAACATCTTCTCAACATCTACCCTTTTGAGCCCCCTTAAAATCTTACATGTTTCTATAAGATCACCTCTCTTTCTTCTAAACTCTAGTTGTTTAGCCGTTCTTGATAAGACAGCCCCTTCATCCCAGGAGTCAGCCTAGTAAACCTTTTCTGAACAGCCTCCAATGCTAGTATAGCCTTCTTTAAATACGGGGACCAACCTGTACACAGTACTCCAGGTGTGGCCTCACCAACACCCTGTACAGTTGTAACAGGACTTCCCTATTTTTAAACTCTAACCCCCTAGCAATAAAGGCCAAAATTCTATTTGCCTTCCTAATTACTTGCTGCACCTGCATGTTAACCTTTTGCGTTTCATGCACAAGAACACCCAGATCCTGCTGTACTGCAATATTTTGTAGTCTTTCGCCATCTAAATAATAATCTGCCTTTTTATTTTTCCTACCAAAGTGGATGACCTCACACTTTCCCACATTGAACACCATCTGCCAAGTTTTTGACCACTCACTTAACCTCTCTATATCCCTTTGCAGACTTTTTGTGTCCTCATCACTACATGCCTTCCCACCTATTTTTGTATCGACAGCAAATTTGGATACACTACACTCTGTCCCTTCCTCTAAATCATTAATGTAGATAGTAAATAGCTGAGGCCCTAGGACCGATCCTTGTGGCACCCCACTGGTTACCTTGGTTTCATATTCTTTCATAGCATTTCATATTCTTGTCTAGCAAAAATCTACTGATCTCACATTTAAACTTATTAATTGGCCTAGCATCTACTGGATGAAGCCATATTGCTGGATTGAGGCTGTCAATCACAACTGCAGTTCAAAATGATCCTTCAATATAGTGCAGACAATCAGATGACTATGACTGTAATTTAAGGAGAAGCTAGATAAACACATGAGAGGGTTAAGCCGACAGAGTGAGATGAAGAGGGGTGGGAGGAGGCTCATGTGGGACATAAGACCACAAACAGCACAGACCAGTTAGGCCAAATGGCCTGCTTTCTGTGCTGTACCTTCTATGTAAAGTCGTCTGAAAGACCATGGAATCTGCAATTCATTGACTTGTTTGGACAGTTCCGAATTGTGAGGCAATCGACAGGAGCACTTTACAAATAAAGGTAAAAACATGAATCCGTGCAGAGAACTCAAAAGAAACTTATTTATGGGAAATAACTGATCCTATTGAACCCAGAATAAATTTGACAACTGAGGCAATTAGATTCTTATCCAAACAGCAGGCAATCCAACTAAGCATGTACTTTACCGAAGAAGTTCCGAAGAAGGGTCACTGACCCGAAATGTTAACTCTGCTTCTCTTTTCACAGATGCTGCCAGACCTGCTGAGTGGTTCCAGCATTTCTTGTTTTTATTTCAGATTTCCAGCATCCACAGTATTTTGCTTTTATTTTAATGTACTTTACCAGAATGTCCTGGAATCTCCCGATAATTGTGCTTTGCCACAGAATGCAACAAGACATGGCTAAAATCAGGTCTGAAACAAAGTTGATTAAGGGTTTAAAAAATAATGCTGGAATTAAAACATAAGTAACAAATATATGTAGCCGGTCGATTTTCTTAGATGTTCTAGGCATATTGATATATTTCTCAGACTGGGGTATCTTTGATGTATTCAAATCTAGTTATCTGCCCCGTGAGGAATTGTAAAATATTGAGAAGAAAGATTAAGTGATACTGTCATACGTGAAAGAGTTTGATGTGTTACAAATTCTGTACCTGCAGGGTGGGGAGGAGAATCTATAATACTCACAACAGCTAACATAGAGAAGAACTGTATTTAATTGAATTACTACCTAATGTAAGATGTTTTAAAAAGGGGCATCTGTAAACCCAAAAGCTGTTTCCCAGTTTTCCTTTTTTCATCGCATGTTATGTTTGAACTGTCCATTGGATGCACTCTCCTCTCGTCAGTGACTTTGGAAACAAGTGGTTGGGTGCGACTTTTCCTGTTCATGATGTCATCGGAGGTTATGGGGGCTTTGTAGCACCATTTTTTAGATGCTACACAGCCATATAGGGATCAAAAATGGTGTCCAAGATAATATAGTGGACACCTGATGGGACGTGTGCAGGACACCATCTTGGTAAAGCACAACTAAGAGGCCTCCCTTGCATTAGGCCTTTTACATGTGCAAATAAAGGGTCTAACACCTACTTCTGTTTCCTGCTGCAACTTTGGTTTGCCCTGAGGCAGCTGGCACCAGTGCTGGTTGCTTCCAGGAAAAATAACATTAATCATATAAATTTTTTTTTAAACTACCATAATCACCGCTGCTCCCAGTCTGGAGATATCGAACCTCCCTCTGAACCCTGACCTCCAGGCACCCCCCCTAATGTATTCCCCCAGCCCAATCTCGTAGCTCCTCCGACAGCACTTCCAAACCCCCAGCAGTACTCCTGAAGTGGGCAATCTCCCTACCCGATCACTGACAGCACTTCCGACCCCCGAGCAGTACTCCCAAGGCCTGCAATCTCCCTACCTGCTCATCCATCGAACCCCGATAACAGACTCCAAGACCCACCTGTTCCTGCTCCAGACCCCCAATGATCCAACCCGACCACTTACCTCAAACTTGGAGCACTAACCCGTAAGAACTCCACTGCAGTGCCATCTACATTATAGTGAGGTCTGAGGCCCAAAATCCGGGGCTCCTCAAATCTTCCTATTTGTTAACACTGAACAAATGAGGAGTCCAAAAATGGGCCCTCACAAATTTATCCCTCTGTCATTAAAGATTTGCCACAAGACCTAATCTGATAACTCTCCTTAAGCATTCTTCTCACCAAATTGATTATTTTGCCAAATTTATGAGCTGCTTTGTATGAACATGATGTGCAAGATGAATTTCAATTTCTTGTTCTTGACACTCCATGGTCAGGGTAACGAGGCTGCCACTGCAAGGAGCACCAGTTAGAGATACATCATTGCCATGACGATTTGCCAACCCTGCTTCTTTTGAGCATGAACGTATGTCGACTTGTTGATGAAGCTAAATAATCTTCGACAAGTAGCTTTCTCCTTCTCTCAGAACAATACCAGCTGAGATATCCCATTTGAAAGCAAAAGTGAATAGTGGAATGAAACCTAAGGACAGGAGGGGATAATTCATCCCCAAGTCTGTTCTGCCATTTAATTAGATCATGGCTGATCTGTATCTTAAACTCCGTCTACCTGCCTTGGTTACATAATCTTTAATATCCCTGCCTAACAGAGATCTATTAATCCCAGTTTTGAAATTTTTAATTAATCTCCAGTCTCAGCAGCTTTTTGGGGAAAAAGAGTTCCAGTTTTTCTTTATGTGAAGAAGTGCTTCCTGATATCACCCCTGAATGGCCTAGCTCTCATTTTAAGGTTATGCTCCCTTGTTCTGGACCAGAGGAAATAGTTTCTCTCTATCTATCTTAGCAACTCCTTTAATCATCTGAATTAGATCACCCCTAATTGTCTATACTCAAGGAAATACTAACCTAATCTGTGCAACTTGTCCTCAAATTTGTCCTTTCACCATCAAAGTTCATTGTACAGATGGGTAGTTCTTTGAAGGAGTGACATGTGCTGTGGATAAAGGGGAGCCCGTTGACATACTGTACTTGGATTTCCAGAAGGCATTTGACAAGGTGCCACATAAAAGGTTATTGTGCAAAGTAGGAGCTCATGGTGTAGGAATAACATATTAGCATGGATAGAAGATTGGCTGGCTGGCAGAAAACAGAGAGTATGCATAAGTGGGTCCTTTTCTGATTGGCAGGATGTGATGAGTGGAGTCCTGCAGGGGTCTGTGCTGGGGCCTCAACTTTTTACAATTTATGTCAATGACTTAGATGAGGGGAGCGATGGCATGGTAGCTAAATTTGCAGATGACACTAAGGTTGGTAGGAAAGTATGTTGTGAAGAAAACACAAGGAGGTTGCAGACCGATATAGATAGGTTGAGTGAGTGGGCAAAAATCTGGTAGATGGAGTATAATGTGGGAAAATGTGAAGTTGTTCACTTTTGCAGGAAGAATAAAAAAGCAGAGTATTTCTTAAATGGGGAACGACTGCAGAATTCCGAGGTGCAGAGGGATCTAGGTGTTCTAGTGCATGAGTCACAAGAAGTTAGTAAGTAATAAAGAAGGCTAATGGAATGCTATCCTTTATTATGAGAAGAATTGAAAATAAAAGTAAGGATGTTATGCTTCAGTTATACAGGGCATTGGTAAGACCACACATCTCAAATACTGTGTGCAGTTTTGGTCTCCTTATTTAAGGAAGGACGTAAATGCGTTGGAGGCAATTCAGCGGAGGTTTACTAGATTGGTACCTGGAATGAACGGGTTATTTTATGAGAAAAGGTTGGACAGACTGGGCTTGTTTTCACTGGAGTTGAGAAGAATGAGGGGAGGCCTTGATTGAAGTTTATCAGATCCTGAATGGTCTGGACAAGGTGGATGTGGAGAGGATGTTTCCTCTTGTGGGTGAGTCCAGAACTAGGAGGCACTGTTTTAAAATTAGGGGTTCCCTTTTAGCACAGAGATGAGGAGAAATTTTTTCTCTGAGGGTTGTGCAACTTTGGAACTCTCTGCCTCAGAAGGTGGTGGAGGCGGGGTCCTTGAATATTTTGAAGGCGGAGGTAGATAGATTCTTGTTCGGCAAGGGAATCGAGGGTTATCAGGGGTAAATGGGAGCGTGAAATTCGAAACACAAACAGATAAGCCATGATCTTATTGAATGGTGCAGCAGGCACAAGGCACCGAATTGCCTACTTCTGCTCCTAATTCCTATGTTTATATGGTCGTGGTCGTGTTTCATTGAGGCCATTTTATTTCTCCTGATAACATTTTTACAACAATTACATGGTTATGCATTCACATTTGCCATCACTGTGTTCTGGATTTAATGGTTCTGGCTGTCCTGAATAAGGGAGCTTTATCTTTCAATGACTCATTATAATTTTCATTCATTTAAATGTTTGCCCTTTTACCTTATTGGTTAGGATTACTTACCAATTGTATATGCATGGAGGGCTCTGCCTGAAGGATAAAAGAAAATGAGTTACTTATTCTACAAAGAAAGATCCTCCACATACAAATGGGATATATCATTATTTCTGGGATCATGCTACATGCAAAATGGCTGCTGCATTGCATATGAGGTTTCTTTGAAATGTTTCTGAGAGACATGATAAAATGCTTTATGAAACAAGTTTGCTTTAACTATTATACCACACACCATCCCCAATCCCCCAGGAAACCGGTAGTTTGGTAAAGAAATGTCTATCTGTAGCTGGGCAGCAACTCATTTAGAAAATGGCAAATTCCTATCATGTGACTGGATGTACAAGGATCTCGAAGGGTTTTTTAAAAAGCCAGTGGGTGTTGGGCTAAATCCTATACAATCAGTGCTATAATGAATGTTTTCCCATTTGTTATTCATTGCAGTCTGGCCTGGATGCAGAAAAATTGCAAATGCTATTTTTATCAAACTCCGCATAATAGATTGAAAAGGGGATCGGGTTGTCATTTTATCCTGTGTATAAGCAGGCTTCGATGCACTCGATGCGGTTTCATTGGCACTGAGGACAAGTTAAAACATTTGCCTTACCTTTCTCATTGATGCAAGTCTTTAGTGTTCTCTTTCATTTGGTTTTCAGATAATTTGTTAAAATTGTAATTAAAACCATTATGATTAAATTAAATTCACTTAAATAGCCGTTACCAGCTATTGATCTGTCTGATCGTTATTGGGAAAGCTTATGGAATCAAGGAGGATTTTAGCAATCAGTTGTCATGATAGTAAGAATCTAAGCGATGTTGCAACAAGAAAATTACCAAATTTCTTTTTTATAGCACTTTTAATCATCCCACGATGCTTCACGCGAGTGCTATCTGACAAAACCTGATTCCGAGCCACTTAAAGAGATATTAGGACAGGTGACCAAAATTTTGGTCAAAGAAGTAGGTTTTAAGGAGTGGCCTAAGGAGGAGACAGAAAGGGAGAGAGATGAAAAGGTTTAGGGAGGGAATTCCAGAGTTTAGGGTCTAGGCAGTTGAAGGCACAGTCACCAAAGCTGGAGCGAAGGAAATTGGAGATGTGTAAGACACCAGAATTAGAGGAGCATAGAGATCGCAGAGAGTTGTTAGGGTTGTTGCCATGGTAAGAGTTTAAGTTTGAAAGCTGTGACCAAAACTCTCCTAAGGATGAACGATCTTCGCACTTCATCTATTACAAGCTTGCATCAGTGTGGTTCTGACAAATCCAAAGCTTGCAAACATCCTGACTTGCTCAAAATTACTAGAAACCAATCAATAACTTACTTCATCGTTTCTGAGCACTGCTTCAAATCCTTTCAGCTGTCTTGCAAGTTCTTCACCCTCCTGAAATAAAGCCAGTCACATCTATAAAATCCAACAGCTGTCAGTGTAAATCGCAAAACCTAACAAAATAAACTTGTCCATTGGATGTTTTTATAACCTGTGGCAAATTTCACCTCCAGCAGCCTCCCCTGTCCATTCCATTACAAAGAATTCCACTCAACACTTACTGTTTCATCTCTTTTCTGTTTGTTTAGGCAGTAGATGCTGATTAGATGATTGGGTGAGGGGGAGTGAGTAAAAGTATTTTTTCCCCCCAAAATATACTTTATTCATAAAAATTCTTAAAAATACATTACAAAACAATTCAAATTGGACATTTCATAAAGTGTAATAAAGATCAGTTTTTTTCAATACAGTCCATAAGATGTCTCACTGCTCTTGCCATTCCAGCTAATATTTACAATGTACATTTGGATTACATACCAAAAAACATTCTCTGTTGCATACAGCCCGAGGGATTTTTACATGGGCTCCAGGCCCTCATTATACTGTTGCGAGAGGACCTTACACGGTGATCTTTCCTGAGCACAAGTATAAATGAGTTAACAGATAATGACAGAGTTGAGGACTTACCTTAGTAGAAACTGGCACGAAGTCAAAAGTGATTCACCAACAACTAAATGTGGCAATTCAGCTCTCTGAAGCTGATGGCCGAATTGGTTGAAAGAAAGGGTTGATGCGGGGAGAGAGGCTCGGACGGTCCGGCCGGAGGCCAGGCAGGGAAAGGGGGGGAATTGCCACTCGGAGTATAGGCCAGGGAGGGAGAGGGGGGGGGGATTTGCCACTCAGAGCACAGGCCAGTTAGGTCAGGGAGAGAAAGGGGATTTACCGCTCGGCGTACCACAGGGAGGAGGCAGTGGGCCCTGCCGCTCGGAGCACAGACCGGGCAAGGAGAGCGGGGGATCTGCTGCTCGGATCACAGGCCAAGCTGGGGAGGGGGCAGTGGGCCCTGCTTCTTGGAGCGCAGGCCGGGCAGAGGAGGGGGCTGCAAGCCCTGCAGCTCAGAGCCCCGGAGCACAGGCCTCTGCCAGCCGAGGGAAGGCAATCGGAATTGAGCAGCAGCAGTGAATAGGCTCAAGGAAACTGGTGGGAGCGGCGACAGGAATAACTTGAGGCCAGAGATTCATATGGACACGTTGATTAAGAACCAGGCCATGATGCGAGGGGAGGGGCCAGAAAGGGGAGGTGCCAGCTGGGAAAGAGGGGAGGGACTAGGGAGGAGTGTGTGTGTGTACGAGTCAGATAGAGGAGGGGCCAGCTGGGTGAAAGGAGAGGAGCAGGTTCAATTGAAGCATTCAAAAAGGAGTTAGACGGTTATATGAGAAGGAAGAACGTGCAGTGTTATGGGCAGAAGGCGGGGAAGTGGAACAGAGTGAATTGCTCTTTCGGAGAGCAGCTGTGGACACGATGGGCTGAATTAAAGGAGGGCTCCCCAACCCAAACCCGAACCCGACAACATGTGTCGAGTTCGGGTCGGGTCGGGTTGCACTTCTGGGACCGGCATTCGGACTCGGGTCGGGTCGGGCCAGGTCAGACATGCTCTATCACAGGTAAGTGGCTGCAATGTTAATTTAATTTTTGGACTGGAAAGGTGGTTTTATTACAGTTATTTTAAGCTTGTGTAGGTCAGCAACAAAGTGAAAAATGGAAGGTAAGTTAACTGATGGTCGGGTCGGGTTGGGTCAGGCGTGGGAAAAAATGGAAAGACTTGGGACCAGGTCAGATATGATTCTGTCGGGCTCAGGTCGGGTTTTTTATTGCAGACCCGAGCAGGCCTTCGGGCTGTATGGCCTCCTTCTGCGCTGTAACAATTCTGTGATTGTTAATTACAAGGATGTGCAAGTTTATTTTTTTTGGTTTTGTCTGTGCCAAAAGCCAATAGTAAGTGTAATGAAATAAAAACAAGAAATGCTGGAAATACTCAGCAGGTCTGGCAGCATCTGTGGAAAGAGAAGCAGAGTTAACGTTTCGGGTCAGTGACCCTTCTTCGGAACTTTCCACAGATGCTGCCAGACCTGCTGAGTAGTTCCAGCATTTCTTGTTTTTATTTCAGATTTCCAGCATCCGCAGTATTTTGCTTTTATATTAGTAAGTGTAATGACTTCTTTATGTTGTCTGATGCAACATAAATGAGATGCATGAAGTCCAGTTTGCTGAAGATCTCTAACAGGTTTATTAACAGCTAAACTATTATATACAGTACAGAGCAAACTATTTACAGCATCTTCGTGTGGGTGTTATAGTTGTAGAGTGACTCTGGCTTCAAGTCACATGACCACATCCTGATACTTAGCTCATTAGCGTACTGTGTTCTTAAAGGGACATCACTCTTAAGACAATCACACAACAGTCAGAGCAGCAGCATTTTGACTTGTCTATCACAGCAATGTATATCAAATGCCCCTACCGATCTCTGTAACCTCCTCCAGCCCTCCAATCCTCCAAGAACTTTGCATTCCTCTCACCTCATGTCCATCTCCGCCTTCCTTCACTCTACCATTGGCAGCCATGCTTGCAGCTTCCAAAGCCCAAAACTCTGGAATTCCTTTCCTAAACCTCTCCGCCTCTCCAGCCCTCTCTCCACCTTTAAGACTCGTCTTAAACCTATTTCTTTGGCAGGCTTTTTGTTACCTGTCCAAATGTTCTTTGGCTCACTGTTAATATAGGTCTGATTTCACACCTGTGAAGCGCCTTGGGATATTTTACCGGCACTATATAAATGCAGTTTGTTGTTGTTAAAGCTTTTATTTGGAAGTTTCAAATTTCAAGCTGATTAAAATCAAAATTTGAACCTATTCAGAATCCTATGCTTGGCTTTTTAGCAGAATAAGTGGCATTTTTAAAATTCATTTCATGGGATGTGGGCATCACTGGCTATATAATGTAAGCCATTTTTTTCACTTCTGTTACAGCCAATGAAGATCCTTTGAATGTAATCATTGTTGGAATGTAGGAAATGTGGTACCCAATTTACACACAGCAAGGTCCCACAAACAGCAATATGATAATGACTGGAAAAATTGTTTTTTTTTAAAGAGATGTTTGTTGAGGTAAAAATATTGACCAGGATATCAGGGGATAACTCCCCTGTTGCTTTTTGAATTAGTGTTGTGGGATCATTTATATCCTCCTGCATTGCAAACATGTCTTACTGTAGTTAAAATTTCTTTAACATGATGGTTTCTGTTAGGAAAACGGGTAGGAACTGAACATAACAAGCTCACAATTTCTCCTCATCAATATTACCAGAGATAGAGACACAAGTCACATCCTGTAATTCCTTTTAGACAGGTACAATACATTTTTTTAAAAATTCTGACTCTCCTGGTTGTGACTCAAGGCACCAGTACATCTGTTCCCTTAACATTAAGGGATAGTTCAGAAATGGACATGTAAAATAAAGATATTCTTAAAAAAAACAAGCAAAAAACACAGGCGGGTTGAAATCTCAACTTGACCTTGAATTGTTCTTTTAATTATGGAATAACAGATGGCTGGGAGATGGTGCGGAACAAAGGTGTAAGATGTCCTGAATTGATTTCGGGCTGGTCTGCACACAAGTGTTGAAGCAGCTAGCATACACAGAAAATGGTGAGGACTCAGACTCACCTTTGCATTCCAACGACAGCCATCTGTTACATTACAAGTATTCTATATAATATATTGTGGTAGAGATCCTGCTAAGGGTGCGTTCGGCAATCCGAGTAAAATTTTGGCCAAAATTGCACTAATCTTGCATATCAAGGAGCGTAAAATGTGCCAGCACAATCGGGCAGCGTTTTAAAATAATTTAAAATGTTCTGTTTTGTTTTTTTAAAAAAAAATCCTTGTTCTATTTAAGAGTGATAACGATGCAGTTTGATTAATACAGCTGAAAAATAAATTAGCATTTTTAATCAGAGTCTAGTCCACCACCTGTGAGTAAGCCAATTTTAAATAAATGAAAATGACTTTGAAGAAAACGACACACAACCATTTGCTAGTTATATTGGTCTAATTATCGTAGTAGTTTCTTAGTAAGTTAAAAATGAAAATTATATTCAAAAGCTTTTAAAAACACTTTGATTAGTGTCCATAAAATAAAAGCAAAATACTGCGGATGCTGGAAATCTGAAATAAAAACAAGAAATGCTGGAACCACTCAGCAGGTCTGGCAGCATCTGTGAAAAGAAGGGTCACTGACCCGAAACGTTAACTCTGCTTCTCTTTTCACAGATGCTGCCAGACCTGCTGAGTGGTTCCAGCATTTCTTGTTTTTGATTAGTGTCCATCTGCCTAAACGAACCAGCTTCATTTAAAAACCCTCCTCCAAGACCCAAAAACGGGCGCATTAGCAGAAACTTATTGTGGTGATTAATTTGATTGGGAGCATGGCCCATTTTGTGGGCAGAGCCAGCTTCAGGCCCAATGTCCTTTTTTAAACAAGCACAAAAGATCCTGAAGACCCGATATGCACTGGATATAGTTTGCACTTGAGATTCCATAATCTTCTGTGCTGGTTTGGCAGATTTCAGGCAAATTGCGGAACCTCTGGACCATATTTACAACAATACTGAATTCAATCGCGGTATTCGTGTCCAATGGATGTGGGTGACCACACCCCCCTGCCCACCTTCATTGATAGGTTGTAAAATCTTTCCGCTGGTATAATCTGGTTAAGGAACCTACCAATGTGAAAGCTCGAAACAAAAACAAGAAATGCTGGAATCACTCAGCAGGTCTGGCAGCATCTGTGGAAAGAGAAGCAGAGTTAACGTTTCGGGTCAGTGACCCTTCTTCGGAACTGGGAAACTGTGAAAGCTCGTGTTGGCAACATGTCCTCAAATCTGGCTATCTCCCCAAAAATTGCTAAAGTAAGGTAACTATTAAATCAATGTTCCTATCAATAATCTTCCAAGCTTCCAAATGTGGAATAAAGACCCTTTGTATCTTACTCTGCATCAACGCAATTGCAGAAAATAGGCAACTGAGAGAAAAGAGCAGAAAGGCACAGACAGTAGGTGATTCTTATCCTGCATGAGGTTATGAGGAAGAGGCCAGCCATGCTTGGACCAGATGTCAGTAGCCATCTCAGGGATGGTTGAAGATTGGATCCAAGGGATGGAGACTCCACATGACCAGAATTACCAATATAGTGGCTCAGTCGAGACCCAGTTCTATCGATGGAGAATGGGCAGTTGAGTGATTATGTGCCCCCAGATGGATGACATTGGGTCTTGCCAGTGGGGTCAAGACCAGTGAACCCCTGAAGAAAAGGGGTGTTCATTTTATCCTTACTCGAGTGGGTCATGGCTGGTTGAATGGCCACTATCCCCCTCCCAATGGCAGGCAGGCACCAGAGTTTTTGGTCAGATGGGACAGTCACTTGATAGGGTCACATTCAGAAAAGCACTTGAGTCCATCTTGCACCATTCAAATTCACACTCCCACTGATCCCTCAAAGTCCAGTGGAGTTAATACTGGAGAGCACCATCCCAGCCTAATCACCAGGGTCCCATCCCCAGGAGTGTCAGGACCAGAAAATGCTGGAAATACACAAATGAAGAAAAAAAACACAGGTTAATATCTTGTGTAGAAACCTTTGTCAGAATTGACACCATTGGACCAAACTAACAGCAAGTGTCCAGCCTCTTGAGTTTGACAGGAATTAACTTGGTAGACAAGTATTGCTTGTGTGAGTCTGGTGAAGTCTCATTCCAAATGCACTAGGCTTCCTCTGCATCTTGGAGAAAATCGCTGTGTCTGAGCATGCATTTTATTTATTTATTTATTTGTAGGATGTGACCGTCACTGGCAAGGCCAGCATTTATTGCCCTTGAGAAGGTGGTGGTGAGCCGTCTTCTTGAACCGCTGCAGTCCATGTGGGGCAGGTACACCCACAGTGCTGTTAGGAAGGGAGTTCCAGGATTTTGACCCAGCAACAGTGAAGGAACGGCGATATATTTCCAAGTCAGGATGGTGTGTGATTTGGAGGGGAACTTAGAGGTGATGGTGTTCCCATGCATTTGATGCCCTTGTCCTTCTGGTGGTAGAGGTCACAGGTTTGGAAGAGGCAGTCAAAGGAGCCTTGGTGAGTTGCTGCAGTGCATCTTGTAGATGGTACACACTACTGCCACTGTGTGCCGGTGGTGGAGGGAGTGAATGTTGAAGGTGTTGGATGGGGTGCCAATCAAGTCGGCTGCTTTGTCCTGGATGGTGTTGAGCTTCTTGAAGACTATTCCGTCATACTCTTGATTTGTGCCTTGTAAATGGTGGACAATGCTACATTACTCACAGCAGCACAGTGATGGTGCTCTGGAATTCAGAGTAAAAAGTGGGCACCTGACAAGTATAACACAGGTAGTGTAAGTGAGGTATATAGAAAAGTTGAACTAAGGAATCAGAACTCTGGTCTCCAAGTGAACATAAACCCAGCATCAAACACTATCTCCCCATTCCAGCAGTAATGACACCATTGCCCTCCAGTGGAGTATTCCCACTGTGCTGTTCACCATTACTTCCCATCTGCAGTTTTGTAATTCAAACAACTCTCATTTCTCCAGCCTAGCATTCAGGAGATGCCATGCTTAAATTTTATGCAGGACAGGAAATTACTTATTTAAGGTAAAATAAACTGTCAGAGATAAATGTAGTTTTAAATGGTGTCTCCTGAAAAGAAAGCAATCATGTTGGATGTGATCTTAAAAGGACTCCTCAGCAATGTAGCCACCAACATTCCTTCAATTACAGCCTTTGTGATTTCCAGAATGTTGCAAACTACACAAATTTTGAGAAAATATCACACTGTAATTCAGTGATAAGAATACAGGAATGTGAAAAGTAGTTCAGTCCTGCAATCTGGCTCTTCTTGTTGTTCAAATCCTGTTTAAATGCTTCCATTGACCGCGCTGATTCCTGGAACTGTGCCCCAGTGACATTCTTCTGTTTTCATTTACTTAACACTAAATCCACTATAATAACTTCTTGTGAATTGATAAAAGGCTGCACTAGGTGAAAACTGCTTCCTCAAGTTAATCTTAAAGGGACAAAATTCCTCCTGTTAATCTACTCTTGGTTCTATCCCCTGTGAATGATGCAGTAATTCCTTAAGTTGTGTTTAACTGTTTACTTAATAAGTTCTTTAACTCATTGTTGTTACCTTTGGTTCTCTGAGTTTGCTTCTGCACCAGATCTCTCTCTGTCCCTATTCTGATGAAAGGTCATTGAATTTTACCAGCCCACTGCAGCCTACATAGGACAGCAGCCAGGCTTTTCTCTGTGTCCCCCCAGCTCAATGCCCCTATCAATGCCCCTCACAATTTGGTTGGGAGGCAGGAGGCCTTGTAAAATGGCAGCGGAAGGCATCATGAGGAGAGCCCAATGTCTTCCTATTGCCACAGCATATCTCAGTGGCGGGAATAGCAGGGAACCAGAGGCGGGCGGCCAATTAAATGAACTAATTAACCAATTAACATCCACTTTCTGCCCATGCTGGCATTTTACTGGCATCAGGACAGGTCCCCACCACGTGGAGAAACCGCCAGGTAAACCGTGTTGGCTACCCAGCGGTTTCTGGGGGGACCTTCCATTATTGCTGCTCCGTGGATCACAGAGGGGCCCCCGGCGGCAATGGCTGCCCCCATGGCTCTGACACCACCTCTGGAGGGTTTACCCCTTTGGTTGCCAGGGTCTGCTTTCCTGGCCCTGGCACATTAAATAAAAAAGTTTACCAGGCCTTTGAGGGTGCCTCAACATGGAGATGCCCTTTTTCTTTCCTGCAACCTCAGCAGTGGTGACCTCTATTAATGATGCTGCTGACGCTGCTGAGCTGCCAGCCCTCTGACTGGGCGAGCAGCTCTGAGAGGCAAGCCGCCATCCTCAATAGGATGACGGTCCCAGTGGCAGCCTCTGAACTGACCGCTGCCAGTAATATCCCAACCAGGATCCTGCTGTCTGTCCGCTTGGGCTGAGGACCCGTTATCTGTCCCGTCAGTGGGAGAACTGGGATTTGGAAAAACTCAGCTTGTTAACTCTGATTCTCTCTTTACAGATGCTGCCAGATCTTCTGAATATTTGCAGCATTTTCTGTATTTATCTGTCTCTTACCCTATTGTTTTGCTTTAGTACATTAAAATCCAGACTCATGCTCCTCTTCCCAGTTTCCAATCTCCATTTTTAAGATCTTTCCACCTATAGTAATTTCTAATATAGCACTGTCTCCAATTTGAAAACAAAATTACACATAAACTTTCGGAACAAGCCAGAATGTGATAAGGTTTCTCTTTAAACTTTTGATTTTGAAATTTTTTTACAAAGGAATCCTAATTCCAAATTGGGGGTAGCTCATTTCCTTATGTGTGTCCATTCCAAGTATCTGTTTTGATAATAGTTCATGATTAGTAAATGTGTTTTATTTTCTCCATCTGCTTCCTTTGGTCTTCTACACCAGTCCAAACAAGAGGGCAAGCAGCCTGCTCCAAAACTTTGACCAATTGTCAATACCAGAGGGTTGTGGATGTTTCATTGTTGAATCCATTTAAGGCTGAGATAGATTTTTGGTTTCTCAGGGAATCAATGGATATGGTGAGTGGGCAGGAGAGTGGAGTCAAGGCAGAAGATCAGTCATGATCGTATTGAATGGCTGAGCAGGCTCGAGGGGTCATATAGTCTACTCCTGCTCCTATTTCTTATGTTCTTATGTTCAATGCCCCTTATAATGACAGCAACAGTTTGCATTTATATAGTACCTTTAACATAGTAAAGCATCCCAAGGTCCCACAGGAACTCTATCATCAGAATTTGACAATGAGCCACATAAGGAGATATTAGCATAAGCGACCAAACGCTTCGTCAAATATCTAGGTTTTAATGAACGACTAAAAGGAGGAGAGGTAGAGAGGAGGATAGGTTTTGGGAGGGAATTTCAGAGCTTAGAGGCACATGAATGGAGTGATGAAAGTCAGGGATGGCAAAAAGGCTCGAATTAGACGAACACAAAGATCTTGGAGGGTTGTAGTGCTGGAGGACATTACAGGGATAGGGAGGGGAAAGACCAGAAAGGTTTGAAAACGTGGATGAGAATTTTAATATTGAGGCTTTGCCAGTCTGGGAGTCAATGTAGGTCAGCAAGCGCAGAGGTGATGGGTGAGAGGGACTTGGTATGAGCTGGGATACAAACAGCAGAGTTTTAGATAAGCTCAAGTTTACAGATAATGCAAGGTGATTGTCAGCCAGGAGTACATTGGAATAGTCGAGTCGAGAGATAATGAATGTTTGGATGAGGTTTTCAGCAGAAGATGAGCCACTTGCTGTAAGCAAAAGACAGCATCTCAAGTTGTCTCATCCTTTGATCTTTCCTCCGTGCAGAGATGCATCTGTTCTCCTCTGCCTTTCTCCTCAGTATGGCACAGTGAGATTATTAAAGTCACCTATGCAAAATGCAAAGTATGATTTTGCTTCCTACCACTCCATTGTCATTGTGCCTTGAAGCCCCACAATACTGTGCCACCCTGATTACCAAAAGTTCAACTAATGTTCCTTAATGAATGCTTCAAAGATCAGCAAAGTCTTTTGTCGATTAATTGTAAATCCATTGTGGCCTGCATCTTTCCTTTAAATTAACTGGAAGAGCACTTTGACGTGGGTAATCTACACTTGACCTTATATTAAGCCTTTAGGATTTTTTAAACTTGACATAATTTATTTATCTTGTCTTTCTTCTCGGCCCAAAGGTCCCTGCAGGATCTTTCCAAGCAAACAGACATTCCCTACGGCACAGTGATGGAGTCAGCTGTGTATGAGCATGTCCGGGTGAAAGGAATGAACCCCTTTGAGAGAGACAACATGTACGCCCAAATGTGGAAGATGATCAACAGAGGTAACGGCACAGAAACCTCGGTGAAGGATTCCCAAGAAGGCATCCGAAGGGTACAGTGCATTTCTCTCAATCTATACACCAGCTGTATATTTTTCTCCTAAGTGTTAGATTGGATTGTTGTGTGCTAGCAAATATGCATGTTCGGGAGACTGCAAACTGCGGGATTCTAGATAAGCGAAGTTCAAATTTCGCCCTAAGCAGCAATTACATTTCTTTTTAAATGTCTTTTTCTTCCATTTATGAAATAGATAATGTACTCCATTTAATTTTGGTCCATTTACAACATCACTTCTTTAGCTGAAAGGGAAGGCAGGCAGCCAAGATACAGCCCCTTGGCAAAGGCCATGATAATAGGCACTAAAGTGGTCATGTACCATTTTTCCTTCCCTCTGGTATATTCCTTCCTCATGCGATGGCTGCAAAGTCACATGCTAAATCTATGAGGTGCAACACATTGGAGGTGCAAAAAACAATCACTCGAATGATACCAGAACTGAGATGTTATACCAATTAGGAAAGATTGAACAAGCTGTGGTTCGTTTCTCTAGAAAAGAGATGACTAATGGGTGACCCGAGAGAGATATTTAAGATTATGAAAGGGTTTGATCGGATCGAGGTAGAGAGATGTTTCCTCTTACGAGCGAGACCAGAACTAGGGGCCATAAATATAAGATAGTCACTAATAAATCCAATAGTGAATTCAGAAGAAACTTTGTTATCCAGAAAGTGGTGAGAATGTGGAACCCACTATCAGAGAGAGTAGTTCTGGCAAATAGCATAGTTGCATTTAAGGGGAAGCTAGATAACACATAAGTAAGAAAGGAATAGAAGGATATGTTGATAGGTTTGGATGAAGAGGAGTGGAAGGAGGCTCGTGTGGAACTTAAACTCTGGCATGGATCTGTTGGGCCAAATGGCTTTCTGTGCTGTAAATACTTTGTAACCAAAAGCCTGGAATGTACTTCCCTCTGTTAAAGAAGATCTTTACTAAACTGCCATTCATTTTTAATGGTAAATACTATTTATTTTTGCCCACCTGTCTCTATGATGCTTTTCGCTTTCTGATTTCATAAAAGCTTTGTACAAACAACCCTCACTGCTGACTTAACATTCTTTGGTTAATAATATAAGTGGGTCGGAAGATTTTGAACTGTGAGATCGATTTTGCTGCATGGATAATAGAGGAAAAATAGTTTGTTCCTCTGCATTGTAGCTTAAAAACTATTTCAACTTTATACAGAGCAAGACAGATCCCTTACTGTTTCATTTGAAATGCAGAGGCAAGTAAGGAGTGAAGCTCATTCGTAATTCTACCGATCAGCTGCAGTAATTCTCACAGAAGATTAGTGGAAACCCGGTTTACATGGGGTCAATCAAGATGAGAGAGTTGTCCTATGAGGAGAGATTGAGTAGAATGAGCCTATATTCTCTGGAGTTTAGAAGAATGAGAGGTGATCGCATTGAAATGCAAAAAATTGTTAGATGACTTGACAAGATGAATGCTGAGATGCCGTTTCCCCTGGCTGGGAGAGTCTAGATCTGGGGGCCATAGTCTCAGGATAAGGGGTTGGCCATTTAGGACTGACATGAGGATAAATCTTTTCTCTCAGAGGGTTGTGAATCCTAGGAATTCTCTACCCTAGAGAGTTGTGGATACTCAGTTGATTAGTATATACAAGACAAAGATTGATAGATTTTTGCAGACTAAGGGAATCAACGGATATGGGATAGGGCAGGAAAGTGGAATTAAGCTCTCCTTAATTATCTCAAGCCCCTCCAATTGCCTGTTGATTTTTTTCCCCCTGATAATTGTTTCTAAAACCTCACCCACCACTGATGTTAAACTAACTGGCCTGAAGTTGCTCGGACTGTCCTTACACCCTTGCTTGACTAAAGGTATCACAGTTGTCACTCCCCAATCCTCTGGCACCTCTCTTGCATCCAGGGAAGATTGGAAGATTATGGTAAGCCCTTCCACTATCTTCATCCCCACTTCCTTTAATAACCTGGGATGTAAGCCATTCGGACCAGGTGACTTATCTGCCCTAAGCATAGCCAGCCTTTCCTGTACCTCCTCACTCTCAATTTTTACCCTATCCATTACCTTCAACTCTCTCTACTTCTAACAATATTTTGTTACATTCTTCTTCCTTAGTAAACACCAGTACAAAGTACTCATTAAGTATTCTAGCGTTGCTCTGCGCCACTATGCATGTATTACCCTAATACTCCCATTCCACCTCTTACTATCTGCTTACTATTTACATGCTGGTAGAAGACTTTTGGGTTCCCTTTTATGTTGACTGCCTTTCTAGTCTCATATTTTCTCTTTGCCAGTCTTATTTTTCTCCTCACCTCCCCTCCCAAATTGTTGTCTTTGGCCTGGTTCTCACTTGAAGAATTCACCTGACATGCATCAGACACCTTTTTTTTGTTTCTTCATAATCTCTATCTCCCTCGTTATCCAGGGAGTCTTGTTTTCGGTTCCCCTACCTTCCACCCTTGTTGGACTGTACCTAGCCTGTCCCTGAAGCAAGTCTTCCTTAAAGATAACCCATTGTTCCATTACAATTTTGCCTGTCAGCCTTTGGTTCCATTTTATCCTGGCTAGATCCATTCTCATTGCATTGAAATTAGCTCTCTTCCAATCTAGCTGTTCTATCTTATATTGTTCCTTGCTTTTCTGCATTATGAGTCTAAACCTTATGATACGATGATCACTCTTACCCAAGTTCTCCCCCACAGGCACTTGGTCCACCTGGCCCACCTCATCTCCCAGCACCAGTTTCAGCAATGCCTCCTTTCTAGTTGGGCCCAGAACAAACTGATCAAGGAAGTTCTTTTGAACACAATCCAAAGATTCCTCCCCCTCCTTTCCCTTTACTCTAGAAATATCCCAATTGATATTTGGGGAATTAAAGCCCCCCAATATCATCACTCTATAGTTCTTGCACATCTCTGTGATTTCCCTGCAGATTTGCTCCTCTATCTCTTTCTCTCTCACTATTTGGAAGCCTATAGAATACCCCGAATAGCGAGATCATATCCTGTTTACTTCTCAACTCTAACCAAATGGATTCTGTCCTTGCCCTCTCAAGGACATCTCCGCTTTCCAACACTACAATGTCTTCCCTAATCAACACTGCCACTGCACCTCCCTTTTTTCCTTCTCTATCTTTTCTGAACACGTTATATCCTTGTATATTAAGTGCCCAGTCCTCACCATTTTTAAGTCACGTTTCTGTTATTGCCACTACATCATATTCCCACATTGCTATTTTGGCTTGTAGCTCAACAACCTTATTCACTCCACTTTGTGCATTTATAAACATGCTTTGTAATCCTCTCTTTTTGCATTCCTCATAGCCCTTCTCCGTATGCTCCTATCTAATATGGAACTACTTCCTTCTCGAGTTCTGCCCAACACTCTCACATTATGCACCTTATTTTTCCTTTCTACTTCCATATGCTGGTGCCCATTCCCCGGCCAATTTTGTTTAAACCTCCCAACCACGCTAGTAAACCACCCCGCGAGGACATTGGTCCGAGCCCTGTTGAGGTCCAACCCATCCCTTATGAATAGGTGCCTCCTGCCCCAGAACTGGTTCCAGTGCCGCAAGAATCTGAAGCCCTCCTTCCTGCACTATGCTTCAAGCCACACATTGATCCTCCCTATCTTCCTATTTCTACTCTCACTGTGGCACTGGCAGTAATACAGAAATGACTACCTTCAAGGTCTTACTCTTTAACTTCCTCCCTAGCTCCTGAAAATCTGACCATAGGACTTCAATACCTGCCTTCACTATGTCAATGGTACCAATATGTACCATAACTTCTGGCTCACTCCCTTCCCTCTGCAGAATATCCCGCACCCTTTCCGTGATGTCCTTGGCACCAGGGAGGCAACACACCATGCGGGACTCATGATGGTGGTTGCAGAAATGTCTGTCTGTCCCTGTAACTATGCAATCTCCTATAACAACTACATTTCTACACTTTGCTACTCCCTCTTGTGCAGTCCCTTACCCATTCATGCCATGTTCTGGACTGCACTCCTTCAGGGTATCATCACTCCCAGCAGTCTCCAATGCTGAGTACTGGTTTGAAAATGGCATACAGCCCAAAGACTCCTGCCTGTGGGGTGACCACCTCCTGGAAAGTACGATCTAGGAAACTCTACTGCTCCCTGATGCTCCGCAATGACTCCAGCTGCCCTTCTAGCTCAGAAATTCAGAGATCGAGCTGAAGCAGCTGGAGACACTTCCTACACAAGTGGTCATCCAAGACACATGAAGTGTCTTGGAGTTCCCACATGGTGCAGGAATTGCAAGCAACAGGTCACAACTGCCCATCCATGATCTGAAAATGAATTCTATTCCCTATTTTAGAATCTATTTGGTACTTTGTTTAAACTATTAATTTTTTAATACCTCCAGACTGGCTCTGTGCTACTACACTACTCTTATTAATTCACTCACTGTTGTACTCACCCTGATTGAGGTTATTAATTTCCCTGCTCCTAATCTGAAAGAGACGGGAAGAGAAATACTCACCAACCAATCACTTACTGACTTTCCTGTGATGTCAATCCTTGATTTCTTTTTTTCTTGGGTGCCTCTCGCAGTGCTCTCTCTCTATCACTCTCTCTCTCTCTGTACCGCTGCTTTATCCCTGCTGTGCTCTCGGACCTTCAGTTGTTCTCACAGTGATCTCTCAGGTAGGTTTTTAAGGAGTATCTTGAAGGAGGAGAGAACGGCGGAGAGGTTTAGGGAGGGAATTCCAGCGTCTAGGGCCTAGACAGTGGAAGGTATGGCCTCCAATGGTAGAACAATGAAAATCAGGATTTGCAAGAGGCCAGAATTGGAGGAACACAGATATTTCGACTGTAGAGCTGAAGGAGATTACAGAAATAGGGAGGGCCAAGATCATGGGGAATATGAAAACAAGGATTCATAGAGAGGGCCAGCAAACACTAGCAGTGTGACTAGATCCCTAGATGCTGTCATCAGAAAACACAAAGGGCTAGATTTTGTGGAGGAGGCAGGGCTACCATCGCTGGCCCGTAAAGGCAGGGAGATCCCCACCTCAGCTTTTCGGGCTCCCCCGGAGCGCTCCTCCGGTTTTGTTAAAGCCTAAGTGCCTGGCACTGGGATCTCCATCCCTTTAAAGACAGGGATCCTGCCTCCAAGAGTTGCCACCCAGTCACAGGTCTGGCAGCTCAGCAGTATCGGCAGTGCCACCAGGAACGTCAGAGGCCTTGGATGCAGGTCCAGCGCTACAATGCCAGGCCTCAGGTAAGTGAGGCGGGATCACTGGAGTCAGTCCGGAAGGCTCCAGTGAGGGCGGGCGTGAAGTCCAGGGGGAGAGGGAGCCATGGAGTTGCAGGTGTTGCCAACTAGGGCCCTCCATGGGTCACAGGTTGTCTATGAAGGAGGGATCCACCCCGCCAAGCCTGCAGGGAGGGCACCTCATTTAATAAGGCGCCCTCCCCACATGATGGAGGCACCCCCTGCCACTGGTTAGATCTCAGTGGTGGTGGGAAGAGGCCCTTATGTGACCATAAATAGGCCACTTAAGGGCCTCAATTAGCCTCTGGGCGGGAAGGTCATCATCAGCCTATCCCACCCCTGGCAAAATCGCTTGGGATGAGGAGCCTGCCTCCTAAAACATTGAATCAAAAAGACCAGAGGACTGCTCCGGGGGTCGAGAAAGTGCAAAGGCGGGGTCCCCCCCACCCCCACCGCCTTTTCGGCCCAGCACCTGGAGCCTCATCTCCCGCACAAAATTCAAACCAGTGTCCCCAAGATAATTCAGGAGTTTCAGACTTTTGGGATTTTCGCCAGTTCTGTATAGTTTTGTGACTTCAGTTATTACTTCGTCTGTTACTTAACTCACAGGGCTTTCAAGTTCATACATTTGTGATGCTATCTAGTTTGTCCTCTGTTATTAAGTACATTGTACTATTAAAAGTGAATGATGCACAGCATATCATTAAATGACAGGCATGACTGATGGTACATTATTTATGATGTTGTTCATTCAGATAGGCCTAGAGCTGTATTATTTTGTATACATATTTTATGCATTTGTTCTTGACTTATGCTGTATCACAGTGCTGCTTTCTTTGAAATACCAGCACTGTATATTTTAACATACTGCGGAGGTGGCTAGAATATGTTAAGAGGAATGGCAATAACTACATAGTCCAAATATTGAAGTCAATTCCCCAATCTAAAAGACAATTTTACAATATGGTTTGAGGTAAATTTTAAAGCTTATCACTATTTTTACCAAAGCATATTCTGAATCTAATTTTGACTCTGTACACAACACCTAGACTGTCTTGATCAGACACCAGTGACATTCTCTGTGGCTGCAACCATGGCATGCCATCCCTTCTCATCCTTCTTGACTTTTCTGCATGGTCAACCACTCTATCCTTCATCATCATTCACCTCCCTCGCACTGTTCTAGCCTGGTTCCACTCCCTCCTGTCCCAACAAAGTCAGTACATCTCCTTCAATGACTCCTCCTCCTGCCCTTGTAAAGTCATCTCCATTATGACTAAAGGTCTTATCCTTTTCTTTGTCAGTTGCACTAGGTGACAACATTCATAGGCATAGGGGTTAGCTTTCTAAAGTGTGATATTGACAGCCAGATCTACCTTTCCTCCCCAACTCTTCACTCCTGCATGTTCATATATTCTTGTGAGGCAAGGAAATCCAGGGTTATCAGGGGTAGATGGGAATGTGGAATTCGAAACACAAACAGATCAGCCAAGATCTTATTGAATGGCGGAGCAGGCCCGAGGAGCCGTATGACCTACTTCTGCTTCTAATTCATATGTTCGTATGTTCCTCAATCATTTCCACTCTTCGCCAACAAGTCCTGAATTGACAAGAACTTGCTTCAACTCAATGTCAGCAAGACTGAGGTCATCCTTTTCAACGCCGCTAAAAACTCTGGACTTTGGGTCCTAGCTCCATTCTCCTCCCTGGAAGACCACACACCCTACATTCGAGAATACTAACCTTGGTGTCCTGTTTGATTCCACATACTAGCCACTGCATAGAGCTTATTTCCATCATGCAGCTTTGTCTGCCATTTCTTTGCCATCTCCGGACTACACTGTTCCAAAGTTCTCCTTGCTGGTCACCTGAGTTCTGCCTCCACAAACTGAAACTCATCCAGAACTCTAATCCCGACCTTATCCCGCACTATGTTCCTCTCCACATCAAACCTGCCCGCACCAACCTTGAATGCGAATCATCCTCTGATGAATTGATTTCAAAATCCTTCTGTACTGGCCTGACAATGGCCTTGTCCCCTCCCTTGCTGATCAGTCTTTGCCAGCCCAATTCTCCACTACATTCCCTTCTGACTAAACTTCCACCCTCCATTTGCTCCACTGTCAATGAAGCACATACTGAAACGCTCTCCAAACAGCCTTCCTCCTTGTTAGCACTTTGCTTTCCTTCACAAGCCTCTCACCTATTCAGCCGTCACCTTTAGCCCTTCTTCTACCTGTGGTTACTTTTGGAACATTTGAGGTTAAAAGGCGCAATTAAGGTTTAAGCCGTTGTTGTTTAATAAAACTGAACAACTGTAGTCCTGTGGAAATCACATTAATATCAGAATAAAGAGATAGTGGATGTAAAAGGATGCTTTGTCCCTTTCAATTTTGTCTGCTGAAGGCACCGCTTAAAATCTCATAGTTCCCTACATTCATTTGGTATCTCCCCAAGTGGAATGCTTCAAGTGTGAATTTAGATGTGGAATATTGACAGGCTTATTCACCATAAAAGGTGATGCATATGATGCTAATGCTGTCCTCAGCTCTGGGTAAGTTTTATGGGAATCATCTTCCTGGTTCTCAGCTTTACTCATCAGGCGTTCTTCAGGCGCAGTTGTCAGATCACCCGTTGGAATCTATATCCATCAATTCATTTTACTAGAAGGGAAATCCTGCATGCTTCACTGGTGGTGGATTTAGAAGAAAAGTCGGTGCGCACTCACAGCAATAGCAGTCCCTCTGGTATAAGTTGTCTGCAGGTTGGCACCCAAGAGTTGGCATAGGCTCTGAATCCCTCCAATCAGGTTTCCACCCCTGCCACAGTGCCAAAGCAGTTCTTATCAAAGTCACAAATGACATCCTATGTGACTGTGACAAAGGTAAACTTTCCCTTTTCGTTCTTCTTGACCTGTCAGCAGCCTTTGACATGGTTGACCACACCATCCTGCTCCAACGCCTCTCAATGGTCGTCCAGCTGGGTGGGACTACTCTCACCTGGTTCCATTCTTATCTATCCAATCATAGCCAGAGAATCACTTGCAAAGGCCTCTCTTCCTGCTCCCATGCCGTTACTTCTGGTATCCCGCAAGAATCTATCCTTGGCCCCTTATATTTCTCATCTATATGCTGCCCCTCAGCAACATCATCCAAAAGTTCAGTGTTAGGTCTCACATGTACACTGACAGCACCCAACTCTACTTCACCACCTCCTCTCATGAGTCCTCCACTGTTGCTAAATTATCAGACTGCTTGTCCGACATGCAGTACTGGATGAGCAAAAACTGCTTCCAACTAAAGATTGGCGAGAATGAAACCATTGTTTTCGGTTCCTGCTCCAAACTCCGTTCCTTAGCCACTGACTCCATCCCGCTCCCTGGCAACAGTCTGAGACTAAACCAGTCTGTTTACAACCTTGGTTCATACTTGACTCCGAGATGAGTTTCCTGCCACATATTCATGCCATCAGTAAGATAATCTCTCCATCTCCATCACATCGCCCAACTTCTTCCCTGTCACAGCTCATCTTTTGTTGAAACCTTCATTCATGCTTTCATTACCTCTAGATTTGAATATTCCAATGCACTTCTGACTGGTCTCCCACATTTTACCCTCTGTAAACTTGAGGTCACCCAGCACTCTGCTGCCCATGTCCTAACTCGCACCAAGTCTCATTCTCCTATCACTCCTCTGCTCACTGACCTTAATCGCACCACAGTCAGTGGCTGTGCTTTTAGTTGCCTAGGCCCTACGGTCTGGAATTCCCTCCGTGCACCTCTCCACCTTGCTTTCCTCCTTTAAAATGTTCCTTATAACCTACCTCTTTGACCAAGCTTTTGGTCATCTAACCTGCTTGCTGTTGCAAGGTTGAGTTGAAAAGGGCAAAGGAACAGGTGGTTGGAAATCTTTGCATGAACTCATGGGTGGTCTTCATCTCCCTCCTCTTCATCATCATCCTCGTCATTATCATCACAGTTGACAAGAATGTAGTTGTGTCTCTGTTGTTTTTCCTGCCTTTCGTCATCATCCTCCTCCTCCTGTGATGGATTTTCAGGAAAGGCGGGTAGGAGTGAAGAATGGGTAGCATTATCCCCTTGGAATTAAGAGAAAGAGGCTGAAGGTTGTATCTGTACAGTGCTTCACAGGGAGACAGTGCAGGTGACCTAACTTGGCATTGGCAATTTTTCTCCAACCTCGCCATCTCCTGCACAGAAAGATCAGAGTCCCTTCCCCATCAGCTCCTCATAGGGTGAAAGGTGGAAATGCCCATCTACAGTGCCCTACCTCATACAGGAATTGTGCACCAATTTCTCTTGCAAGGTTTCAGTAAATTAGGGAAAGGCTATCAGTTGAGGAATCCATAGCAAGTATAATGACAGTCCTACATCTCTTACATTAGCTCTATCAGTTGAAGTGGAGGAAGAGGTTTTAGGGTGTACATGTGAGTAACTGTTCTAACCTAAAAACATAAGAAATAGGAGCAGGAGTAAGCCAAATAGCCACTTGAGGCTGCTCCACCATTCAATAAGATCATTGCTGAACTCCCACATTAACTCCACTTTCTTGCCTCATCCCCATATCCCTTGTTTCCTTTAGTGCCCAAAATCATATTGATCTCAGTCTTTAATATATTCACCATCTGATCATTCGCATTCTTCTGGGGTAGAGAATTGAGAAGATTCACAACCTCTGAGTGAAGAAATTTCTCCTCATCTCAGTTCTAAATGGCTGTCCTCTTGTCCTGTGACTATGACCCCTAGCTCTGTACTCTCCAGCCAGCGGAAACAGCCTCTCAGGATCTACCCTGTCATGTCCTTTAAGAATTGTGTAAGTTTCGATGAGCTCATCTCTCATTCTTATTAACTCAAGAGAATATAAGCCCATTCTACTCAATGTTTCATCAAGGGACAGTCCTCTCATTGCAGGAATCAATCTAGTCATAATGCAAGACCTTAAACTAGTGCCCCTCTTCACCAGAGTGTGTTGTACAGGATTAATTGTAAAGTAGTTACTTTCAAAGGATAAAGAGAGTTCTGCGACGTAGGCTGGTCAAGAAAGAAAAGGGAAAGTAACCAGTGTATTACCTTGCCTGTCCTGGGGAGGTTATTGAATTTCTTCCAGCATTGGTCTGCAGTGTGGGAGCAAGAGAGTTGGCGCTCAGCACCAGTGCCACCTTCCCTCCAGGTGGTATGCAACAGTCCTGGCAGGTGACTCCTGATATCGCTTTCCTCATGCAGGTCGGAGTCCACAAAATTGAATCATCTTCTTCCATGTCTGGGCAGTGCCATGTTTGCATGTGCCAACTGCTCCTGTAGCGGGCAGTCTTGAAAAGTGTCAGATTGATGAAATGGGAAATGGCGTTAGCTGAGAGTCAAGTGAGGGAGCCAAGTGCTGTTCCTTTCTTATCTGGTTGTCTCCCAAACAGCCAGAACTATCTGGTTAAACACTACACTCTAATTCCTGTACACTCCCCCATTTTGCATGGGATATACGCCAATTATGACCCAATGGCTATGTAACTGAGCGAGTCCAGGAAATCCTCATGTAAGTATCTCTCCAGACCCTTTTTATTTAGCATGAAATTTACCATGTGGAAATTTCACCACCCACTAAGTGTTTAATTATTGTGTAACCACGTGATAAAAGTCATGAGTCCATATTTTCTCAATATCATTAACCAAAATGAGCCAAGGGAGACATTTAAGAAAGCATCAAAATCAGCATTGCTTGTCCCACACTTTCAGCTCAACCTGTGCAAAAGTGTTTAAATGTACACTTTTCGGACAAAAGACCTATGTCATTTTAATCTCTTTCTTTGTGAGAAAAATCCCACTAGTATTTTATTCTGCCATCATAAAGGTATCAAGCAGAGTTAAAGATGAATTACCAAGTAAGTTAAATGTATTTGTAGATTCGCTGAGAGGACTGTCAGATGGTAGATGGGAAAAGGTTTGTTTGCATTCAGACATGTCTGCAGCTAGGGGATATAATGTCACATCCTATTTTATCTCACCCCCTGCTAAAATGACTACACTCTGAATTCATGTTTTTTTAACATCTGAGAAAATGAGGTTAATAATATTTGGATTAGGCTGAAATTCTGGCTGTCCTGAAAGCATCTGACATTTATTTTGATTTAGATTTTTGTCTGATCGTTGTTTTACAGATAGCATTCTGGAATGAAACAGCACCAAAGGTCCATCATGCCTGTGCCCGCTCTTTGAAAGAGCTTCCCAATTAATCCCACGCCCCTGCTCTTGCCCCATAGCCATGCAAATTTTTGCTCTTCAAGTTTATATCCAATTTCCTTTAGAAAGTTTGTATTGAATCTGCTTCCACTACCCTTTAAGACTGCGTATTCCAGATCATCATAACTCACTGCAAAAAACAATTCTCCTCATTTTACAATTGATGAACTGAAGATCTTCCTGTCAGTTCCAATTCCAAGCAGTTGTTTTACACATCTTCTATTCTTACCAACATGGTCCTTAGTTCTTTGGCAATTCAGAACGTCAAAAAAGCATGCTAATAGAGGAGCAATAGTTAATTCACAATTATGAACAGTACATACAGCACACCTTGTCCCCTTCCCGCAGCACCTTCCCATGCAATCACAGGAGATGAAACGCCTGCCCTTTTACCTCCTCTCCATCATCCAAGGCCCCAACATTCCTTCCAGGTGAAGCAGCGATTTCCTGTATTTCTTTGAATTTAGTATACTGTATTCGCTGCTCACAATGTGGTCGCCTTTACATTGGGGAAACCAAATGCAGATTGGGTGACCACTTTGCAGAACACTTCTGCTCAGTTCGCAAGCATGACCCTGAGCTTCCAGAGTAAGAATAATTAACTGGGGGAAAGCCAACTTCAATCGGGAAGAATGGAGCTGGAGTGAATAAATTGGAGTCAAAAGTTGGCAGGAAAACCGGAAGTTGAACAATGGGCAACCTTCAATGAAGAGATAGTTTGGGCACAGTCAAAGTAGGGGAAGGGGAAATGTAGGGCAAACAAATCCAGAGCTCCTGGATGACAAAAGAGGTAGAGATTAAGAAAAGAAGAAAAAGTGTGCTTATGACAGATGCCAGGTAGAAAATACTAATGAGAACCAGGCTGAATATAGAAGGTCCAGAGGGTAAGTGAAAAAGCAAATAAGAGAAGCAAAGAGAGAGCATGAAAGAGACTGGCAGCTAGCATTAAAGGAAATCCCAAAGTTTTCTATAGACATATAAATAGCAAAGGGGTAGTAAAAGGAGGAGTGGGACCAATTAGGGACTATAAAGGGGATTTACACATGGAGGCAGAGGGCATAGCTGAGGTATTAAATGAATACTTTGCATCTGTCTTTACCAAGGAAGAAGATGCAGCCAAGGCAACGTTGAAAGAGGAAGTAATTCAGACACGAGAGGGGTTTAAAATTGATAAAGAGGATGCATTATATAGGCTGTCTGTACTTAAAGTGGATAAAGCACCAGGACCAGATGAGATGCATCCAAGGATACTGAGGGAATTGAGGGTGGAAATCGTCATAATTTTTTCAGTCTTCCTTAGATTCGGGGGTGGTGCCAGAGAACTGGAGAATTGCAAACGTTACACCCTTGTTCAAAAAAGGGTGTAAAGATAAGCCCAGCAACTACAGTCCACTCAGTTTAACTTCGGGTGGTGGGGAAACTTCTAGAAAAAAATAATTTGGGACAAAATTAATAGTCACATGGACAAATGCGGGTTAATTAAGGAAAGTCAGCATGGATTTCCTAAGGGAAAATCATGTTTAACTAACTTGCTGGAGATTTTTGAGGAGGTAACAGAGAGGGTGAATGAGGGCAATGCTGTTGATGTGGTGTACATGGACTTTCAAAGGGCATTTGATATAGTGCCACACAGCAGACTTGTGAGCAAAGTTATAGCTCATGGAATAAAAGGGCCAGTAGCAACATGGATACAAAATTGGCTGAGTAACAGGAAACAAAGAGTAGTGGTTAATCGATGTTTTTCAGGCTAGAGGAAGGTTTGTAGTGGAGTTTCGCAGGGGTCAGTGTTGGGACCCTTGCTTTTCCTGATATATATTAATGACCTAGACCTTGGTGTACAGGGCACAATTTCAAAGTTTGCAGATGATATGAAACTTGGAAGCATTGTGAAATGTGAGGAGGATATTGTAGAACTCCAAAAGGACATGGAAAAGTTGGTGGAATGGGCAGACAGGTGGCAGATGAAGTCCAATGCAGAGAAATGTGAAGTGATTCATTTTGGTAGGAAAAATGTGGAAAGACGATGTAAAATAAATGGTACAATTTGAAAGGGGGTGCAGGAGTAGAGGGACTTAGGTGTACATGCACATAGGACATTGAAGGTGGCAGGACAGGTTGAGAGAATGGTTAATAAATCATACAGTATCCTGGGCTTTATTAATAGGGACATAGAGTAAAGGAGCAAGGAAGTCCCGTTAAACTTGTATAAGACACTAGGTCGGCCTCAGCTGGAGTACTGCATCCAATTCTGAGCGCCGCACTTTAGGAAAGATGTTAAGGGCATATAGGCCAGATCGGGTAACGAGAGCAGATTTCCTCCTCTTTGAGCCAGATGGGTTTCTATGACAATCCGGTAATTCAATGGTTACCATTACTGATTCTATCTTTTTATTCACGATTTTTAGTAATTTAATTCAAATTCCACCATCTGCCACAATGGGATTTGAACTCATGCCTCCAGATCATTAGTCAAAGCCTCTGGATTCCCAGTCCAGTAATATTACCATTATGCTACACGCACTCATTTTCTCAGTCAGATGAACATTGTAAGTTCTACTGCAGGGAGACATTAGCTTGAAAGGCACATCCTTCTCCTATTCTTCCTCACTCTCTTTTCCTGCATCCTCTCCTACTCTGCTCCTCCTCTGCCTCTTCCTCTTCCATTAAAATGACAGACAAAGGAATGTCAAACTTGGTCCTGTGAAGCTCTCACTGTGGGTGGTGTCAAAAATATCCTGGTGGTCCCATAGTCCATCAGGCAATCACAGGCAATCCAACACTGCCAAGATGAAAAGCCTTTCATAAAATCACTTTTAAATCTTCTCCCCAGCTCCAGTTTTTGATTGTCAAAGTCTATCCAAGCCTTAGATTCAAAGGATCCTCACTTCTGCTGTATAAGCTGATAATGGTGCCAGACACATCTGATTATTGCACTGTAAGTTAACCCTGGGTGCATTGTGAACATAACCTCCAGGATTTCAACATGCCAAAGCTGTTGGCCCTCATTTAAATTGTCATGCTAGGCCCCCACCTGCCAAGAATGAGGCACATTAATTTTGTCATGAACATTGATTTTAAACTGTTGCTGGAGCAAGAAAATGACTTGTTAGATCAGCCTTTGCTGGAAAAATACATTTGCATATTAACAGATGGTGCTTGGAAGGACAAAGGACCATTCCCTGACACATTCAACCCAATGGACCTTGATCACCAGGTATTGTGTGGAAGAGGAGCATTCCAGAGACTGCTAAGGTGATACAATCCAAGACTGTTAGACCAGCTGGTCACATGACTAACTGGCTGCTCCAGGGTCTTTTGAAGTAGCCCCAGAGAATTTGAACTCAAAGACTGTTTGCTCCTTCACTGTGAAGATCTCTCCTATCTGCTCCCATCTCTTTCTCACAAGCCTCTGAATCCACTGAAGACACATGAACCCCAAGAGAGAAAAGTCTCCTACAGCGAACAAAGTTTAAGAAGAATACTGGGCCCCAACAAAAAGCAAGACCGACCTACAAATAAAGGACTCTACAGTGAGCTCAAAGAACCATAACAAAAACTCTTCAGATATTGCCTCAAACTTTTTCCACTTTATTTCTTCTGCTCTTTTCTGTCTCTATTTGCATGTGTGTATCACGTATGTATGCTAGCGTGGGCGCGTTGTGTCGGCGTCAACCGAATTAGAGTTTAAGTTTAATACATTTCATTTTTTCTTCTTTAAACCTAAGAAAACCTGTTTGTGCTAGTTTTTTTGCCTTATAGTTGGAAAGCGGTGAACAAGGATTCACCAAGGGGGAGCTAAAAACACGGTGTGTTTAAAATTAAACACTGTTGCAGTGAGACCAGGTGAAGGCTGAGAGGGAACCCTAGACCTTTTTCTCACCGGGTTGCAACAAAATAAATTTAAATGAATCTGATGGGATTGCAAAGGGTGGATGGTGAGAAGGCCCAGATGAATGTTAGAATCGGCTGTGCGGTAATGACGTGGGGTGGAAACATATTGGAAACGGATTCCACCCCAATTCACAGCCCTGAGTATGTTGCTGTTGCCATTCTGTCACTATGACCATGCCAAAAGAGGACAAGTGAATTTGAGGGCCATGAAAAATAAACAATAACCTGTTCATTTCCAACGTGGATTTTGCTCTCGCCATGACATTAAGGGCTTTCTGCTGATAAAGCTGCGCAATTGCAGTTAAAGCCAGGAACATATAATCCATGGGTGTCTGAGTGTATACATGGCCTGCTAGTTTAAGCCTGTCAGTACAGATTGTTGGGTCTCATGCAGCTGATGAGTAGACAAGTGGAAACTAAGCTCATATCTAAGATGGTGTTTGGGATAGAACTGCAATACTGTACTAATGTGCCGCTTGGTTTGCCGTAGTCGTGTGATCTCTACCAAGAGGCACTCACTGCAGGCAGCCATCACAAGGCAGTTCAATGAAGACACAGTACAAGCAAGACTGTTGCCCCGTGAGCTCGTAACAGATGGCTCCAAGCTCCTTCTGAGAAGCCTTTAGGAAGAATCATTCATGATCCAAACAAATAGTAAGATCAAAAATGCTAGATAGATCAATTCGCAACCACTTATGCATATAAGAAATGTTCTGATTCTATAAACAAAGATAAGCTGTTGAGATTTCCCACTGCTTGATAACTTTGAATAATTTGTGAATTGCAAGCAATATGGATGTAATACAGATTTTATACACCATTGTAAGAGATAAAAAATTTAAAATTTCACAGCTGATAAAATTCATTGTTTGTCAGACCAACAGTTGTAAACGTTGAAATTCCTAAAATAATTAGTGGTGATGCATTTTCATGCATGCATAATTGTGTCAAATGTAATCAGTAAAATTTTACAGTGTAGAACCTAATGTCAGCCATTACCACATCCATTTCACAGCAAATACTTTAGCAATAATTCAGTAACATTCCATTAAATTCTGGAAGCTTTTGCTCTTAGCTAAAGTAGACTTGAAAGCCATGTTTCAGTCTTGGCTTTTCCCAGCACACATTACCAGCTGGGAGGAAAAACAATTACAGACCTGTTGAGAAGGCAGCAAAAATAGATCAATTATTGTAATACTGGGGTAAGGCAACCTTTATTTTCTCTGTTAATCTATTTGTGCTACATGGGAATATAACAACAATGGAAATAGGAGTTGGAGTCAGCCATACGGTCCCTCGAGTCTGCTCCAACATTCAATAAGATCATGCCTGATCTTCTACCTTAACTCCAGTTTCCCACCCTATCTTCATCTCCCTTGATTCCTTAGTGTCCAAACATCTGTCAGTCTCAGTCTGGAATATACTCAATGACCTGCAAAGCCCTCTGGGGTAGAGAACTCCAAAGATTCACAACCCTCTGAGTGAAGAAATTTCATCTCACCTCAGTTCTAAATGGCCAATCCCTGATCCTGAGACCATGACCCCTAGTTCTAGACTCTCCAGCCAAGGGAAAAAATTCTCTTCGTATCTACCCCGTCAAGCCCTCCAAAACGTCAATACCTTTCAATGAGATCACCTCTCATTCTGTTAAACATTCCCCCTAATCACCACCTCAAAAAAGTTGAATAATTTTGGGTCATGATTAACCTTTAACTACTCAGTTTGGCTTTCTCTGGTTTTATAAGAGCTAGCAGCCAATGGCAAACTGGGCTGCCTCCTTAGTTACAGTGGCCCATCCATCTTGCAACATGAAAGGACCAGCTGGGGATAAACCAAAATTCAAGATCTGATCTGAAACTTACCTGGTCTGCTGTCCATGTGCAGGAAGCAGGTGGCTGATTAAATTTTTTTTAAAACACTGTAAGAAGGCTGATTAAATGTTGTTGACACTCTGTTCAAGATAATCCAATAAAACAGATAGGAAGTTATCAGTAGTGGGAGACGCCTTTTAGGAAAACAGAAGATTTATTTCTTCAATAAATATCAAAACAGCTTAAATATTCCAATATGACTTTATATTGAGGACTTAATTTCCTTTAGCATTTGTAGTAGAGAGATGGAGAGGTTTAGGGAGGGAATTCCAAGGTAGTTGAAGGCATGGCCACAAATAGTGGGGCAGAGGAAATCGGGGATGTACAAGAGGCCAGAATTGGAGGAGTGTGCCGATCTGGGAGGGTTGTAGGGCTGAAGGAGGTTACAGAGATAGGGAGGAGAGAGGCCAAGAAGGTATTTGAACACAAGGATGAGAATTATAAATTCAAGATATTACTGGACCAGGAGTCAGTGTAGGTCAACGAGCCTTGGTCGAGCTGAAGTTTACTGATGGTTTTAGTAACAAATCTGCTGAGGCAGGGGCAGAGATGGCTAGAATTATAATTATTGCCAATTATAGTGTCCCTAAAGCTGCCCAGTTCCAAGCAACTAACTGATAACGTAGAATTACATAGATATTACAACACAGAAATAGGCCATTCATCCCAGGCAGTCCATATTGTTGTTTATCCTCCACAAGAGCAGTCGGCCTAATCCAATGTCCCCAAACTGTTCCCATATCACTTACTCCCTTTCCGTCAACCACCCACCTAACATATCCTTAAAAGTTGGCACAGTCTCTGCTTCAACCACTAACTCCGCTAGTGCCTTCCACAGCCCCACAACGTTCTGTGTAAAAACATTTCTCCTGCACTCTGTCTTATATCTCATATATTTAAACTTGTATCTATGCCCCTCATTCTAGACCAATCAACCAGTGGAGTCAGTCTATTTCTATCTACTCTGTCCCATTCCTTCATAATTTAAAAAGCTTCCACTAAAACATCTAATGAGAACAACCCCAATTTTTTTAAGTCTTCATTCCATATCTCCTCATATCCTAATGAATCTGTGCAGTGCCCTCTCTGTTATCTCAAAATCAAAATTGATCTTTTGACAAAAAGGTGGGGCGAAAGCGGGAACAGGTTACAGAGTTGGATGATCAGCCATGATCAAAATGAATGGCGGAGCAGGCTCGAAGGGCTGAATGGCCTACTCCTGCTCCTATTTTCTATGTTGCTATGTAAGGCTGAGTGGTGACCTAATAGAGGTCTTTAAAATTATAAAAGGTTTTGATAGAGTGGATACAGAGAGAATATTTCCTCTTGTGGGGAAGAGCATAACTAGAGGTTATCAATATAAGATTAGTCACCGAGAAATCCAATAGGGAATTCAGAAGAAACCTTATTACTCAGAGAGTGGTGGGAAGGTGGAACTCATTACCAGAGGGAATGGTTGAAGCGAATAGGATAGACACATGTAAGGGGAGGCCAGATAAGCATATGAGGGAGAAGAGAATAGAGGGTTACACTGATAGACAGATGAGGAAAGAAAGGAGGAGGCTTGAGTGGAGCATAAATGCTGGCATGGACTGGTTGGGCTGAATGGCCTGGTCCTGTGCTGTATATCCTATGTAATCCCATATATGGGTAGCACAGTGGATTTGGTGCCAATTAGCAGCCACAGGAGTGAGAATGGAGGTGGGACTGAAAGATAGAGTGTCCAATTTCAACACCACAAAAGCAGCCATAACTGTGGCTACCGTTTTACAGATTTATTTGCTGGAATGAACATGGAGCAGGAAAGGCAGAGGGCTGGAACCCAGGGCAGGACACACCTCACTTTGCGGCCGACCTAGCAGTCCTCCTCGAGGAATGAGGAAGAGGAGGGAGGTCCTGTTTCCGGAGGGTGGCAGGAGAAGGCCACCCTCCCAGACCAAGCAGGCCTGATCAAGGTGGTGGAGACTGTAGGCAGACAAAGTGTGGTCATCAGGGACTGGGGCAGTGCAGAAAAAGGTTCAATGACCTTATTCGCTCTGACAAGTTGAGGGCAATGTCAGATGCTCAGGATAGGCCTCTGGGTATTCAACCCCCAGCAGACACTCCAGGTGAGGAGCCTGAGGGCGCATGCTGCTCCTGGACATGGGAGGAGTGTGTGCACAGGGTACTTACTGACCCCTCAGCAAGACTCAAAGCCCTAGTGCTGTGGACCTGCCAGCACAGACATGCAGCTTCTAATGAATAGGAGCCGCTGGATTGGCCGTGGAGGCCTTGTCTGTCTCTCTCTCTTTTGACCTTGCAGGAGAAACGGGGACATAATGGCCGTGGGAAGGTCCAGAGGTTCCCTTCTTACATATCTTCACCAGCATGGAAGAGGGAGCCATGGAGATCACCAGGACCGCTGACCATGTGCAAGTCGGGGGAGATGAGATGAGCATCCCTGGTGGAGAGAGTGAACAGAAACTGGAATGCGTAGATTAAGGGGATTCATTGCCCTCCAGCCCATCCGATAGCATACCGATGACTCAGCACTGCAGAGACTTCTGCTCTCAAAGGCTCTCATGATCCCTTCTTGTGTCTCCTACAGGTTCTGACATCTAGGCACACAGACCGATTCCTGTACTGCCAAGAATTGCCAGAGCAGACCCCAAAGCAAGTGCTGTCACACATTACAAGCACACCCTCCACCTGCGCAGATACAGTCACCTCGGTGGGTCCTCGCGTGCATGTGCGCATAGACAGGGTGACACTGGGTGTCTGCTTCCTGTGCCAGCACGCATTGAACCTCCTGATGTCTGCAGGGAAAATATTCTCCTCAAAGAATATCACCGGCTGGCAGCTAAAGAAGCACTCCCATTGATACAAGGCCTCAAAAAAAGAACCCACGCACTTGTCTGAAATTTTGTAGCTCCTTCTGGAACACACTCCACACCCTACAAACAGACAACAGCACCCCCTCGCCTCTCAATGGCACACCTTCTGTTTGACTGCTAACATCACCTACCACAACCTGGTGACTGACCCGAGTGGTGAAGTCCCAGGTTTCAACCTCTAATGGAAAATCTGGACAACCCTCAACTGCTTGAGGACGGGTCAGGGAAGATGTGGCCACAAATGGAACATGAGGAGCAGCCCAAATTGTGACTGTGGCCATCCAAGTCAGACCATTGCCCACATACTGAACTCTTGCCCTGAGAGATCCATTCCTGGTGGCATCACAACCTCAACATCAAACTAATACTGCTTCCCCAGCTATACTGGATGATGAGCACATCATGAGTGAGCAGGAGGAGGCGACAGAGGCAGCGGAAGCTGTGGGCAGTCCCTCTTGGATGGTGCAGGACAGACACAGCCCTGCTCAGCTGGGCACAGACGCAGGGCCTTGAGAGTCACAGGAAAAGAGGGTCTACTTAGATCAGCAGCAACAGATGTGCTGCTATATGTCAGAGTTCCCTGAGGCAGTGCGGGGTCATGGGCAGAGAATAGAAGAGTCCATTCAGCTCATGTACACCACTGTAGCTCAGGGCTTTGAAGACATGAGCTCCACCATTGATTGAGTGGCCAAACTCCTGGAGAGCCACATGCTGCAGCACTCTGAGTGCATGCAGGAACTGCGCACTGTCATACACAGAATGTTTGCCACACTATGTAGCCTTGACCGGTCAGTGGCGCTGGAGGTGCCCCATTGGCACCTTCACAACGGGGACAACCGCCATATGCATCTCAGCCGCAAGCTGAGAAAAGTGAGCTGGCTGCCTCCACCTCCTCCTAGGTCACGAGGGGAGCACCAAGTAGAAGTGACTGAGAGTGGAGTTCACCACGTGGGCAGACCATTGAGTGGGTCACTGGGGTTTGTTTCATATGTAACTGTGCACTTTTTGACTTTTGAGCACCATGCAGATATTGATACATGAAACTGGACAATTAAGCTTCCTTTTTATGAATGGCAGTACAGGAAAAGAGGAATGAAGTGGTGAAGGGGAGCAAAGGTCCGTGAGCAGTGACAGTGAAATCTCTGGGCAGGTGTGAATCCTTCATTGCCGGTAAGAGTTGAGCTGTTCCAGGCGATGTTTTCTCACAGTGTTCTCACAGGCGGCTCAAAGTGAGTTCCAGACCATGCCGTTCCTCTTGGGTTAGAGAGGCTCAGCTGAAACGAGCCTGAATCAGATGATCCCTGACATTAATGACATCCTGATGAAACCCGCGAGTCCCGCATCGGGCCCGGCCACCTCCCTGTGCAACCAGGGCACTTCTGTGCTCTGCGTCTTCCTCCACTTCCTCCACATCCTGCTCCTTCGCTTCCTCTGATGGGCTGTGTCCATCCAGTGCTTCACCCACGTCAAGATCCATACTTCCCTGGAGGGTCATGTTATGGACAGCACAGAAGACCACCACAATGTGTGAGAGCCTTGCAGGAGTGTACTGCAGGGCACCACCCAGCCGACTGGTCCAGGCACCAGAAACACATCTTCAGAAGCCTGATGGCCTGCTTAATGGTTATCTAGTGAGCAAATGGCTTCAGCTGTAGCGCCTCTCTGCCTCTGTCTCGGGTTCTCATAGAGGAGCGAGTAGCTATCCCTTCAAGGGATATCCCTTGTCCCCGAAAATCCATCCACAGAGTTTGGAGGGTGCATAAAGAGCTGCAGCAGTATGGACTGCCAAAGGATGAAGGAATCATGGCAGCTTCAAGTGAGCGCACACATACAGAAAGCTCTTGTTGTGGTTGCAGATCAGTTGGACGTTGAGGGAGTGGATGGCCTTCCTGTTGATGGATCTCACTGGGCGGTCATTCGGTGCCTTGATGGCCACATGGGTGCAATCGATGATGCCCTGCCCCTGGGGAATCCAGTGATGGTTGCGAAACCCAATGCGCTCCATCCCTGCGAGGTCCAAAATTGAATGTACTGTTCAGCTCTCGTAAATAGGGCATCAGTGACCTGCGAGATTCAGTAGTGTTCAGCTGTTTGCAAGACACCACCAAGGTGCACTGCTGATTCTTGGAAGGAGCCAGAGCCAAAGAAGTTCAAGGCTACAGTGACTTTGACAACTGCTGGCAGGGTTTGGCAAGCAGTGCTGCGAGGTGTAAGATTATCTGTGGTGAGAGCACAATTCTCTGTGACCATCTGCCTGGAGAGTCGCAGTCTCCTGCAGCACTGGTTCTCCAACATGTCCAGGTAGCTCCATTTTTGGGTACAGCCTATGCTGAAAGTATGGCCTCCATTGCCTTCCTGCCCCTCATCCCTCTCCTCTGAGATTTGTGCTGCCATTGCCTGCTGCCGTCTTCCTTGTGTTCAGGTGGCCTCCCAATTTTGTTTGGAAGTCTTGCCCGCTACTCTTATGGCCCCGCGATGCCAGCAGGATGATGACCCCCTGCACTACCCGAGTGCTTACTGACCACTGTCCCTGCCACCTGCGCTAACCCGATGGCACCTATGTGCCAGTGGCGGAATCACCCTCTGAGCCAGTCTCCCTTTTATGCGCCCACCTAGTTTGTTGGTGTGGCCATGACTGCCTCCCCGCTGTTTATCCGCCTCCATGCACCTGGTCTGCCCCAGACCCAGCGTGCAGCCCGTGTGCCTCCACCAAAATCTCAACATGCCCCTCAACGAGCCTTCCCCTGCCCGGTGAAACTCGCTGGTGCCAGTAACAGCGACAGAAAACCGGCATGCCAGCCAGCACCAATATTTTCATCACCTGCCTGCCACCGTTCCTGCCCAGTGGGAATTAAAAATTCAGCCCATGCAAAGCTTTATGAAAGGACAGCCTTTCCATTTACTTAGTATCTGAACCCTTCTCCATCACCAGTATCTGTTTCTTTGTTAATCCAGTGCTTATTTATAAGTTACTCTTACCAAGAACAAGGCTTTTTTTAATGAGCAAAAAGAGTGACCTTGCTCACAAATTCGCACAAGTGCACTTTGCAGAGGAAGACTTTTCAAAGCATTTCAGATTCTTCCAGTGAGCCATACTCGGAGAGTGGGATTATGACAGGTCTGAAGTGGAGTTTATTTTTCTCAGTCCTTTCATTTTTAAACATCATTCACTTCAGATCATTTCCAGTCACATCTGAAGATTGGAAGGTTCCATTAAGATGCATCCAAATTCACAATTCAAACATTCATAGGATTTATCTCTTCAAATGCTCAACTGACTATATTATTAAAAGCTGTTCTTGCATTAAAGGTTGCTGCTCAGAGGAACTGGCATTTAAAGGGTTACATTTGGACAGTCCCACTACTGCTGAAGAAACAAAATTGGGATAATTGGTAGCACTCTTGCTTATAAGTCTGAAGATTGTGGGTTCAAGTCCCATGAAGGCAGTGCTGCACTTGTCAGAGATGGCCCTCTCAGGTGAATTGTAAAAATAGTGCCTTGCTTAGGTGGGAATGAAATATCCTTTGGTACCATTTGAAGAAAAACAAGGAGGTGTCCTACCTAATGCTTCTCCTGCAAGCACAAAACAGATTGTCTAGCTGTTTGTTTATTGACCATTGTGCTGCACAGAGGAGCTGATGGTGCTGCCTTCGCTTTGCTACAAGAAGTGCAAGGCATTGACAGAGCAAAAGATAAAATGTCACCTCACTGCATTGAGTCCTGTCCCAAATATCCCAAAGCTGCTTCCAGCTTTCAGGATTATTCGAGAAACAGAGCACTGATGCTGCCACTTTTATTAAAAGTTCCCACTTTGAACAGGGCAGTGTAGGAAAAAGGAAACGTGGCTGGAATTTTAAGGTTGGCTTTGCAGATGATTGAAATACATTGGAACCCTCACATCATAAGATGGAGAAATAAAAATTAAATATTATATATCCTTTTTAAAAGAAAAATAGATCTCTGGTGCCCAGCATACATTTTGGGAACTCAGATAGTTTACTATGTAATTGTTCATTGAATAACCAGTCTGTCCGCTGATTAACTAGTCTGTTCATTGAATAACCAGACTGTCAAAGCAGCTCCAATTCAAACTTGAGATTCAGGACATCATCTGATGCGTGATATCCTTCATCTAAATCAATGCACCACACTCCATCAGTTCTCTGTTATCCAGAGAAGCAGTAAACATCCAAACTTCGAAGTTCCATATTAAAAGGTTCTGGGGGATTAGATAAATGGATTTCTAAATCCAAAACTAGAGTCGCTGCTGGGAAAATGCTTTAGCTCCTTTAATAGGTTTCCGTTGAAGAAACATAAATTAAGTTTCAGATCCCAAGCTCACGCCAGTTGTATCTTTAAAAAAGTCCATGGAAAAATGTGTGTGATTTTGAAAGCAGATATCGGCAATCAGAAATGAGAATAGATTGATGGCAAGAAAAGGCTGGTGGGGATGACGGGTAAGGTTCAAAATAATATGGAGAAGAAGATAGCATGACTGATGTGTGTTGAAATGTGACTTTTGAACAGATAAGCTGCTCACATGAAGAAGTCCATGTGCTTCTCTAAGCAAAACATTCCATTCAATGAGGTGGGTGCATCAACTTTACAAATTTTGTCTTGTAAAGCAATGTGGGTTCAGCCATGCTTTACATTATTAATAGATCTGCGCAGTGTTCCTTTTCACGACACTTCAAGTTTTGCTTATTGCCATCGAATCCTTCTGTCTGATTTCATAAGCCAATTTAACCCTATGGATGCAATAGCAATAAGAACTTGCATTTATATAGCACCTTTCATGTCCTCAGACCATCCCAAATCGCTTCCGAACCACTGGAGAACTTTCTGAAGCAGCCAATTTGCCAGCAATAAGGTCCGTCAAACATCAATGTGAAAAATGCTCAGTCAATCTGTATTTACTGCTGTCGGTTGAGGGGTAAATGTTAGATGGGACACCAGAGAGAAGTCCCTTCCAACATCTTCGATGAGTGCCACGGGATCTTTGACTTCCACCGGAACAGGCAGCTGGAACCTCAGTGTAACAACTCATCCGAAAGACAGCAACAAAACACTCCTTCCATACAGCACTCAAGGGTAGGTCTAGATTGGGGAGTGGGGATTTACCACCTGACCCTCTGACTCAGCGGCATGAGTATTGATGTTCGGCCAAGGCTGAAATTTTGGCCATCCTGGTCCAATGCTCAATTTGATTTTCAATTCTTTGCTCCTCCGGAATAAAGGTTCTCCAGGTAAGTGGCGAGTTGAGAAAAGTCTGATGAGACAGGCCTGCCTCTCCCCTGTATTCCTGACCTTTAAAGTGGCCTAAAAACACCTTTGGAACATTGCGCAAATTAGGATCTCCTGATGGCTCAGTAAGTTTATCCAGGAACTAAGAAGGTCCTAATTTTGATGCCTAGACAGCAGTAGTAAATCATAGAAACTCACAGTACCAAAGGATGCCATTTGGCCCATCGTACTCGTGCTGGCTCTTTGAAAGAGTGGCCATACGTAGTCCCACATCTCCACTTTCTGTCTGTAACTGTTACGACCAGGTGAGAAAGGTATCTGGGGTCCCTCTCAGCCTTCACCTGGTCTTATTGTAACAGGGTTTAATTTTTAAAAACTGTTTTGAGTTCCCCCCTGGTGAATCCTTGTTCACCACTTTCCAACTATAAGGCAAAGAAATGAGCATAAACAGGCTTTCTTAGGTTTAAAGAGGAAAAGTGAAATTTTATTCAACTTCAACTCTAATTCAGTTAATGCTTATGGATATATGACACGCCCACACTAGCACGCACATGCGATACACACATGCAAATAGGGACAGAAAAGCACAGAAGGGAAAATGAAGTAGAGAGGTTTGAGGCAATATCAGAAGAGCTTCTGATTACTGTGCTTCGAGCTCACTGTAGTCCTTTTGTAAGTAGTCTTGCTTTTCGTTGGAGCCCAGGATTATTCTTAAACCTTGTTCACTGTAGGAGACTTCTCTCTCTTGGCGTTCATGTGTCTTCAATGGGTCTTTGTTGCTGTGAGAAAGAGATTAGAGCAGACAGGAGGTGGATGTTCTCAGTCCAGGAACAAACAGCTTTCTGACTTGCAATTCTTTGTGGCAATTTCAAATTCAAAAAACTCACAGCCAGTTAGTCATGTGACTAAACTGGTCTGACCACTTCTTCTGTGTATTGGGGTAGCAAGGACTGGGTCCCTTGTTCCAATACTGTCTGCTAGCATGCAAAAAAGGTCTTTCTGGCAAGGGGCCTGGCAATTCCTTGCGATAGGCCCTCTTTTCTTCCCAACACCAATTTTAAGTTTCAATGTTCATGTGGTGAAGTATGTGTCTCATTCTTGGTGGATGGGGGGGGGAGGGGCCTGCCTGACAGTAACCCCTGTAAGTTCCTCATCCTCAAGGACCTGTCCAACACCCTTTTAAAATTTTCCATGGAATCATCTTCCATCACCTTTCAGGTGGAGCATTCCAGACCCAGACAACTCTCTGAGTGAATAAAAGGCTCCTCATCCCCTGTCTATATTTATTGCTAACAATTCTAAATCTATGATCTCAGCCCATTGACCAGGGAACAGTTTTCCTCTATCTACCCCATTAAAACCTCATCATCTTGAGAACAGGTGGTCCAATAGGTCCTAATGCCACCATTCAAGAGAGGGGGGAGCAATGTCTAAGTACATTCCAACGCACTCCTGACCAGCCTCCCATCTTCCACCCTCTATAAACCTAAGGTCATTCGAAACTCTGCTGACATGTCCTAACATGCACCAAGTCCCGTTCACCCTTCACCCCTGTGCTCACTGATCTACATTGACTCCCGGTTAAGCAACGATTCAATTTCAAAATTCTCATCCTAGTTTTCAAATCTCCTCCCTGGCCCTGGCCCTGGCCTTTTCTCTGTAACCTCCTCCAGCCCTACAATGCTGCAAGATATCTGTGCTCTTCCAATTCGAGCTATTTGCACATCCTGATTTTCATCGCTGCACCATTGGTGGCCATGCCCTCAGCTGCCTAGGGCCTAAGCTTTGGAATTCCTTCCATAAACCTCAACACCTCTTTACCTCCTTTTAAGATGCTCCTTAAAACCTACCTCTTTGGACAAGCCTCTGAGCATCTCCCCTAATATCTCCTTCTGTGACTCGGTGTAAAATTTTGTTTGATAACGCTGCAGTGAAGACACTAAATAAATGCAAGCTGTTGTTGTATCGGTTGAAGACATTCTAGGTTTATTTATTGAAGAAAGCTGCGGTACATCATTCCTTTTTTTGCAATACTTAACTTTTCCATTTGGAAATCTCAAAAAAAAAACACTGAGACCTGAAATAACCCAGAGTTAATTTGTTCTTACAAATTTAGAAAGGACCAGTTTGTTTAATTCATTCCACAGAATGCATCAATTTAAGATGTCACTAAACAGAATAATGGAGATGTTACGAGGGATTTTTTTTAAATGTGGAGGCTTGTTCAGAGATGTTAAGCTGAGCCAGAAGCAGAACAACTTTGAAAAAGAAAGTAGATAAATATTGCAAAGAGGAAAATGGTAACAGGTATGAGGAAAAGGACTGCGGGTAACTCTTTTGCAGAGCTAGCATGGGCTTGATGGGTTGATTGTCCTGTGCTGCAAAATTCCTTGATTCCAAATGTAGTTCAATTGTTCCTTAGGCAAGTTCACCTGCAAAGAACTGATATAATAATTATACTTGTATTTACGCAGAACCTTATCACATCAAAACAGGTAGCAGGTGCTGCACAGAGCACTTCCAATCTCCAGCCAATGCATGGTATAAAATTTCTTCACAGAATGGCACTTCATGGGAAACATTATCCATCTGAAAATTCCAAAACGTGGATCCAAAAAAATAGTCCCACTCCCTCAGCTATTTCAGCCATATTGTGAATGAATTGCGGAGTGCAACGACTCCCGTTGTGTGGTTAAATGTAAGCAGCTGTTTCACGCCAGGTTCTCTCCAGAAACAGCAGTGAAATGAATGACCACTTAATGTGGGTGGGGTTTTATTTTTGAATGGTTCTGGCTGAGAATGTCCTATCTCAATGTTGTATTGGCTGATGCTGTTACACTTACAGTTCTGAAACATGGTGTCCATTCAGGCTTTTAGGGGCTCCAGTTTTGCTTATCGGAGTTAAAATGGTATCAGAGTCCTAATTGCACCACAGCAACCCAATTGTTGAGACCTCCGAACAGCTCCAAAAACTTGCGGTGGAGGGAGCACGTTGAGAAGTGGGGACCGTGTTGATTTGTTGATGATATCACAGAATCATCTAATTGTTATAGCACAGAAGGAGGCCATTTGGCCCGTCGTGTCTGCGCTGGCTCTCTAAAAGAGTGATGCACCTAGTGCCGCTCCCCCACCTTCTCCCCGGAGCCCTGCGCGTTATTCCTTTTCAGACAACAGTCTAATTCCCTCTTAAATGCCTTGATTGAACCTGCCTCCATCACATTCTCAGGCAGTGCATTCCAGATCCTAACCACTCGCTGCGTGAAAATATTTTTCCTCATGTCACTATTGCTTCTTTTGCCATTAACCTTAAATCTGTGCTCGCTTGTTCTTGATCCTTCCACCAATGAGAACAGTTTTTCCCTATCTAGTCTGTCCAGACCCCTCATAATTTTGAACATCTCTATCAAATCTCCTGTCAACCTTTTCTTCTCTAAGGAAAACAGTCCCAACTTCTCCAATCTACCCAGGTAAAAGACAAAAGAGCTGAACTCCAGAGATGAGGTGAAAGTGACTGCCCTTAACATCAAGACTGAATGTGGCATCAAGGATCTGTAGCAAAACTGGAGTCATTGGGAATCAGGGGGAAAACTCTCCACTGGTTGGAGTCATACCTAGCACAAAGGGAGATGGTTGTGGTTGTTGGAGGTCAATCATCTCATTTCACAGGACATCACTGCAGGAGTTCCTCAGAGTAGTGTCCTAGGCCCAACCATCTTCAGCTGCTTCATCAATGACGTTCCCTCCATCATAAGGTCAGAAGTGGGGATGTTGGCTGATGGTTGCATAATGTTCAGCGCCATTCACGATTCCTCAGATACTGAAGCAGCCCATGTCAATATGCAGCAAGACCTGGACCACATCCTGGCTTGGGCTGATAAGTGGCAAGTAACATTCGTGCCACACAGGTGCCAGGCAATGACCATCTCAAACAAGAGAGAATCTAACCATCTCCCCTTGACATTCAATAGCTTTACCATTGTTGAATCCCCCAGTATCAACATCCGGGGGGTTACCATTGACCAGCCAAAAAATGCTGTGGCTGCAAGAGCAGGTCAGAGGCCAGGAATTCTGCGGCAAGTAACTCACCTCCTGTCTCCCCAATGCCTGTCCGCCATCTACAAGGCACAAGTCAGGAGTGTGATGGAATACTCTCCACTTGCCTGGATGGGTGCAGCTGCAACAACACTCGAGAAGCTTGACACCATCCAGGATAAAGCAGCCCGCTTGATTGGCACCCCATCCACCTCCTTCAACATTCACTTCCTCCTCTACTGACGCTCAGTGGCAGCAGTGTGTACCATGTACAAGATGCACTGCAGTAACTCACCAAGGCTCCTTCGACAGCATCTTCCAAACCCACGTCCTCTACTACCTAGAAGAACAAGGGCAACAGATGCATGGGAACATCACCACCTGCAAGTTCCCCTCCAAGCCACACATCATCCTGACTTGGAACTATATCGCCGTTCCTTCACTGTCGCTGGGTCAAAATCCTGGAACTCCCTTCCTAACAGCACTGTGGGTGCACCTACATCCCAAGGACTGCATCGGTTCAAGAAGCTCACCACCACCTTCTCAAGGGCAATTAGGAATGGGAAATAAATGCTGCCTAGCCAGCGACGCCCACATCCTACGAACAAATAAAAAAAGGTAACTGAAGTTTCTCATCCCTGGACCCATTCTCGTGAATCTTTCCTCCACTCTCTCTAGTGCCTTCACATCTGTAGTGCCCAGAACTGGACACAATACTCCTGTTGAGGCTGAAAGAGCTTGCCTTTATTCAGCATCCTTCACAACCTCATGACATCTTCAAGTGTCTTACAGCCAATGAAGTACTTTTTGAAGTAAAATCACTGTTGTAGTGTAGGGAATGCAGCAGCCACTTTGCACACAGCAAGCTCCCACAACAGCAGTGGGATAAATAACCTGTCTTAGTGATGCTGATTAAGGGATAACTCCACTGATCTTCAACCAGTACCATTGGGATCTTTCCTATCCACCCAAGAGAGCAGACACAACCTCAGTTTAACATCTCATCTAATCTGAAAGATAGCGGGAGGAATTTTATGCTGGCAGCAGGGGTCTTGACATTGGGGAAACCCAAGCCGAGATCCTTGCATTGTCTCTTTTCTAGAAGGCCCAATGTATTTAGTGCCAATCAGGCACTTAAGTGGACAGCAGGGATCCTTCCATAGGATTTAGGGCCCCATCGCCGCCCTTGAAGTCCCGCCCTTGGAGAGCTGCCGGCCAATCAGAGGCTGGCAGCTGCAGCGCCATTGCGGAGGCAGTGGCTGCTGCTGGAGGTATCCCTGCCGGAGGCCAAGAAGCGCCGCTGGAGGCAGGCCTCAGGTGAATCAGGGTGGGAGAGGATCGCGGGATGGGGATCATGGGGGAGGGTGGAGAGGAGGACCAGCAACAAGGACAGGGGAGTGGCCCTAGCGGGCCCCCCTTCATGATACTGGGTTCAAACACTAAGTGCCTTTGAAGGAGGGCCCCCACCCCCACCCCCACCCCCACCCCCACCCCCACCCCGCTGGGAAGCAGCCTGCAGGGTTTTCATGCCATGCTTTCCATGTGGTGACAGGGTAATTAACTCCCAATTAAGGTACGAGCCCCTTAATTGAGAGTTAATTATACAATTAACGGCCTAAATTGGCAGCGGGGTGGAAAAGTCCTTCACGGGCCTTCCGGCCCTGGATTAAATTTCATTGGAGGCGGGATGGTGGCAGTAACCACTCTCCCTCTCTCCACCCCACCCGATTTTATGCCCTCCCTGCCTCCAAACCCACTACATGGGAGAGCATGAAATTCCACCCAGCATCTCCAACAGTGTAGCACTTCCCTCAGGCTTGTACTAAAGTGTCAGTCTAGATTCTGTGCTCAAGTCTCTGAAATGGGGCTTGAATCCACAACCTACTAACTCAGAAGATAATTGTCCTTCCCACTGAACCACGGCTGGCACCTTGAAGCCACAACTCACCTAAATGGGCCAACGCAAGTGCTGAGTGATTTTAACTCCCAGACCGCATTTCAATAGCAAGTCCTGATGCGATTGGGTAATATCAAATTGACCCACATAATGCACTTCACCTGATTTGCCCTTTGACTTCAATGGTAAAGAAATTGGATGGGGTATATAATGTGCAGCTAATTCAATATTGTCCATTTTACACCAACACCCAAAGCTGTGCGAGCATTCTGAGACTGATGTTAGACTTTGGTTCAAAGCTTGAGCTCGTGGTCTTGAACTGAATACAACTACAGATGCAGAACCATGGTATCTTAACAGTAAACCATTCTACAATGCCGTTGCTACTTTAAGGATGTAGCAACACTATTCAAGTATCGTTCTTAATGCACTAAAGTTGGAAGTTAAGAAAATGTTTTTGCAGCATAAATAATTCAGTTCATCGCCAAGACGTAAATTCATCTAAGACTTTTGTAAGGCTAGCCACATGAATCTCAATCAACTGCTGTGATGGGGACATTACTTGAACTGCTAATGTTCTGATTTTAAATGCGTTAACTGCAGGTGTACTGAAGCGTGAAGATCTGACAGTGTGTAATGTAGCTCTTTATGGCTTTACGTCCTGGTGAACCTGCTTAGTCAGGAAATTTCGATAGCTGGGTTTTTCCCTCTTTGCATTTGAGCATTACTCTAAATGGTAGACAATTAAGTGAATTGGGAATCTGATGAGCAGTGAAGCAGTTGTGATGCTTTGCAGAGAGAATGGTATCACCTTTCAAGAGAATCAGTCATTGGCACACTGCCTTCTTGTTGATAGTATGACGCACCATCAGTTGAAACAACAGTGACAGAGGTAATGTGGCAGTTGGATTTTTTTTTAATGATTTCGCTGTATTTTAGGGAATGGATCTTTTGGGCCTCCTTATCTCGAGAGACAATGGATACGCGCCTGGAGGTGGTCAGTGGTTTGTGAAGCAGCGCCTGGAGTGGCGATAAAGGCCAATTCTGGAGTGACAGGCTCTTCCACAGGTGCTGCAGAGAAATTTGTTTGTTGGGGCTGTTGCACAGTTGGCTCTCCCCTTGCGCCTCTGTCTTTTTTCCTGCCAACTACTAAGTCTCTTCGACTCGCCACAATTTAGCCCTGTCTTTATGGCTGCCCGCCAGCTCTGGCGAATGCTGGCAACTGACTCCCACGACTTGTGATCAATGTCACACGATTTCATGTCGCGTTTGCAGACGTCTTTATAACGGAGACATGGACGGCCGGTGGGTCTGATACCAGTGGCGAGCTCGCTGTACAATGTGTCTTTGGGGATCCTGCCATCTTCCATGCGGCTCACATGGCCAAGCCATCTCAAGCGCCGCTGACTCAGTCGTGTGTATAAGCTGGGGGTGTTGGCCGCTTCAAGGACTTCTGTGTTGGAGATATAGTCCTGCCACCTGATGCCAAGTATTCTCCGAAGGCAGCGAAGATGGAATGAATTGAGACGTCGCTCTTGGCTGGCATACGTTGTCCAGGCCTCGCTGCCGTAGAGCAAGGTACTGAGGACACAGGCCTGATACACTCGGACTTTTGTGTTCCGTGTCAGTGCGCCATTTTCCCACACTCTCTTGGCCAGTCTGGACATAGCAGTGGAAGCCTTACCCATGCGCTTGTTGATTTCTGCATCTAGAGACAGGTTACTGGTGATAGTTGAGCCGAGGTAGGTGAACTCTTGAACCACTTCCAGAGCGTGGTCGCCAATATTGATGGATGGAGCATTTCTGACATCCTGCCCCATGATGTTCGTTTTCTTGAGGCTGATGGTTAGGCCAAATTCATTGCAGGCAGACGCAAACCTGTCGATGAGACTCTGCAGGCACTCTTCAGTGTGAGATGTTAAAGCAGCATCGTCAGCAAAGAGGAGTTCTCTGATGAGGACTTTCCGTACTTTGGACTTCGCTCTTAGACGGGCAAGGTTGAACAACCTGCCCCCTGATCTTGTGTGGAGGAAAATTCCTTCTTCAGAGGAAGGCTAGGGAATCCGCTGGCTAGGGAATCAATGGCATCACTGAGTTCCGATTTGGTTGGCTGTATGTCCAGCTCATCCATGACTGGTAGAGGCTGGGCTGCATTGAGGGCAGTCTCAGTGACAACATTCTCCCTGGAGTACAGTTCTAGGTAGTGCTCAACCCAGCGGTCCATCTGTTTGCGTTGGTCAGTGATTGTGTCCCCCGATTTAGATTTGAGGGGGGTGATCTTCTTGATGGTTGGCCCAAGAGCTCTCTTCATGCCATCATACATTCCTCTGATGTTTCCGGTGTCTGAGGCCAGCTGAATATGACTGCATAGGTGTTGCCAGTAGCCGTTTGCGCAACGCCTAGCTGTTCTTTGTGCAGTACTTCTGGCTGCTTTAAGTGCTGCGGATGTTAAATCGCTGGGGGCTTTCTTGTAGTTCAAAAGTGCAATGCGCTTAGCGGCTATGACAGGTTCCAGCTCTTCATTATGAGATTGATAAAGACAGAGAAATGTAAGAAATGCAAAGTGGAGTTAAATCACCGAAAGCCATGGCTCAGAGTGCATGCATTTCACTTCCCTTCATCTATCATTTGTCATGCACAGTCGTTGATGATCCATAAGTTTCCTCAGCACACCACTGAGAAGGATGAAGCCATCCTGCTTAGCTTCCGAAAAGAAGTGTTATATTGTGGTCACTGATCTTATCTCCATCCGTGACAGATCAACTGGCTGTTATTTGTGCAACGATAGCAAGGCAGTGACTGTAACTATCGAGTGCTTTGTGAATGAGAAATCTTAATTTTTTTTAAAAAGAGTAAGAGCTGCATTTATATGGCACCTTTCACAACCATGGGACATTCAAAAGCATTTTACAGCCAATTAAGTACTTTTGAAGTGTAGTTACCGTTGTGATGTAGGAAATGTGGCCTGATAATGCCCAGATAATTTGTTTAGTGCAATTGATTGAAGGATGAATATTGGCCTGGACACCAGGGATAACTCCCCTGGTCCTCTTCGAAATAGCATCATGGGATCTTTTACCCGAGAGAGCAGATTTGGCCTCAGTTTAATGTTTCATCCACAAGGCAGCACCTCTGACAGTGCAGCACTCCCTCAGTACTGCACTCGCGTATCAGCCTTATTTTTGTGCTGAAATCCTAGAGTGGAACTTGACCCCACAACCTCCTGATTCAGAGGCAAGTGTGCTAGCAACTGAGACATGGCTGGCACAGAATTTTGAACTGCTTCAGTTGAAAAGCTGTTTGGACATCAAGTTATAAGGCAATGCCAACCTACTAACTGCAATAAAAACAGAAAATGCAGATCTGGCAGCATCTGTGGATAGAGAAACAGAGTTAATGGGTAGGACTTTGCCTGGGGCTTTGGGACCCAAGATTGGATCGAGTGGGAGTTCCGACCCCACACTTGCCGGCAGTGGGTCTGGCTCAACAATTTTCCCACAGGATTTTCTGGTACATTCCTCCTAACATCTTACAATTAGCCCAGTTTCAATCCTGTACTACCCATTCACATACTCCTGATCGCATATCTGTGTCATCACTAAGACCATCTACTTCCAGCTCCATAACATTGCCCAACTCCACCCCACTTAGCTCATCTGCTGCTGAAACCTTCATCCCTGCCTTTGTTACCTCTAGAACAGATTATTCTAATGCACTCCTGGCTGGCCTCCCCCGTTCGACCCTCTATAAACCTGAGGTAATTGAAAACTCTGCTTCCAGTGTCCTAACTTGCACCAAATCCTGTTCGCCTATCAACCCTGAGCTCACTGAATCACATTGATTCCTGGTTAAGCAACACCTTAATTTTAAAATTCTCATCCTTGTTTTCAATTCCCTCCATGGACTCACCCCTCCCTATGTCTGTAATCTCCCCAGCCCCACAAACCTCCGAGATAGCTGTGCTCCTCTATTCCGGCATCTCGAGCATCTCCAATTTTAATTAGTTCACCATTGGTGGTCGTGCCTTCAGCTATCAAGGCCCAAGGCGCCGGAATTTCCTCCCTAAAAGCCTTCATCTTCCCATTTCATTTTCCTCCTTTCAGAAACCCCATTAAAACCTACCTCTTGGCCAAGCTATTGGTCATCTGCCCTAATATCTTTTTATGCGGCTCAGTATCATATTTTGTTTTATAATGCCCCTGCGAAACACCTTGGGATAGTTTATTACGTTAAAGGCGCTATATAAATGTAAGTTGATATTGATGATCAAGTGTAATTCACAACTGCCTGGTTTCATTCCTATCTTATTACAGCCAGTCAACTTGACATGTTCAAATATTGAAGCAATCTGAGCAATGCACCTAACAAGTCTGCTCCAGCAGGCTTCACTATGTACATAGACGAAACATAAAAACTAAGGAAATGGACAGAAGGAAACAATAAACCAGGAACATTCAGATTCCTACAAAAAGCAGATGAACAAGAATATAACCAAATGTTAGAGAGACAAGCAAGAAGAGCCCAAGGATTTTAGAACAATGTTAAAATTAGAAGAAAGATCAAAGAATAGATGTAAAACTTTAGATAAAATTACTCCAGGCAGTAGGATATATATTGAATGGATTCTTTACAACAGCTTCCATGAAGGAGAATTGTAGACAGATTCTAAAATGCGGCAAATTAAGCAAAGGTATCATTAAAGGATGTGAGGTACAGAAATTTGAAGTATTAGATATGCACAAAGCACCTTGGTCCTATGGATGCATCCTAGAATCCACAAGGAATTAAAGGAAGAAATGAAAGAAGATTTAGGACAGCTTCGCACCAAGTCCCATTCACCTGGCACTTCTGTGCTCACTGATCAAATTAGCTCCTGGTCCAGCAAAGCCTCAATTTTAAAATTCTTATCCTTGTTTTCAAATCCCTCCATGGCCTCGCCCCTCCCTATCTCTGTAACCTCCTCCAACCCTACAACGCTCCGAGATCACTTTGCTCCCCCAGTTCTGGCCTCTTCCACATCCCCTGATTTTAATCACTGTACCACTAATGGCTGTACCTTCAATTGCCTAGACCCTAAGCTCTGGAATTTCCTCACTGAACCTCTCTACCTCTCTCTCCTCCTTTAAGATGTTCCTTAAAACTTTCATCTTTGACCAGCCTTTTGGTCACCAATCCCAATATCTCCTTTTGTGTTTCGGTGTCAGATTTTGTCTGATAATGCTCCTATGGAGCACCTTGGGATGTTTTACTACGTTAAGAGTGCTATATAAATGAAAGTTGATGTTGTAACAGTCGTCCTATATAATGTAAACCAGGCCTAAAGGGAGTGTAGGTTGGTGATGGAGACCACAGCACTAATTCTCCAACTGTATTCCTTTCAATCTTAACTCCCCGCTGGGAGTACGGGAGCACAGGAGCACTCAATCTCCCCTTAAATTCCAAAGAATCAACCATCACATTATCTTACCACCTACTGACAACTATGGAACCCAATAGAAAGAGCAAGCAATTCAGCTAAGAACCTGGAGGTGAGGGAAGAAAACTGTTCATGACTTCTCATGACTTGTGCTAATTTGAGTCTGACCTGCAAATGTAGTAAACTATGTAAGGACATCTTCTCCAAAGGTAATATAGCTCTAAGCCAATTTTTCAGCATCAAGGTTCCCTCATTAGCAATCAATGGTTGTTACATCTCAGGCGCCTGCCATTTGAAATAGAAATTGCTCCTGGTTTATCAATTGGTAGAGTTTCATTAGGTGCATGTGCTGAATTATGACATGAGCAGGTGCTGATTATTTGATCGCATGAACAGTGGGTGTATGGGTAGTTACTGCTTTGCTTTTGATGGCCCTTCCTACTACCTCCTTCTCTACCTCTGTGAAGCACCTTCGGAAGTTTTTTCTATGTTAAAGGCACAACGTAAATGCAAATATTCATAGGACCATAGAATCATACAGCATAGAAGGAGGCCAGTTAACCCTTGTGCCTGTTCTTAGAAAGAGCTACTCAGATCCCACTTGTGCCCCCATCCTGCTCTTTCCCCAGAACCCTACAAATATTTCCTTTTCAAATATTTATCCAGTTCCCTTTTGAAATATTGAATCTGCTTCCACCACCCTACAGGCAGCATATTCCCAATCATAACAACTCACTGTGTAAAATTAGTTTCTCCTCATTATCCCTTAGTTCGTTTGCCAGTTACCTTAAATCTGTGTCCTCTGGGCACCAACCACTGGAAACAATTTCTCCTTATTTACCCCATCAAAATCCTTCATAATTTGGAACATCTAATTTCTTCCTTATTTAAGGAAGGATGTAAATGCGTTGGAAGCAGTTCAGAGAAGGTTTACTGGACTAATACCTGGAATGGGTGGGTTGTCTTATGAGGAAAGGTTGGACAGGCTCGGCTTGTATCTGCTGGAGTTTGTGACAGTAAGAGGCGACTTGATTGAAACATATAAGATCCTGAGGGGTCTTGACAGGGTGGATGTGGAAAGGATGTTGCCTCTTGTGGGAGAATCTAGAACTAGGAGTCACTGTATAAAAATAAGGGGTCGCCCATTTAAGACAGAGATGAGGAGAATTTTTTTCTCTCAGAGGGTTGCGTCGTTGGAATTCTCTTCCTCAAAGGTGGTGGAAGCAGAGTCTTTGAATATTTTTAAGGCAGAGGTAGATAGATTCTTGATCAGCAAGGGGGTGAAAGGTTATCGAGGGTAGGCTGGAATGTGGAGTTGAGGTTACAATCAGATCAGTCATGATCTTGCTGAATGGTGGAGCAGGCTCGAGGGGCCAAGTGGCCTACTCCTCCTCCTAATTTATATGGTCGTAATTTTGTTATTTAATTGGAGCCTCAGTATCCCTTGGAATGTGATCGTTTTTTTAAATGCGAAACTCTCAAAAAGCCGTCTTGAAATAATTATCGCCTTTCCTAAATTTGGCAATGGCAGTTGATTGAAATCAAGGTGAAAAAAATCTTTTCCCTCTCTCTCTCTCTCTCTCCCTTTATTTTTCTCCCAAACGTAGTACTGACACAAGAGGGATACAAAAGAAAGGCCAGATCAAGTTACGTTGGATTTGACTAAAATCTATTTCTAACTTACAGGTGAAAGCTGGAAATTATGCCTTTGTTTGGGATGTGGCAGTGTTGGAATACATTGCCCTGAACAGTCCCGACTGCTCTTTGTTCACCGTCGGCAACACCCTGGCAGATCGAGGATATGGCATCGCTCTCCAACATGGCAGCCCGTACAGAGACATCTTTTCCCAAAGGTAGGATCCCATACATTGAATGTAATTTATCTCGTGGGTTTAATCAGGGGACCAGTAAACATTAAGAACTGCTGGATCAAGAGCAGACCAAACAGAATGGACCCTCCTTTCACAAGAATTCCATCAAGGCAAAATGTTTTTATGAAACACAAAGCACACACTTTCTTGAACTTGTACTACTTTCCAATGTCTATTTTGCCTGAGCATGATTGTAGTGTGGTTAAAAAACGGCAGATGCACTGATTCAAACATTTTAAATTTCATTATTGCTGCCTTTTTAAAATTTATATTTGTACCATATTTTCAATATGTTGATCTATACCCAATCTTTTGTTAATGTTGTTCATCAGGTGAGAGGAAAACAGTTTTGATGCTGTGAGAGGAATGGAAACCTAAAAAGAGGGATTTAAACAGAGATCACATTAAAGGGCATCCATTGTAATTCCCGTAAACAGGAACCTTTTTCGAAGGGAACCTATGGGGAAGCATAATATTGATTCCCAACATATATCCTCAATTTTTATGAAGCAGAATCCATGGAGAAATGATGTATCCTCCTGAAAATTAGATAAGCCCTTTGATGGCATTGCGAGATATTAGCACAGCTGTCTTTATCATGTCTCCCTTATGAAGGAAAGGGCTTGCATTTATGCAGTGCCCGTCACAACCTCATGACAACCAATGAAGTACGTTTGAAGTGCAATCACTGTTGTGATGTAGGAAACACGGCAACCAATTTGCACACAGCAGGCTCCCACAAACAACAATGAGATAATGACCAGATAATCTGTTCTAGTGATGATGGTTGAAGGATAAATGTTGGCCAGGATAGTGGGGATAACTTGCTGTTCTTTGAAATTTCTTTTGGGCCTCCTTATCTCGAGAGACAATGGATACGCGCCTGGAGGTGGTCAGTGGTTTGTGAAGCAGCGCCTGGAGTGGCTATAAAGGCCAATTCTGGAGTGACAGGCTCTTCCACAGGTGCTGCAGAGAAATTTGTTTGTTGGGGCTGTTGCACAGTTGGCTCTCCCCTTGCGCCTCTGTCTTTTTTCCTGCCAACTACTAAGTCTCTTCGACTCGCCACAATTTAGCCCTGTCTTTATGGCTGCCCGCCAGCTCTGGCGAATGCTGGCAACTGACTCCCACGACTTGTGATCAATGTCACACGATTTCATGTCGCGTTTGCAGACGTCTTTATAACGGAGACATGGACGGCCGGTGGGTCTGATACCAGTGGCGAGCTCGCTGTACAATGTGTCTTTGGGGATCCTGCCATCTTCCATGCGGCTCACATGGCCAAGCCATCTCAAGCGCCGCTGACTCAGTAGTGTGTATAAGCTGGGGATGTTGGCCGCTTTAAGGACTTCTGTGTTGGAGATATAGTCCTGCCACCTGATGCCAAGTATTCTCCGAAGGCAGCGAAGATGGAATGAATTGAGACATCGCTCTTGGCTGGCATACGTTGTCCAGGCCTCGCTGCCGTAGAGCAAGGTACTGAGGACACAGGCCTGATACACTCGGACTTTTGTGTTCCGTGTCAGTGCGCCATTTTCCCACACTCTCTTGGCCAGTCTGAACATAGCAGTGGAAGCCTTACCCATGCGCTTGTTGATTTCTGCATCTAGAGACAGGTTACTGGTGATAGTTGAGCCTAGGTAGGTGAACTCTTGAACCACTTCCAGAGCGTGGTCGCCAATATTGATGGATGGAGCATTTCTGACATCCTGCCCCATGATGTTCGTTTTCTTGAGGCTGATGGTTAGGCCAAATTCATTGCAGGCAGACGCAAACCTGTCGATGAGACTCTGCAGGCATTCTTCAGTGTGAGATGTTAAAGCAGCATCGTCAGCAAAGAGGAGTTCTCTGATGAGGACTTTCCGTACTTTGGACTTCGCTCTTAGACGGGCAAGGTTGAACAACCTGCCCCCTGATCTTGTGTGGAGGAAAATTCCTTCTTCAGAGGATTTGAACGCATGTGAAAGCAGCAGGGAGAAGAAAATCCCAAAAAGTGTGGGTGCGAGAACACAGCCCTGTTTCACACCACTCAGGATAGGAAAGGGCTCTGATGAGGAGCCACCATGTTGAATTGTGCCTTTCATATTGTCATGGAATGAGGTGATGATACTTAGTAGCTTTGGTGGACATCCGATCTTTTCTAGTAGTCTGAAGAGACCACGTCTGCTGACGAGGTCAAAGGCTTTGGTGAGATCAATGAAAGCAATGTAGAGGGGCATCTGTTGTTCACGGCATTTCTCCTGTATCTGACGAAGGGAGAACAGCATGTCAATAGTCGATCTCTCTGCACGAAAGCCACACTGTGCCTCAGGGTAGACGCGCTCGGCCAGCTTCTGGAGCCTGTTCAGAGCGACTCGAGCAAAGACTTTCCCCACTATGCTGAGCAGGGAGATTCCACGGTAGTTGTTGCAGTCACCGCGGTCACCTTTGTTTTTATAGAGGGTGATGATGTTGGCATCGCGCATGTCCTTTTGAAATAGTGCCATGTGATCATTATATCTGTCTGAGGGAGCAGACAGGGCCTCAGTTAACAATGCATTCGAAAGCTGGATGGTCATGTGAAACATAGTTTTAATGGTGTCACAGTTTACCACTTAGTCTCCTATTGCACTTATATTAAATACCAACTTCAAGCCAAATGGATCACTAACAGTAATGCTGCAAAATCTGACCCATGAACAACAGTAAATTCCACAACAGATGGTCAAAAAGGCCCATTCATGCCAGCAATCAGCTTGATGCTCAGCATCATGACTGATGATGTTGGAGGTGAAGGGTTTATACTATTGCCATGGCTCTGTCCTCTACAGCTGGAATTGCTGGGAAACATTTCTCTTTACTCATGTCCAGAGATACCAGCACAGCCTCGTTCATCTTACAACACTGGAACCCAGAGCCAAGGCTAACCCAGGCTGACGAGATGAAACTCTTTTCTCTGATGTTTATAAGAATCCTACGTGAGGTTGGCTTGAACCATTCTGAATTTTTCCAAAATTACCTACACAAAACTCCGAACAGTAACGTTGACAATTGTACTCCAACAAGACACAAGAATGGCTCGTGTGCAGAAAAGGAAGATACATTCCTCTGAAGATGGGTCATATATGCATTGTTGGAGCATACAAGAGAGACAGAGCTCTGTATCTAATTACGCTAAGTGTCAAGCATGACACAATTGGTAGCACCCTTATCTCTGAGTCAATACATTGTAGTTTCAGCTCCCACTCCAAACAATTAAGTACATAATCTAGACTGACACTCCAGTGGTATGCTGCGCTGTTGGAGGTGCCAAATTTCAGATGAAGTGTTAAATTGATATCCCACCTACCCTCTCAGGTGGACATAAAAGATCCCATCATACTATCTGAAGAAGAGCAGGGGAATCCTCATTGGTATCCAGGTTAGTATTTATCCCTCAAACAGCATCACAGAAACAAATTATCTGATCCTTTACTTCATTGCTGTTTGTGGGATCTTGCTGTGTATGAATTGTCTGCTGCATTTCCTACAACAATGACTGCTCTTCAAAAGCTTCATTGATTGTGAACCATTTTGAGGCATCCTGAGGTCATATAAGTTCTTTCTTGTTACTTTATTATTTGTTTAATGCTGATATTGAGACAAGAGTGTTCCATTTTATTGCTGGGTAAGCACAGAAGTACTTCCAACTAAGTTAAGATTGCTTTAAAGTGCTACAGCAGATCATTTTCGTGAGTTTGAATGGCAAAATGGCACACTAGTACATTCAGCAAGCAGTAACAGCTCAGAACAAAATAGAAAAATCCAGAAAAATGTGCCACAACAAGGGCAAAAAAGGCCCATAGTCGCAACCATCCTTTACAAGATGATGGTAAAAGTTTAAGGAAATTGTAAGCACTCTGCCTTCACGCACAACATGCAGAACCTATAAGCACTTTACATGCTTGCTGCATCTAAAACAATTTACACATTTTCTTTAAACATCCCCAGGGGCATTTTTGAGCAACTGCAGTGTTTGTCTTTAGTAGAGGCTGATACTTCAGTATCTATCTGCAGTCGACTTGATAATTGTTCTTCAGGATCGGACGAGTTCAATCAGTAAATACCTGCTCTAGTTTAGAATGTATCTCTGTGCCATAGTACTTGGTTCTTGCTGACTGTCACAGTTCAAAAGAGGCAATTCATCTTCCTTTCTCGGCATTACGTTTTTCCTCTGTAATCAATTTTATACAGAATTGAGAATTGAGTCAAACTGGCTACATCTGCGTGATAGATACTGAATCTTTATGAGGTGAATGTTCATCTTTAGTGCCACTGGCACAGATCTTTCATCAGGTGAATGCAAATTCTGCTTATTTTGAAGGCAGACACAGAAAGCTCCGTGTTTGGTGAAAACAGCCTTTGAATTCTTTTGCTTGTTGCAACATTTTAATTACCCTTTTATTTTGGAGCTGGTTTTTATGAGAGACTGTTTATTATTGTTGCAGTTTGCCACAGGAACATTAAATTGTTTGATTGGGTTATGTAGGTAAGGAATATCAAACCTGTGACCCCCACTTCCCCTCCCCCACACCACCGCGCCACACACCCCAACCCTGGATCTGGCCCTTGAAATCCAGGTAACTCTTTCCTTTAATTCTTGGGATGTGGGTGTTATTGGCAAGGCCAGCATTTATTGCCCATCCCCAGTTGCCCTTGAGAAGTTGGTGGTGGACCTTCTCCTAAAACGTCCTTGTGGCGAAGGTATTCCCACAGTGCTATTAGGTAAAGTGTTTCAGGATTTTGACCCAGCAACGATGAAGCAATGGTGATATATGTCCAAATCTGGATGGTGTGTGACATGTTCCCATGCACCTGCTGGCCTTGTCCTTCTGGGTGTTGGAGTTTACGGATTTGGGAGATCCTATTTGCACTTATTTCTTATTTTCCAGTTTGTCCTGTTTCAATTTCATGGCTCTGGAGTTGACATAAAGACAAAACCTAAATCTGAACACCAAGACCTGTTGAAGTCAACAACTGGAGATATATGCAAATGAATGAGAACATGAATTAAAATTTTATACATGGCTTGCACGACTCCATGCCACATCCCTGTGCTGCCTGTAATGATATGCCTGATGTAGGTGGATCTTAAGGACAGAAGTGCGGAAATTCTGCAGCACCATAATTCTCATTGAAGTGTCGCGGGACAGGGTGCCACCCCATCATTTTGAGCAGTCATTAACCCTTTTCTAAATCCCAGGGATGGGGTCAATATGTTAACCTGGGGGGTGATGTACACATGAACATATGAATTAGGAGCAGGAGTAGGCCATTCGGCCCATCGAGCCTGCTCCGCTATTTGATAAGATCATAGCTGATCTGATTGTGGCCTCAACTCTACTTTCTCATCTATCCCCTGTGCCCTTTGACTTCCTTGCTAATAAAGAATCCATCCAATTCAACCTTGATAGTATTCAACGACCCTGCCTCCACTGCTTTCTGGGCAAGAGAATTCCACAGCCTAACGACCCTGTGAGAGAGAAAAATTCCTTCTCATCTCCATCTTAAATGTGACACCGCTTATTTTTAAACTGTATCCCCTAGTTCTAGTTTTGTCTATAAGTGGAAACATCCTTCCAGCATCCACCTTGTCAAGTCTCCTCAAGATCTTTGATGTTTCAATAAGATCACCTCTCATTCTTCTAAACTCCAATGGATACGGGCCCAACCTGTCCAACTTTTCCTCATTAGATAACCCCTTCATCCCAGGAATCAGTCGAGTGAGCCTTCTCTGAACTGCTTTGAAGCAATTATATCCTTTCTTAAGTAAGGAGACCAAAACTGTATGCAATACTCCAGATGTGGTCTCACCAATGACCTGTACAGCTATAGCAAAACTTCCTTACTTTTAAATTCCATTCCCTTTGTGGGGTGTGTTAGCCTGTAGACCAAGAGCCAGAGGCTCAGGTCAGGCCAAATAAGAAACCGGATACATTTATTGCCCTTCCACCACCATTTCTGTTCAGGAAGCAGAGGGGCCAGGCAGAAGGGGTAAAGATCCTTCTGGAATTGATCGCTGTTGGATTTTCAGGCCCTACTTTAGGCCTGTGGTTGGATCTGTGCCTGATTTCGGCAACTGAGGATCTTGCTGAGCTCATCACAAATGCTTCAGTTGGACAACCGGAGTTGGAAGTTCAAAAATGCTGCTCTTCTAAATTGTCATAGCAACCAAGTGGGGTTTTGGGCAAAAATGACCACCTACCTCCAGAACACAATTTTCTTTGTTTTCATCTTGGACCAGAAATTTATGGCCCCACCCTCATTGGAATTATGGCTCAATCATTCTCCCCCATCATGTGCAATTTTTTGGGCTTAGTTGCACTAAATAAACTGTAAGTAGCATTTTTTCTTTCCATTTTGGATAATTCTCACTCAAAAGGGATAACGATGGATACGTCTTTGAAATAAAAAAAAACTACTCTGTGATTGTTGTCAGCTCCTTTAACATTAAAAACCTGCTAGAAATTGAAAGTCCAGAACGTAAGGGAGTTGAACTCTGTGGCTGTCAGACCAATAAGGGACTGAGGAGGGATCAACCTCTTCCAACCTCTCTCCAGCAGCTATCTGGCTCCAGCAAGGTCTACTCTGTGGGTTTGGCAGATTGTGAGCAAGGCACCTGCTACTGGGAGGGGGAATATCAGTGCCCTTTTTCCATCAGTTCTGGTTGGATACACAGCAGGCCATCAATGGGATGAGCGTCTTTTAATTTGAAAGCTCCTCCTGCTCTGAATCCGAATCATCTCAGGCAGCATAGCTGAATCTGAAAGATGCCTCAGTCGATATGGCAGATTTTATTTTTACCAATTAGCACTCTCAGCACAGAGCTTTGCATGACAGAGAACACAAAATCCTTGCAGTCGGCACACCCAGCGTGACTTTCCATTGCTAAATTTTATCTCCTCATCTCAAACATGGTGAGTCGCATGTTTTGAATCTTAATGGATCATCCCATTCTTTGTGGGATCCAAAATAATACAGTAGAGCCAAAAGCACAGGACCACAATTTGTTTGAATTAAATTGTACCTACACTTGTATATGGCCTCTCAGGACCTCAGCAAGGGCTTTACGGCCTGTAAAGTACTTTCGAAGTGTAGTCATTGTTGTAGTGTAGGAAATGCGGCAGCCAATTTGTGCACAGTAACATCCCACAAACAGCAGTGAGATAAAGGACCAGATAATCTGTTTTAGTAATGTTGGTAGAGGGTTAATATTGGCTAGGACACTGGGAAGAACTTCGGAATTAAAATGCTAATGAGGGCTTGGATGACACTCCAAGGTTGTGAAGCACTTGGGATATCGTGAGGACATGAAAGGCACTATATTACTGCAAGTCGACAGCCCGTTTAACATCTATCCCGATTTCTATGTTGATTGAAGACAATAGTGATAACGATCGGGAGAGATGTAAAATGGAATGCCAATTCACTGTTACCCATTTTACACTCATACACAAAATCAATATTACCCTTAGTGTGCGTCACATTTATAATACTGGTAGTGCACTGTATGTTCTAGCTTAGTCTGAGCAATGCCAAGGGAAGTCCCCTTGTTTATTGGAAAAAATATTCCACAAAAATCTCAAACTAAAGATAAAAGAACGTAAAGACTATCCTCACAGCAGTTCCTGTTCTGGAATATTAGCATGGCATTTACTCTGTCGTAATCCAAAGTTCACCATTGGTATCTTCAATGAGAATTATTGCTTTTTGTTTTCCTTGTGTCTCTGTGTAGCTTCTTGGCACATTTTTCTACATTAACACTGCTATACAATTGCAAGTTCGAAAATCTTTGCCCATAAAGTTGCTGACAGTGCGAGCTGGTAATGGAGCAGTGAGGGAAACAGGGTATCTGGGACCTGTGCAAGCAACAGGGTACCTCCTTAACCGATGAGATTTAATTGAGAAATAAAATAGCAGAAAGACTAAGGGGCTGGATTTTGTTCTCCCCCAGGCCTTGGGGTCCGTGGCGGCAGGGGGGGGGGGTAACCTGAAGATGCCTCTGGGAGCGGGCCGCCACACACCCTGACACCAGGAGGGCCTGGCCCGATATTACCAGCGGTGGTGAGGCCCCATGGTGGACCCCCCACCCCGCTGCTCAGCGACGGGCCCCCCCTTTGAATATTTAAATCAATTAAAATGAATGAATTAATGATACGTCACTGCCTGATGTTCCGCTGCGATCTTCTGCCTGGCGGCCAGCACACCTCCATCTTCGGATTCCCATCTGGGGAAACAAGGCACCACACTGGTGGGGAAGGGGGAGGAGGTAAGTTTATTAATGCAGGAATGGTGGGGGATGGGGTCAAAGTAACATCATGGGTGTTGGGGATGGTGGGAAGGGTTGGAGTTTAAAGTTTGTGCCGTTTGCGGGGGGAAGGTCAGATGGACAAGGTAAGTGTTTTGTGGGTGAAGTGCAAATAATTAATTTTATTGTTATGGGGGTGTGGGAGAGGGGACGAAAAATTTTCTGTTTCTTTTTTTTAGTTTTATCTTTAAATATTTAAATTGCCCGGTAGGAGGGCTGAAAGTTCTTTAAAAATGGCGTCAGCTCCTGCGCACAGGCAGCTGGCGCCATTGCCGGGGACGGACAGCCCGCCCTCTCCATGTGATCGGGGTGGGGGGGGTGGGTGGGCGACCTGCCCCAGGTATTTAAATGAGCTGCCGAACGGAAGATTGCGGCAGTTCTGCGTCATGTGGCCCACACGGTGAGCACAGAAGATTCAGCCCGAAGAAAGGGGGTGAATTAAAGGGGGTGAATTGAACATGAATTCAGCTACACGAGAAGAAATAAAGAGCAGGAAAGAAAGATTGGATCAAGGGAGAAAGCAAAATGAGATAGAAAGGAAAGTTTTTTTAAAAATGCAAAATTTGACATTTTTAAAATCTCCCTGAAAAATTCAAAACCTGAAGGAATGCGACTCCACACTTGTAATAGTTAATTGTTGGTGTAAGAATGGTTGATTGGCTATCATTAACACGAATCACATTGTTAAAACTGTGCTTGCACTTGTAATGGCAAAACTTAACTTTCTAAGGCGCGTCTCATAGGCAAATGCAAAAAGTTTCTAAAATAATGGGGAGGCTAAGAGCAAGATATCGTTTTCGTGAAGCTAATGGCGGAGGGGAGAAACCTGGCCAGCAACTTGTGGATATTAACATTTGACTGGTCATCTGTCCCTCTCCTGAAGTTGCTGTACCATCTAAACATTAATAAAGGTGGGCGTCATTAGACCTGCTGATGTTTTGGCAACAAACTGTGGCCTAAAACTGCTCCAGAAGCCTTACAGGAGTTGGATCAACAGAAACAAAAATAATACAGGGGGAAAAATAAAGTGTGCTGGTTGTGAATAAATCAAACACAATTTATTATTTCATAACTTTTCTCAGGAGAATTTTGATTGACCTCTGTCAGTCGGCAGCGCCAATATTTCAGCAAAAACATTTTCTATATTAGCAGTTCTACTACCGGAAACTATCAGTTGCTCTGTTTCGAACCCTCACCGATCCCTGAATGGATTGATAAATAACAGAGGGCACCAACGTTCCACAAAGCAACAAGCAACATTTCATTGGCAAGTTATTAAATAGGTAATTTCCTGCTTGTCCTGAATTCTGAGACATGCCACATATCAAGGAACTAAAACCTTCAGCTGGGCTATTTCCCTCCCTGCACGCAGTGACATTGTAAGAGAATGAAGGGGAAGGGCATGATGATTTACTGCTGCTACAAAAACCATTTCAGAAACTGCCAACTGTCACTCATTAGGCACGAAGAACATTCACTAGGGTACAAAAACAGATTTGATTAGTTACACTCCACCTTAAAAAGTAAACACAGATCCATACCGTTAACTGCCTTACATTTTATGATGCTATCACTACTCAAATAGTTTCTCTTTACCCTTCCTCAGCTGGCAATTGTTTACGATGACGTCGTAAACTTTAACCATAACTTCGGTGGAAGATAGGCCGGAGACACAGTGCAATCGGCTTATTTATCTCTGCGGTTTCCACAGAAATTGAGGCAGGGTATTCGGAAGACACTCTGTGGAAGTTCCAGGCATTTGTGGGGGATTTATTACAGCACAACATTCTAAAGCAACAAGGTCTGCTGAAAACATGGCTTGGTTTCAGGCTGGTACTTAATTTTTAGGCCAAGGATGTTTTAATTCCTGGGCCCCGTTTAAATGTGGCCGGTCACTTCCCACCCATAACAGTTGGGAAGATGAGCACGGAGAGTCATAGAGTTATACAGCACAGAAACAGGCCCTTTGGCCGATCGTGTCTGTGCCGGCCATCAAGCACCTATCTATTCTAATCCTACTTTCCAGCACTTGGCCCAGATCATAAGATCATAAGGGCGCAGTGGTTAGCACCGCAGCCTCACAGCTCCAGGGACCCGGGTTCGATTCTGGGTACTGCCTGTGTGGAGTTTGCAAGTTCTCCCTGTGTCTGCGTGGGTTTTCCCCGGGTGCTCCGGTTTCCTCCCACAGCCAAAGACTTGCAGGTGTTAGGTAAATTGGCCATTGTAAATTGCCCCTAATGTAGGTAGGTGATAGGGAAAATGGGATTACTGTAGAGTTAGTATAAATGGGTGGTTGTTGGTCGGCACAGACTCGGTGGGCCGAAGGGCCTGTTTCAGTGCTGTATCTCTAAAATAAAAAAAAATTAAAAACTAGGAGCAGGAGTAGGCCGTCCAGCCCCTCGAGCCTGCTCCGCCATTCAATAAGATCATGGCTGATCTTTTTGTGGACTCAGATCCACTTACCCGTGTTCCCACCGTATCCCTTAATTCCTTTATTATTCAAAAAGATATCTACCTTAGCTTTAAAAACGTTTACTGAAGAAGCGTCAACTACTTCACTGGGCAAGGAATTCCATAGATTAACAACCCTCTGGGTGAAGAAGTTCCTTCTTAATTCAGTCCTAAATCTGCTCCCTCTAATCTTGAGGCTATGCCCTCTTGTCCTAGCCTCACCTGCCAGTGGAAACATCCTCTCTACTTGTATCTTATCTAGTCCCTTAATGATTTTATATCTTTCTATAAGATCCCCCCTCATTCTTCTGAACTCCAATGAATATAATCCCAATCTACTCAGTCTCTCCTCATAAGCCAACCCCCTCAACTCCGGAATCAACCTAGTGAACCTCCTCTGCACCCTCTCCAGTGCCAGTATATCCTTTCTCAAGTAAGGAGACCAAAACTGCACACAGTACTCCAGGTGCGGCCTCACCAGTACCTTATACAGCTGCAACATAACCTCTCTGCTTTTAAACTCAATCCCTTTAGCAATGAAGGACAAAATTCCATTTGCCTTCCTAATTACTTGTTGTACCTGCAGACCAACCTTCTGCGATTCATGCACAAGGACACCTAGGTCCCTCTGCGTAGCAGCATGCTGCAACTTTTTACCATTCATGTAATAATCCTTTTTCCTGTTACTCCTACCGAAATGAATGACTTCACATTTATTAACATTGTATTCCATCTGCCAGACCTTTGCCCACTCACTCAATGTATCTATGTTCCTCTGCAAAGTTTCACAGTCATCTGCACACTTTGCTCTGCCACTCATCTTAGTGTCATCTGCAAACTTTGACACCCTACACGTGGTCCCCAACTCCAAATCATATATATAAATTGTAAATAATTGCGGTCCCAACACCGACCCCTGAGACACACCACTAGTGACTGATTGCCAACCAGAATAGCACTCATTTATCCCCACTCTCTGCTTCCTGTTAGTCAAACAATCCTCTATCCATGCTAATACTTTACCCCTGACGCCATGCATCCTTATCTTATGCAGCAGCCTCTTGTGCGGCACCTTGTCGAAGGCCTTTTGGAAATCCAGGTACACCACATCCACTGGGTCCCCATTGTCCACCTTGCTCGTAATGTCATCATAGAATTCCAAAAGATTTGTCAAGCATGACCTGCCCTTCATGAACCCATGCTGTGTCTGCCCAACGGGACAATTTCTATCGAGATGCCCTGCTATTTCTTCCTTGATAATAGACTCAAGCATCTTCCCCACTACAGAGGTTAAGCTAATCGGTCTATAATTCCCCATCTTTTGTCTATCTCCCTTTTTAAACAGTGGCGTCACATCTGCTGTTTTCCAATCAACTGGGACTACCCCAGAGTCCAGCGAATTTTGGAAAATTACCGTCAGTGCACGGTACAATTACGGAAAATTACCGTCAGATCCTTGTATGCTATGGCGTTTCAAGTGCTCATCTAAATACTTCTTAAATCTTTGAGGGTTCTGCCTCTACCATCCCTTCAGGCAGTGTGTTCCAGATTCCAACCATCCTCTGGGTGAAAATTCTTTTCCTCAAATCCCTTCCAAATCTCCTGCCCCTTACCTTAAACGTCTGCCCCCTGGTTATTGACCCCCTCGGCTAAGGGAAAAAGTTTATTCCTATCTATCGTATCAATGCCCCTCATAATTTTGTATACCTCAATCAGGTCCCCCCTCAGCTTTCTCTGCTCGAAGGAAAACAACCCCAGCCTATCCTGTCTCTCGTCATAGCTGAAATGTTCCAGCCGAGGCAACATCCTGGTGAATCTCCTCTGCACCCTCTCCAGTGCAATCACATCCTTCCTATTGTGTGGTGACCAGAACTGTACACAGTACTCCAGCTGTGGCCTAACTAGCATTTTATACAACTCCATCGTAACCTCCCTGCTCTTATATTGTATGCCTCAGCTAATAAAGGCAAGTATCCCTGTGCTGCTGCCTTCAGTGATCTATGTACAAGTACACCAAGGTCCCTCTGACCCTCTGTACTTCCTAGGGTCTTACCATCCATTGTATATTCCCTTGCCTTGTTAGTCCTCCCCAAGTGCATCACCTCACAGAATTAAATTCCATTTGCCACTGCTCCAGCCATTTTACCAGCCCACCTATATCGTCCTGTAATCTAAGGTTTTCCTCCTCACTATTTATGACGCCGACAATTTTCGTGTCATCTGTGAACTTACTGATCATACCTCCTATATTCACGTCTAAAGCATTCATGTACACTACAAACAGCAAGGATCCCAGCACCGATCCCTCCGATACACCATTGGTCACAGGCTTCCACTTGCAAAAACAACCCCCGACCAACACCCTCTGCCTCCTGCCAATAAGCCAATTTTGAATCCAATTTGCCAAACTGCCCTGGATCCCATGGGCTCTTACCTTCTTAAGCAATCTTCCATGTGGGACCTTATCAAAAGCCTTACTGAAGTCCATGTAGACTACATCAATTGCTTTACCCTCATCTACACATCTAGTCACCTCCTCGAAAAATTCAATCAAGCTTGTTAGACACGATCTCCAGCTGTCAAAGCCATGCTGACTATCCCTGATTAATCCCTGTCTCTCCAAGTGGAAATTAATTCTGTCCCTCAGAATTTTTTCCAATAGTTTCCCTGCCACTCATGTTAGACTCACTGACAGGAAGAGATCAAGTGGCCCGTAGTTACCTTCGAGTTTGGAGGTAAGCAGCAGGGAGGGAGTTTCTGCAGGGACTGGCAGGAGGGATTGGGTTTGGGGGGTGGAGAGTGCTAGTTTAGGGGAGGCAATGACTTTGCTCATCTAGCCTGAAGGAAAACTCCTGCTCCTTCAGGCTGTACAATGAAAAGTTTTAGAAACACCTTGGAGAGGCCTCTTCAAAAACAACTTGCATTTAGATAGCATCTTTAACACAGTAAAACGTCCCATGGCACTTACAGGGCCATTATCAAACTAACTGTGTGACAGCTGTAGCTCAGTTGGTAGCACTCTTGCCCCTGAGTTTCTGGGTTCAAGTCCCACTTTGGGGCTTAGCACAAAAATGAAGGCTGACACTCCAGTGCAGTACTGAGGGGGTGCTGTCTTTGGGATGAGACATTAAACTGAGGTCCCATCTTCCTGCTCAGGTGGACGTGAAAGATCCTATGGCACTCTTTTGAAGAAGAGCAGGGGATTGATCCTGAAATGAAGAGTTACCAGCATATAATGAGTTCTTTCTGTTGTCTGCATAGAGTCCAGTTGGTTGAAGATCTCAAACAGGTTTATTACAGCTCAACTATTATACAGTACAGATCTAACTATTTACAGAACCTGCCACCAGGTGTTACAGTAGCAGAGTGATGCAGGCTTGTAGTCACATGGCTGCATCCTGATACTTAGCTCATTAGCATACTATGATCTTAAAGGGACATCACTGTTAATGACAATCACAAAACATATCCCAGGGCATTTTCAAGCTGGCAGGCAGTGAATAGTGGAGTCAGGGATCAGTGCTGGGGCATTAGCTATTTACACTCTATATCAATGACTTGGATGAAGAGACAGAGAGTAATGTATCTAAGTTTGCTGCTGATACAAAGCTCGGTGGAAAGGTAAGCTGCTGGGAGGATGTAGAGAGGCTGCAAAGAGATATAGACAGATTAAGTGAGTGGGCAACAAGATGGCAAATGGAGTATAATGTAGGGAAGTGTGAAGTTTTTCATTTTGGTCGTAAAAATGGAAAAGCAAAATATTTTTTAAGAGGTGTGAAACTGGTAAGTGTTGATATTCAGAGAGACTTGGGGGGAACTCGTACAAGAAATGCACAAAGTTAACATGCAGGTGCGGCAGGCTATTAGAAATGGCATATTGGCCTTGATTGCAGGGGGATTGGAGTACAGGAATAAAGAAGTCTTACTACAATTGTACAGGGCTTTGGTGAGACCTCACCTGGAATAAAGTGTGCAGTTTTGGTCTCCACACTTAAGAAAGGATATACTTGCACTGGAGGCAGTGCAGCGAAGATTTACTAAATTGATCCCTGGGATGAGGGGGTTGTCCTATGATGAGAAGCTGAGTAAATTGGGCCTATATTCTCTGGAGTTTAGAAGAATGAGAGGCGATCTAATTGAGACATACAAGATTCTGAAAGGGCTTGATAGGGTAGAAGCTGAGAGATTGTTCCTCCTGGTCAGGCAATCTAGAACGTGGGGGCACAGTCTCAGAATGAGGGGCCAATCATTCAGGACTGAAATCATGAGAAATTGCTACACTCAAAGGGTTGTGAATCTTTGGAATTCTCTACCCCAGAGGGTTGTGGATGCTCCATCATTGAATACATTTAAGGCTGGGATAGACAGATTTTTGGTCTCACAGGGAATCAAGGGATATGGGGAGCGGGCAGGAAGGTGGAATTGAAGCCCAAGATCAGCCATGATCGTAGGGAATGGCGGAGCAGGCTCAATGGGCCATATGGTCGACTTCTGCTCCGATTTCTTGTGTTCTTGTGTTCTGACCAATATCTATCCCTCAATCAAAATCACAAAAACAGGTTATCTGATCATTATCACATTGTTATTTATAGGAGCTTACTGTGTGCAAATTGGCTGCTGCATTTCCTACATTACAACAGTGACTACACTTCAGAAGTACTTCATTGGCTGTAAATCGCTTTGAGATGTGAAATGTGCTACATAAATGCGAGTCTTTCTTGCCTAATTTTAATACCGAGCCACACGAGGAGATATTAGGATAAATGGTGAGGTAGGTTTTAAGGAGCATCTTAAAGGTGGAGAGAATGAGGTGGAGAGGTATAGGGAGAGAATTGCAGAGCTTAGAGCCCAGGCTGCTGAAGGCATGGCTGTAAATGGTGGAGTAAGGAAAATCAGGGATGTGCAAGAGGCCAGAATTGAAGGAACACAGAGATCTTGGAGGGTTCCAGAGCTGGAGGAGGTTATGGAGATTGGGTAGGATGAGGCCATGGAGAGATTTAAAAATAAGGATAAGAATTTTAAAATTGAGGCATTGCCGAACCAGGAGCCAATGTAGGTCAATGAGCACAGGATTGATGACCAGCTGCAGACCTGCTTCAGCCTGGCAGGGCTGCACTATTCAAGCACCAGTTAAAATTGAATCGCGACCATAGAAGCATAATAGGACACCAATTTACATAAATTAATGAGGTATCCTGTTTCCTTTAGGCGGCCACCTCATCCACCTGCAGGTTAAAATGATAGATGCTGAGAAAGGGACAGGTCCAAAGCCGGTCAAGTATCTTGACCATTTATAACTGCCCATTCGTCCAGTTTCCCCCCAACTGGATAGGTTTAAAAATGAACCCAAAGTATCGTTCAATTTATCGTGAGCATTGTCACAGGAGATCCGGCAATTTGAAAACTAATATCACGGCAAATTAACTCTGAACATAAATTAACAGTTTGCAAATTAAAAGATACATGAATGCTGTTTCGACACGATGCTGTTATTTTATTAATGGAACAGTCTTCATCATATGCTTTCATCAAAATTAATGTGCATTGAATTTCTAAATAATTGAGTAGTGCTTGCCATTTATTTAAATTAAATGAGAAACATTATGTTGTTTGAAATGCCAAATATCATAGTGACAGGATTTCATTAACATTTAGAATGTATATGTTTTCTTTTCTCCATCCAGAGGAGTTGATCAAGGTCTTTGGCCAAGATAATCTTGATTTATTCTTTCTCAGATTTTCTTTCTGAGACCAGAAATGGGGGCAAATTTTATTCAGCTGTTCATACTTTTTAGCTAAAGTGGTGTTCGCATTAGCTCACAGGGGGTTGTTGATTAATGTCAGCACATACTCAGCGCAACGTACTTTTGGAGGTCAGCATCATTGCAAGGTAGTCCTGGGCGGGGTCTTGGGGGGGTTGCTGTCAAGGGACTCACAGGGTTGTTCCGAGTCCTGTGTTTGGAGCTTAAGGGGACCAACACTTTGGAACGAATTGCCCTGTCCAATGCTTGCTAATTTGTGTGCAGCAAGCGGCCCCACGGTAATGTGTGACCTTTAGGTCTTGACAATCTTGATGCCCAGGCAACTCAATTCTTATCAGCTTGGACTGATAAGTGGCAAGTTACATTCGCACCACACAAGTGCCAGCCTATAACCATCTCCAACAAGAGAGAATCCAACCATCTCCCCCCTGATATTGAATGGCATTATGATTGCTGAATCCCCCACTATCAACATCCTGGGGGTTACCATTGGCCAGAAACTGAATTGGCCCAGCCATATAATTACTGTGGCTACAAGAGCAGGTCAGGAGGCTGGGAATTTTGGGGCAATAACTCATCTCCTGACTCCCCAAAGTCTGTCCACCATCTACAAGGCACAAGTCAGGAGTGTGATGGAATATGCTCCACTTGTTGGAGCTGCACTCATCCAGACAACACTCAAGAAGCTCGACACCATCCAGGACAAAGCACCCCTCTTGATTGGCATCACCTTCAACATTCATTCCCTCCACCACCAATGCACAGTGGCAGCAGTGTGTACGATCAACAAGGTGCACTGCAGCAATTCACCAAGGCTCCTTCGATAGCACCTTCCAAACCCGCGACCTCTACCACCCAGAAGGTCAGGGGCAGCAGATGCATGGAAATACCACCACCTGCAATTTCCCCTCCAAGCCACACACCATCCTGAATTGGAACTATATCGCCATTCCTTCACTGTCGCTGGGTCAAAATCCTGGAAATCCTGGATGCATGGAAACACCACCACCCTTCCTAACAGCACTGTGGGTGTACCAACACCACATGGACTGCAGCAGTTCAAGAAAGAGGCTCACCACCACCTTCTCAAGGGCAAGTGGGGATGGGCAAAAAATGCTGGCCTAGCCAGCGATGCCCATATTCCGGGAAAGAATGAAAAAAAATCCAAATTGTTTGCCGGCTTTCTCTCTTTCCATTTTGTAAGCGTCAAGGTGTGGAAAAGTCTGTTTATCCTTCTGTTTCCTTATTCATAGGTCAACCCGAAAATGGGACACTTCAATCAGATGCATGGATTTATGTGCCCCTTGAGGCACTACCATACACAAATGCTAAGGCTTAGGTACTTCTGCTTCACATGACAATAGAACAGATGATCTGCTCTCCATTCTTCTTTCCATGCAACCCAACATCCATTAAACTTTGTTCATGCTGTTCTGGTGAACAACAAACCATGTTTGACGCAATCTTTTTACTAATGTAGATGCTTGCAAAGGTTACCAAGAGCCCCAGGTCCTGTGGGCTGTGAGAGTAGGGATGGAGTTGCCAACTCTGATGAGACGCATTCCTGGAGGTTTTGTAACCTGTCCTTCAACTCTAACCATCCCGACCGGTCCAACAGCATTTTTCCCCATCTCCAATGTTTTTATATCTAATAAATGAAAAAAAAACACGTTTTTTTTTAGTGCCCCTCTGCTTTTTTCTCCCAGGCCAGCAGTTCCCAGGAAATTCGTGGTTAGTTCCTCGGGACTTCAGGACAATTCTGGAGGGTTGGCATCCCTACATATGGAGCATCAGCATCCTGCAATTAATATGTCTCAATCACATGACTAGTGGAAGGATATTTCAAGGTCATATTTTATAGTCATGAAATTGGCATATATTTTCCTTTCAGTTCTAATCAGATGCCATTTGACATGGGGAGACAACAATAACAAGTCAGATATGGGTGTAATGGATCAGAAATGCCCACATTTGCTCACAACAGCAATGTCATAATAAGACAATGAGGAAACATTTAGTTCATGTCTGCAGGAATACCACTTAACTATGAATTTCAATCAATTGGTTTCAATCTCATTTCATAAGCCTTTATCAAATTGAGCACAGTAGACATGTAACAACATCGACTATCTGAGTAATATTTTCATTTTAATTGTTCCCTGCTTTCATTATAAAATTTAATGTGAAAACAGTTGAAAGAAATGTTGCATGTTTTGCCTATTAGTCATTTTTTAAAAATAAGAAACAGCTATTAAGCCATTTTATACTGTTATCTAATTACAATTCACTTGCATCTCTAGTGTACCACTAGTTTATCAACCAAGCTACTTAGCTGTATGTTTCATAAATATACCCTCATTGTTTCAAATCTCTGGATTAAATCTATCTGATCTCCAGAGGTGTTTTAAAAGACAATTCCAGCTCAACTCAGAGCACTGAAAATTATTTACAGTTTTTTGTAGAATTTTACAGCACAGAAGGAAACAAATTAGGGCGGCACAGTGGCGCAGTGGTTAGCACCGCAGCCTCACAGCTCCAGGGACCCGGGTTCGATTCCAGGTACTGCCTGTGTGGAGTTTGCAAGTTCTCCCTGTGTCTGCGTGGGTTTTCTCCGGGTGCTCCGGTTTCCTCCCACAAGCCAAAAGACTTGCAGGTTGATAGGTAAATTGGCCATTATAAATTGTCACTAGTGTAGGTAGGTGGTCGGGAAATATAGGGACAGGTGGGGATGTTTGGTAGGAATATGGGATTAGTGTAGGATTAGTATAAATGGGTGGTTGATGTTCGGCACAGACTCGGTGGGCCCAAGGGCCTGTTTCAGTGCTGTATCTCTAATCTAATCTAAAATCTAATCTAAAATTAGCCCATCATGGCTGTGCCAGTTCTATGAGAGAGCTTATTCAATTAGTCCTATTCTTTCCCCACAGCCCTGAAAATATCTCCTTTTCAAGTATATATCCAGTTCCCTTTCAACATGTCACGAAAGGCTAGCACCCAGGTAAAAAAAAAGCAATCAAAAAGGCTAATAAAATGTTGGCCTTTTTCTGAGCAGCATGGGACTGCATATCAGACGAAGTGATACTTAAACATAGAAACATAGAAAATAGGAGCAGGAATAGGCCATTCGGCCCTTCGAGCCTGCTCCACCATTCATTATGATCATGGCTGATCATCCAACTCAGTAACCTGTTCCCACTTTCGCCCCATACCCTTTGATCCCTTTAGACCCAAGAGCTATATCTAACTCCTTCTTGAAAAGGCCTCAACTGCTTTCTGTGGTAGCGAATTCCACAGGCTCATCACTCTCTGGGTGAAGAAATTTCTCCTCATCTCAGTCTTGAAAGGTTTACCCCGTGTCCTTAGACTATGACCCCTGGTTCTGCACTACCCCACCATCGGGAACATCCTTCCTGCATCAACCCTGTCAAGTCCTGTTAGAATTTTATAGGTTTCTATGAGATCCCCCCTCACTCTTCTGAACTGCAGCGAATATAATCCTAACCGACTCAATCTCTCCTCATACGTCAGACCCGCCATCCCAGGAATCAGTCTGGTAAATCTTCGCTGCACTCCCTCTATAGCAAGAACAGCCTTCCTCAGATAAGGAGACCAAAACTGCACACAATATTCCAGGTGTGGCCTCACCAAGGCCCTGTATAATTGCAGCAAGACATCCCTGCTCCTGTACTCGAATCCTCTCGCTATGAAGGCCAACATACCATTTGCCTTTTTTACCACCTGTTGCACCTGCATGCTTACCTTCAGCGACTGGTGTACGAGAACACCCAGGTCTCGCTGCATATTCCCCTCTCTCAGTTTATAGCCATTCAGATAATAATCTGCCTTCCTGTTTTTGCTACCAAAGTGGATAACCTCACATTTATCCACATTATACTGCATCTGCCATGCATTAGCCCACTCACTCAACTTGTCCAAATCACCCTGAAGCCTCTCTGCATCCTCCTCACAACTCACCCTCCCACCTAGTTTTGTGTCATCTGCAAATTTGGAGATATTACATTTAGTTCCCTCAACTAAATCATTAATGTATATTGTGAATAGCTGGGGTCCTAGCACCAATCCCTGTGGTACCCCACTAGTCACTGCCTGCCATTCGGAAAAAGACCCATTTATCCCTACTCCTTGTTTCCTGTCCGCCAACCAATTTTCTATCCATCGCAATACACTACCCCCAATCCCATGTGCTTTAATTTTACACGCTAATCTCTTATGTGAGACCTTTTCGAAAGCCTTCTGAAAGTCCAAATAAACCACATCCATTGGCTCCCCCTCATCAACTCTACTAGTTACATCCTCGAAGAATTCTAGTAGATTTGTCAAGCATTTGTTGAGTTGCACAGAGCCTTGGTCACACCCCATTCAGTTTGGGCACCCTGCTGCAGGAAAAATATATTGGCCATAGAGGGCTAACAGTACAGCTTCACCAGAATTATACTAGGGCTTAAAGGCTGAATTATGGGGACAAATTGCATAAACTCGCCTTTTCTTTTGTTGAGTTTGGAAGGTTGAGGAATTTAACGTGATTAAAAGATTTGATCAGGTAGATACAGAGAAACTATTTTTTCTGGTGGGAGAATCCAGAACAGAGGAGAACAATCTTACAGTTAGAGCTAGGCCAGTTCAGAGTGAAATTGTGAAGCACTTTTCCCACAAAGAGAATTAGAAATCTGGAACTCTCACACTTTCAAAGTTGAGGTCGATAGATTTTTATTGGGTAAGGGATTAAGGAAGATGGAGCAAAGGTGAGTAAATGGAGTTAAGGTACAGAACAGCCATGATGTACTAATATGGTGGAACACATTTAAAGGGCTTGGGAGTGAGGTCCTGGGAGTGACAAGAATACAGTTTTCGCAGTGTAATTGCGACCATGTCCTGAACAGCTTCCAAGTATGCAACACCTTTAATGTAAGAAACATCCCAAGGCCTAAGGAAAATGGGTTTTGAGTCAGAAATAGAGGGATTAGATGGGGAGACTGAAAGAACCTAAGGACATAAGAAATAGCAACAGGAGTAGGCCATATGGCCCCTCGAGCCTGCTCCACTATTCCCTAAGATCATGGACGATCTTCTCGCTCAAATGCACTTTCCCGCCTGATCCCCACATCCCTTGATTCCTGAGGTGCCCAAAAATCTATTGATGTCAGTTTAGTTTAGTTTAGAGATACAGCAATGAAACAGGCCCTTCGGCCCACCGAGTCTGTGCCGACCATCAACCACCCATTTATACTAATCCTACACTAATCCCATATTCCTACCACATCCCCACCTGTCCCTATATTTCCCTACCACTGACCTATACGAGGGGCAATTTATAATGGCCAATTTACCTACCAACCTGCAAGCCTTTTGGCTTGTGGGAGGAAACTGGAGCACCCGGAGAAAACCCACGCAGACACAGGGAGAACTTGCAAACTCCACACAGGCATTGCCCAGAATTGAACCCGGGTCGCTGGAGCTGTGAGGCTGCGGTGCTAACCACTGCGCCACTGTGCCGCCCATATATTCAATATATTCAACGACTGAGCATCCACTGCTGTCTGGGGTAAAGATTCATAACCTGCTGAGTGAAGAAATTTCCCCTCATCTCAGTCCTAAATGGTTGACCCCTTATTTAGCGACTACGCCCCCTGATCCTAGACTCTCCAAAGAGATGGGAGTAAGTTTCTAAAGGCAGAGAAGCAGGTGGTAAGACTTAGAGTTTGCAGAAGTGACTCCAAAGGGGGAAAGCTCTGTCTGTAATGGTAGGGTACAGAGGGTTCCACAAGGGTCAGGAACATGAGATCGGAGTGTTTGGGAGAACACGCAGGGCTGGGGAGACTGCCAAGCTAGAAGGCAAGACCATAGAAAGATACCAGGTCTGTATCCTGTTTGGCCTTTGCTTGGCGTTTCCTCAAGCAGACAGGCCAGGCATATCCTGCTTCCGTCTTCTTTGCTCGTGGCATCAAAAAAGAAAGCAGGACTTGCGCCACCCATTAGAATTCCTGCCAACACAATGCTCTGGTGCTTCCAAGGTACAGTAAAGCTGCATGAAGCATTGAACACCTCCAATAAGTTAACCAACCCTCCTGGCTAATTACTCTCAGTGTTGCATCCCTTTATGGCGAGACCTGTCAGCACTGGGCATCATCAATTGGCTTTCTCCCTTCTCCCAACGAGTGGCTGCATTGAATTCCATCTGCCACAGTTTCACAGCTATACCACTACTAACACCACCTCCAAGTTTCCCTCCAGGGCACACACCATCCTGAGTTTGAAATATATCACCATTCTTTTATCGTCGCTGTGTCAAAGTCCTAGAATTCTCTCCCTCATGGCACTCTTGGTGTACTTTCCCCATATGTACTGCAGCAGTCCAAGAAAGCAGCTGACCACCTTCTGGTTAGGGATGGGCAATAAATGCCAGCCTGATCAGCGATGCCCACATCCCCTTAACAAATAAATAAAGTCCCAGCCAGATAGAATCACAGAATTGTTACAGCACAGAAGGAGGCCATTCGGCCCATCGTGTCTGTACTGGCTCTCCAAAAGAGCAGTTTACCTAGTGCCACACACATTTGAAGGACTCTGAGCTGCAGCAGTCCCCCAAGCTGTCTTGACATAGGTCAATGACATGGGCACTTCATACCAAGCAAACATAAACTCCACTTTTGTGGATGTCTTAGCTCCACAATTTGGACTCTTAACTGTTGAATTTCCGTTCGCCGGTTGCCCAATCAACCACCATAACTTTGGAAGATCGGCAAAATATCATGGAGTAACAGCTGTGTAACATGGTTTCTTCAGGATTTCTTTTACTGAAATTACAGCGGATAGTCAGGAGAATCCCTGCAAAAATTATTGGTAACATGTTCTGATACATGTCAGGCACTTGGTTAGCCAAGAAAGAAAAATAAAGACTTGCATTTATTTAGTGCCTTTCATGACCACTGGATGTCCCAAAGTGCTTTATAGCCAAAGATGTACTTTTTGAAGTGTTGTCACTGTTCTATTGTAGGAAATGCAGCAGCCAATTTGCACACAGCAAGCTCCCACAAACAGCAATGTGATAATGACCGGATAATCTTTTTTCTAATGTTGATTGAGGGATAAATATTGGCCAGGACACTGTGGAGAACTCCCCTTCTCTTCTTTGAAACAGTACAATGGGATCTTTTAGATTCAGACGGGGTCTCGGTTTGACGTTCCACTCAGATCAAGCTTGGTGAACCAGGCCAGACATTGATTAACTACTTCACTTGTGATACAACTAATATGTAAATGTGTTACAATAATTCTTTGATAGCTCGCATTTTTCTGTTCTATTTAAGCAATTAGGATTAAGCTAGAGAGCTGACTTTTTAAAAGCTAGTTTAGATTCATAAGCTACATTTTCAGCAGAAAATCACACCTCATGACTGCTGTAGGGGAATCAAATTCCTTCAGTGAAAATTGCTGGAATGACTAATTGGAGTGAAAAGTCAAAGAGCCACTTGAGGCGGTTTCAAGTTATAAAATTTCTCTATTGCATAATTTTATATGAATTTGTAGCTAGACAATGGTGCTGGGATTTTTAATATGAAAGTAGTGACAGCTGCTGTGTCTAGGGTTAGCAACTCTGGTTGGATGTATTCCTGGAGGTTTCATTCCACGACCTCAAACCATTCCACCGAAACAAACAGCTTTTTATCCCACTTCTGATAATTTTACAACTCATAAACAGAAGTGTTCAAAGAAAATAGAAAAGACACACAATTTCTGCTGATGTCACCCTTGAAATTTCTCATGGGTTGGCTCGCAGGCATTTGCAGAAGATTATTCTTCCATTCCTGGAGACTCCAGGTCAATCCTGGAGGATTGGCAACCCTAAAGTTTCTACCCTTGAAATTCTGTGTTCTCAGTCCTTCCTCACCTGATTCAGAAGTTGCATAGGGAGGAAGCCAGGGAGGAAATAACAGATGTGCTGAGGATCAGCTTCAAATCCTCACTAGATACAGGCAAGGTACCAGATGATTGGAGGTCTATGAACATTGTACCATTGTGTAAAAAAGTTGCAAGGAATAGGCCAAATAATTATAGGCCAGTCAGTCTGACCTCGGTGGTGGGTAAATTGTTAGAATCAATTCTGAGGGACAGGAGAAACTGCTACTTAGAAAGACACAGATTAATCAGGGATAGTCAGTATGCCTTTGTTAGGAGAATGTCATGTCTTACTAACTTAATTGAGTTTTTTGAAGAAGTGACGGGGGAGGATTGATGAGGGTAGTGCAGTAGATGTGGTCTACATGGATTGTAGTAAGGCATTTGACAAGGTCCCGCATGGCAGACTGACTGGTCAGTAAAATGAAAGCCTATGGGATACAGGGGAATGTGGGAGGTTGGATCCAGAATTGGCTCAGGGACAGGAAACAAAGGATAGTAGTTGACGAATGTTTTCGCGAATGGAAAGCTGTTTCCAGTGGCGTTCCACAGGGCTCAGTGTTGGGTCCCTTGCTGTTTGTGGTATATATTAATGATTTGGACTTAAATGTGGGAGGCATGATTGGGAAATGTGCTGATGACACAAAAATTGGCCGTGTAGTTGATAGTGAAGAGGATAGCCATAGACTCCAGAATGATGTCAATGTTTGGTTGAGTGGGCTAAAAAACGGCAAATGGAATTCAATCCAGAGAAGTGTGAGATGATGCATTTGGGGAGGGCAAATAAAGCGAGGGAATACACAATAAATGCGAGGATATTGAGAGGGGTAGAAGAAGTGACAGACCTTGGAGTGCATGTCCACAGGTTCCTGAAGGTGGCAGGACAGGTAGCTAGAGTGGTGAAGAAGGCATATGGAATGCTTTCCTTTATTGGCTGAGGTACAGAATACAAAAGCAGGGATGTGATGTTGGAACTGTATAAAACGCTGGTTAGGCCGCAGCTGGAGTATTGCGTACAGTTCTGGTCACCACATTACAGGAAGGACATAATTGCTCTGGAGCGAGTACAGAAGAGATTTACAAGAATGTTGCCAGGGCTTGAAAGCTGCAGCTATGAGGAAAGATTGGATTGGCTAGGGTTGTTTTCCCTAGAACTGAGGAGGCTGAGGGGAGACTTAATTGAGGTGTACAAAATTATGAAGGGCTCCAGATAGAGTGGACAGGAAGGACCTGTTTCCCCTAGTGGAGAGGTCAGTTACCAGGAGACACAGATTTAAGGTAATTGGTAGAAGGATTAGAGGGAACATGAAGAAAAACTTTGACACCCAGAGGGTGGTGGGTGTCTGGAATTCACTGCCAGGATTGGTGGTGGAGGCAGAAACCCTCAATTTTTTTAAAAGGTACCTGGACATGCACCTGAAGTGCTGTAACCTGCAAGGCTATGGACCAGGTGCTGGAAGGTGGGATTGTATCGGGCAGCTATTTTTTTCGGCTGGCACGGACACAAAGGGCTGAATGGCCTCCTTCTGTGCCATAATTGTTCTGATGGTTCTATGGGATGGCTGGGAGACCAGATTTACTGCAGAACTCACAGCAAAAGTCCATTTCACAGCAAATCAAAGCTTATTTTACAGAATCTATTCAAAAAGAGTCTGCAACAAACAGAATACATGAGAAAAACTACAGCAAGGTCTCACGAGAACAGCAGTTATTCTCTACCAAAATGCAGTGACTGGCTGACAGTTACATAACACAAATTATGTGTGTAAAATCAGTTCCAGTCATTTACAGCAGTGTGGTCTCCAGGCGTGAATGACGGGGGACTTACCCAAATTCCATTCTCCATTCTGGCCGAGTTATGGGACGGGATTTAAAGCCCCTGCCCCCCACCCCCCGGCCGCCGGAATTGGCCTGGGGGGGGTGGGGGCGGAGCTGTAAAAGTGGGTGGAAGGGGGGGGGATGTTGCCATGTTCATCACCTACCTGCCACCCCCCTCCTATATTACCAGCAGCAGGGGAGGTGGCAAATGGCTTGCCCACCCTTAGGCCATTTGAGGCCCTTAAGTGGCCAATTACTTGCCACTTAAGGGCCTCTTCCTGCCACCGCTGGTATCATACCAGCAGCAGAAGGGCACTTCAGCACCTGAGGAAGCTGTGTAGTAATACATGGTGGCCTCCTTGCAAGGTGGGCAGATGGAGTGGAGATCCCTCCTGATCAGGCACACTGTGCCCCACGCAGGGCCCCACCCAGCGGCACAGGCCGTCCCCGCTAAAAAAAAACCCCTACCCTATATTCTGACCCCCACCTTCCTTGGGACCTAGCCAATCGTCCCTGGTGAGCCCCAACCCCACTTACCCTTTTGGAGGCCAACGTCCATAGTCCTTTTCTAGCTGGGTGCAGTTCCAGTTGTGGCCTCCGTTCCCAGTGGCGCTGCTGAGACTGAAGAGCTGCCAGCCCTCTGATTGGCTGGCAGCTCTTGGAGGAGGGACGTCCTACCTGAGAGGGGCGGAAACCCCCGACTAAAACCAATAAAGGGCATGAGCCACACAAAATAGCAGCGTGGCTTTCAGGCCTGGCAGAGGCAGGCTCGCCACCCCCCACCCCCCCCCAGGCTTTCTAGCCGGTGGGCGGGGCCACCACCTCAATGTTTAATTCCTGCCATGATGTCACTATATGCTGCTATAGAAGTGGTTAATCTCACACTGCACCACTTCAGGCTGTTCCGCCCCCACAAGCACTATGGGGCATAGTTGATATTGATATAATGGGACTTTTTGATTTGCCCCGGTTCACTGTGATGCAAGAACATTACAACACCAAGAAACGACTGAGTATGCTGGATACAGCAAAGGCTATGATGCCTGACAATACCCCGGCTGAAGTACTGAAGACTTGTGCTCCAAACTAGCCATGCCTCTAGCGAAGCTGTCCCAATACAGCGACAACACTGTATCTATCCAACAATGTGGAAAATTGCCCAGGTATGTCATGTCCACAAAAAGCAGTACAAAACAAACTGGTTAATTACCGTCCCATCAGTTTACTCTCAATCATAAGTAAAGTGATGAACGATGCCATTGACCGTGCTATCAAGTGGCAAGTGCTCAGCAATAAACTGCTCAGTTTGGGTTCCTCAGGGCCACTCAGCTGTGGATCTCAATACAGCCTTGGTCCAAACTTGGACGAAAGAGCTTAATTCAAGAGGTGAGGTGAGAGTGACTGCCCTTGAAATCAAGGCAGCGTTTAACCAATTGTGGCATCAAGGAGCCCCAGCAAAATTGGAGTCAGGGAATTGGGGGAAAACTCTCCACTGTTTGAAGTCGTACCTAGCGCAAAGAAAAATGGTTGTGGTTGTTGGAAATCGATCATCTCAGCCCAGGACATCGCATCAGGAGGTCCTCAGGGTAGTGTCCTAGACCCAACCATTTTGCCAGGAAATGACTATCTCCAACAAGAGAGAATCTCCCATCTCCCCTTGATATTTTTTTTTTATTCATTCATCGGATGTGGGCGTCACTGGCCAGGCCAGCATTTATTGCCCATCCCTAATTGCCCTTGAGAAGGTGGTGGTGAGCTGCCTTCTTGAACCGCTGCAGTCCATGTGGGGTAGGTACACCCACAGTGCTGTTAGGAAGGGAGTTCCAGGATTTTGACCCAGCGACAGTGAAGGAATGGCGATATAGTTCCAAGTCAGGATGGTGTGTGGCTTAGAAGGGAACTTGCAGGTCGTGGTGTTCCCATGCATTTGCCGCCCTTGTCCTTCTAGTTGGGAGAGGTCGCGGGTTTGGAAGGTGCTATCTAAGGAGCCTTGGTGCATTGCTGCAGTGCATCTTGTAGATGGTACACACTGCTGCCACTGGGCGTCGGTAGTGGAGGGAGTGAATGTTTGTGGATGGGGTGCCAATCAAGCGAGCTGCTTTGTCCTGGATGGTGTCGAGCTTCTTGAGTGTTGTTGGAGCTGCACGCATCCAGGCAAGTGGAGAGTATTCCATCACACTCCTGACTTGTGCCTTGTAGATGGTGGACAGGCTTTGGGGAGTCAGGAGGTGAGTTACTCGCCACAGGATTGCTAGCCTCTGACCTACTCTTGTAGCTACGGTATTTATATGGCTACTCCAGTTCAGTTTCTGGTCAATGGTAGCCCCTAGGATGTTCACTGTCCTGGGTCAAAATCCTCCCTAACAGTACTGTGGGTGTACCTACACCACATGGACTGCAGCAGTTCAAGATCACTCAGCACCACCTTCTCAAGCACAATTAGAAATGGAAAAACAAATGCTGGCCTTGGGAGTAACACACACAGTCCAAGAACGAATAAACAAAACAGTCTGAACTTTGATTTCCTTCACAAGTGGGTGCTCAGTAAGATCCGGTCTCCTATTTTCGGCAGCAAACTAACTTCTAACAAATTGGTTTCACTAAATGGATTTCAGCTCACCTCTTGGATGTTTGCTGAACTCATGCGGTTGAGGGTAATCAAACATTTGCGCTCATCAATCGTCCAGACGAGGAGAGTGAAGCATTTCAATTATGTTCTGAAGGGCTTTTTACAAATAGCTCCCTCTGAAGGATCACCATGGCAACCTTTCCTTCATAAATTCAGGTTGGGCTATCAAGCAACTCCTAATGCAACAACACAAGTTGTCTTCATCACAGCTGCAGCTACTCTGTGGAAGACAGATACAAGTCAATCTAGACAACATAAATGGTAATAAATTGAATGATAGACCAGCGCAGACACAGAATGGGAAGTGGAACAGACGCAGCTAAGTGCTGTGGTGCTGACATTGAAGATTTAGTTTTTGTGCAAGAACGATCAGTACAAACTGCAAGTAAATCTACACAGTCAAAGCCCAAAATCATTATTGCAAAAAGAGACTATGGCAATTGAAAGTTGAAATGCTGCATGCCCATCTACTTGATCAGAACTGAAGTCCAGACTTGATGAGTATTTAACCTTCCCCATGCTGCACTACAATCAGTGCTTGCTACATCTCCTTAAAGGGTGTGTGCCGGAGGTAACTTCATTCACAATTATGTGATGCAGTCATGATCTCTGTGACATTCTAAATTAATACATGCATAGATGTTCAAATTACTATCTATAATTTCTAATAAATCTCCAGCTCTAATGCAGCTATCTAAATGTCACAAATAATCTGTTTTAGTGTTGTTAATTGAGGGATAAATATTGGCCAGGACACGAGGGAGAAATCCCCTGCTCTTCCTCCAATAAGGCCAAGGGGGATCTTTTCCATCCAACCTGAGAGAGCAGACAAGGCTTCAGTTTCACATCTCATCTTAAGGAGGGCACCTCCAACAGTGCAATACTCACTCAATACAACAATGAAGTGTCAACCTATATTATGTGCTCAAGTTTCTGAACTTAAACTCACAGCGTTCTGAATCAGAGGCAAAAGTGCTTCCAGTTGAAGTTGAGGGAGACCAGGAAGAGGCCCACAAGAAAACCATCAAAAATAAGAAAAAGTCACTTTAACTGGGCCTATTGTGGCCGTGGGACCTGTTATCCCAGGCTTTGGTGCAGGGGCATCGCAGTGCGGGCAACAACTAAAAGCATTTCACCAGACTCCACGGTTTAATGAGGCCTGTGACTGCCTGTGGTGGGTGGGCTCAATGCTCCCAAAAACCCCGCATGTTAAAATGGTGGCTGCCAACAACGCAATGGATAGCATACCAGGCCACCAATTAACCCTCTCATTTCCAGATGATGGATTAAAATCTGGGCTAAGACATCTTGTAACTGCTAAATGGTCATGAATGGCAGTTTCAAAGAAAAGTGTTTAGAAGATAATATTGTACCATTGCAATGTTACACTGTGCTCCAATGCATCCATGGTGTCATGTAAATGTTTGTGCATGAACCTTCAGAGCTCTCTGCTGCATTCAATGATATCACTCTTCTTACCCAACTGAGCCTAAGTAAGATTGAAACCAGTGCTGTCTGTCAGCAGCAGGTCTGCCAGTTTAATGAGGCTGGTGTCTGAAGGCATATCAGGATGGATCTTGCTGCTGCTGAGAATAATGTGCTCTTTGTTTCCCCGTACTGCTTTTTAATGGAACACAGACAAATTGAAAAGAATCTAAACAATGGTTATTTCCTGATGAGGGTCTCTGAAAATGCTTGGGCTGGCTTCAGGGTTCAAAAGTAACAAAGCTACTAATTATTACAGAGGGCTCTGTCTCAAACTAGGCTGTGAGCCTTCTATTCTCTGAATTGTTGTTGGGTGGTTTATTTGTAATGTAACGCCGCCTCTGCAGGACATAGGAACAGGAGTCAGCCTTGCAGGAGTCATTTCTGTCATTCAGTTAGATCAAGGCTGATCTGTATCATAAGTGCATCTATCCATAGAAACATAGAAAATAGGAGCAGGAGTAGGCCATTCGGCCCTTCGAGCCTGCTCTGTCGTTCATTATGATCATGGCTGATCATCCAACTCAGTAACCTGTTCCCGCTTTCTCCCCAATTCCTTTGATCCCTTTAGACCCAAGAGCTATATCTATCTCCTTCTTGAAAACATACAATGTTTTGGCCTGACTTGGTTCCATTACACTTAGTACAAACAAAACCTAACAAAAATCTACCAATGTCAGTTTTGACATTTGCAATTGGCTCCAAACCTCAACAGCATTTTGGGGGCTGGTTTTCCAGATTTCCACTACATTCATGGCCCTTGTACAGGTTTTTGCTTTAGTAGAAGCTTTTAGAAGTCACAGTAACATTTTCACTGCTGCTGTTGCTTTTGGCCATAAAACCTCTTGTATAAATACAAGAAATGCGTCTTTCAGATGAGACGTTAAACAAGGCCCCATTGGCCCTCTCAGGTGGATGTAAAAGATCCAGGCACTATTTTGAAGAAGAGCAGGGGGAGTTCTCCCTGGTGTTCTGGTGAATTGTTATCCCTCAACCAATGTCATTAAAAACAGATTTTTCTGGTCATTATCCCATTGCTGTTTGTGGGAGCTTGCTTTGCATAAATTGTCACAAATTTCCTGCATTATAACAGTTACTGCATTTCAAAAGGTACTTCATTGGCTCTAAAGTGCTTTGGGACGTTCTGAGGTCATAAAAGGCACTACTTAAATGCAAGTCTTTCTTTTTATGAAGAAAAGTCTATCCACCTGCATCTTTCCCTTGATGTTATCAGTTTACCCAGAGTAGATGGGAAACCACGCCCCTCTCTTAAACCTTTACAGTGTGTGATATTGGTGAAATTAGGGCTGCAACTGCGAAGCCACATTATTTTGTTGGCTTGTATCAAAGCCGAAATCAGTAGCAACAGTGAAAAGTCACCGTGTCTGCCAAAAGCTTCTACTAAAGCAAAACATCTAAAGAACCTCATTGTTATTAATGATTGGGCTGCAAGCTTAGATTGCAGTAGTTCTAATGTGTTGCTTTATGTCTGTTGCATTTACTTAAAGCTTTGTTACACCTTGGATAGGGGCAGATGCACCTAATTATGTTGGAGCAAATTCTTGAAGCCCAGGAGTAAAAGGATATATAAGAGATAGATGGGACTGGGGGATGGATAATATTTACCTTCACTGCTTCGACCATGAACTGGAAATGAAAATGAGGCAGGTTCCATAAAGGACAGATAATCTTCTCCATTGGATCTTTATGCCTGAAAGGGTGGTGGAAGCAAATTCAGCAGTAACTTTCAAAAGGGAATTGGATAAATACTTGAAAGGAAAACATTTTCCAGGCTATGGCAATGAGCGGAAGAGAGTAGGGATGAACTGGACAGCTCTACCAACACAATAAGCCAAATGCCTTACTTCTGCATTGTGTCATTCTATAATGTTGTGATCAACTTACTGCCCAAACAATGAAGATGAAAATTGTTCTCTACAACTGCAAATATTGTCTATACCTCTCCGTTTGCTTTTCTGTCTCTCCTCCTTCCTTTCACTTTTCGCGCCTTGTTCTCTCTTGTACACTTATTTTCTCCTTTCTTTTTTTTCATCCTTCCCTTGTCTCTCTCCTCATTGTTCCTCTTTTCCCTTCTCACTCTGTGCACGCCACATTCTCCAATGGGCCAGCACCTTCCAGAAATCTGCTCACTATTGATTCCAGTACATGCTGATCCTGCGATCAAAGGTTTCTCTTAAAATGATCCTCCATCTGTTCCAGTATGTACCCTCCTGCACTGTACAAGTTTGATCTTTAAACTCAACAGCAGTGTGGATTAATAAGAATGGATGATGTGCCACCTGCTACTACATTCATTTATTTGGCTGTGTGTGGCTTGCTCCTTGTTCATTGGTATCTTTAACAAGTCAATCCTAAATGGGCCTCACATACTAAAGAGTCATGGATGCACGGCATCGACTCAAAGTTGGAGCAGGGGAGGTAAAATCCCTGCAAATGTTTAATAATCAATTGGAGGATGCAACCTGAGAAGTTCAGGGTCACTCTCGATGATTGAACTATGAACTGAATGGTCTTTCTCGTCCGTAGCTCTCTTTCAACAGTGGATGAGTTTCCAACTCACCTCCCTACCCACCCACCCACCCAAAATCAACTCGGAGTTAAAATCAGAGCCCAGATATAACACTACATCTGGTCCTGACTGGGTGGTAACTCCCGACTTAGGGTGTCCCTGCCCCCAAACCTGTCTCCCTTGTAGGGGCAGGTGTATGCTGTACCCCGCAAGGCCATCCCAGAAGCTTTGTGGCGTAGGTGGGATCGGGACTATCCATGGTTACAGCAGGAGCCAGTCAGAGCAACTGAAGGAATTGGGCCCCAGTGGTTTTATGTTCTTCATAAACCAACCATCTCCCTATGGAACTAAAGTATCCAACATCGTTCTGGGGTTGTCAGTTTTAATTATGAATAGATTCTTTGTGTTCTCTACATATTTAAAGGGAATTCCCAACAGACTAGTATTTGCAGTACCAGATGTCCCATAGTTGGATCTGTTGCATTTATATTGCATCTTTAACATAGTAAAATGTACCAAGACGCTTCACAGAAGCTTTATCAAACAAGATTTGATATTGAGTCACATAAGGGGATATTAGGGCAGATGACGAAAATCTTGGTTAAAGAGGTGAGTTTGAAGGAGTGTCTTAAAGAAAGAGAGGTAGAAAGGCAGAGAGGTTTGGAGAAGGATTTCCAGAGCAAAGGCTTTGCAGATGTTGATAACTTAGGTTGTTGGACTAATTGTAGGAGGTTAGGAGGAATGTAGCAGGAAACCAGAATTAAACCAGAGGGTCAGCCATCAATTCCTAGGCAGTAGGGTGGATAGATTTATGGTGAAGAGTTCATCTTGGAGAGTAGTAATGATGTCAAGCTTCAGTCATAATAAATTTCCATTAGTCTTCATAAAACTCAAATTCAGATCGCCTAGATATTGAACCAGCCTTATTTTAAGGACACAGTAATGAACGTTTCACAGAGCCAAAGGAGGCAATTCAAATACATGTCCAGTTAAATACTAATCATTTTAAAAAGTAAGCCAAGTCATGTCATTTAATTGGCAATAAGGTACAATAGATTTTCTTATAAATGCATCAGTCTTGGATCAGCGATAGAACTCTCACCTCCATATCAAAAGGTTGTGGGTTCGAGACATAATCTAGGCTGACACTCCAGTCTTTTGGACAAAACATTAAACTAAGGCCTCAACTGCCCTCTCAAGTTGATGTAAAAGATCCCATGCCACTATTCAAAGGAGAGCTGGGGGTCTTCCAGACCAATATTTATTCCTCAACTAAAATAACTAAAACAGATGATCGAATCATTTGTTTAATTGCTGTTTGTGGGATCTTGCTGTGTGTTAATTGGCTGCCCTATTTCCCTACATTACAGCAATGGCTACACTTCACTACTAGTCCATTAGCTGTAAAGCCCTTCAGGGAGATCTGAGGTCATGAAAGGTGCCATATAAATGCAATTTCTTTCTCTCTTCCTTTCTTTCAAAAATTATCATTCTTATGCAACTATTTTGGGGTGCTTCTCCATTGTCCTAGTGAGTAAATGTACCTCCTGGTGGGTCACTGAGCCACACATACCAGAAAACATTCTCGGATACTGACTATGGGTGCTCAAAATGGAAAATGTTCCATTCCCCAGCACAAAACAGAAGGCATTCTATTAATAGAGATTGCATGTTATATAAATGCTGTAATATGATTCCAAGTTAAACAATACAAAGCAAACCTTTGAAGGAAGTAATCCCAAAAGTTTTTTGTGTGAGGCAAACCCAGTCTACCTTTTTTTTTAGAAAAAGGGATACCATGTTGGAGCCAATCTATAATGGATCCAATGTTAGGTCAGGTTAGGACCAGTAGGAAATCTAGAATTAGGCTGAGGGAACAGATGTAGAGGGTGCATTTTACAGCTGCATGTTCCTTCTGTAAGTTTGAACAAGTTACACCATCTTTACCATGTTATAGATACCTGAATATAACAGGGTTAATTCAATTGATCATGAAGGTTTAGAATCCTGTTAAGAGACAAACTTGTCTGCATTTTATTACAAGTCGTGGTGTTTTGTTCTTTATGACTAGAGATGTTTACAGACTGTAATCGATAGGATCCTTACTGTGAATTAAAATAGGCAGTGTGAGGCAGTTAGGTTATGGAAAACAGAACACTGAGATCAATAAGGAGCTCAGACACTCTTCAGTTCCATTTATAGATACTCACATATAGGGCACACTTGAATTTAAGCCAAATTCTTTCTGTGAATGCATCTAAAATGTTATGTTGCTGTCCATCTGATACCATCATAATAACCCTGGCCAGACTGGCCTTGGAACAAGTTAGAGGTGATATGCAAGCTGTTGTTGTTTTGTAGATTCCCTTTTCCACTCGGAGCCTCTAATTTCACTGCTGCTTCCCAGTTTTGTTCTGGGGCTGGACCTATGCTTGTTGTAACATTTACTGCTGGACAGTGTTGAAGTGCCACAAGCTATTGTTGTCTGTAGGTTAGTAGGTAGGAGTCATATGTTTGAAGTGGAAGGTCATGAGTTCAAAGCTCACTCTGGAGTCTTGAGACCAAAAATGAGGCTGACATTCCAATGCAATACTGAGGGAGTGCAGTGCTGTTGGATAAGATATTAAGCTGAGGCCTTGTCTGCCCTCTCAGATGAGTATATAATGTCCCCTAGTAGTATTCAAAAAAGAACTGAAGAGTTCTACATAAACTTAAGCTAATCCAAAACTCTGCTGCCTGTATCCTAACATTGGTTAAGTCCTATTCACCCATCACCCCTGTGCTTGCTGACCAACATTGGCTCCTTTTCAAGCAATGCCTCAATTTTAAAATCCTCATCCTTGTTTAAAAATCCCTCCATGACCTCCTATCATTGTGACCTCCTATTGCTGTAACCTCCTCCAGCCCTACATCTCTGCGCTCCTCCAATTCTGGTCTCCTGCACACCCCCAAATTTAATCACTCCAACATTGGTAGCTATTTATTTATTTATTTCAGCTGTTTAGATCCTAAGCTCTGGAATTGCCTCCCTAAACATGCCCACCTCTCTACCTCTCTTTCCTTCTTTAAGACACTCTGGAAAACTGAATTATTTGACTAAGCTTTTGGTCACCTGTCCTAATATCTGCTTGTGGGGCACAGTATCAAAGTTTTCGCTGGTCTCTACTGGTTTCCCATCACATTAATAATCTTCATCCTCGCCTGCAACTCCTTTCAAGCCTCATTGCACCCTTCTGCTGCAACATTTCCCACTTCTGGATTGATGTCTCAACCTTCCAGTGAGGTTGCTCCACCATAAATGATGGACCCTTCAGTAATTAGGGCCTTGCAGTCTTGAATTCTGTTCCTAAATTCCTTGGCACTTTGCAAACCCTCTTCCAGACCTACCCCTTCAACCTTGCCTCCGCGAATTTCTGCTCGGTATTATCGAAGTTTGCCCCTTCTCATGAGAACCCTTAGAACTGTATTGTATTGAAAGGACTATATCAGTGGAAACTGTTGTCATTGCTATGCTTTGAATCATAATATCATAGAAATTTACACCACAGAAGGAGGCCATTCAGCCCATCATGTCCATGCCTTCCGACCAGAAGCCATCCAGCCTAATCCCACTTTTAAACTCCTGGTCCATAGCTTTGTAGGTTACAGCACTATATGTTACGAGGATTTCTGTCTCTACCACCCTTTCAGGCAGTGAGTTCTACATCCCCGCCAACCACTAGGTGAAAACATTTTCCCTCGAATTCCCTCTAAACCTCCTACCCCTTAACCTAAATCTATGCTCCCTTGTTATGGGCCTCTCAACCAAGAGGAATTGGGCCTTCCTATCCACTCTAGCTAGACCCCTCATAATTTTATACAATTCAATTAGGTCTCCCCTCAGTCTCCTCTGTTCCAAAAAAAATCCTAGCCTATCCAATCTTTCTTCATAACTAAAATTCTCCAGTCCAGGCAACCTCCTTGCAAGTCTCCTTTGTAACCCTCTATAGTGCAATCACATTCTTCCTATAGTTCAGTGAACTATTATTTAATTTGTCTGCTTTCTGTTGGCCTTTTCAGCAAGCTACAATTCAAGTTCGTCATGTCTGCTAACATGGGCCTCACCCAAAATATACTGTCATGTTTCTACACGATGGGCTGAGTTTTATGCTCGCAGTGGGGGTCCCAACGGGGACAACTCCACCTCAACGGTTTGAGGACCCCCCATTTTACGGAGATTAAGGAACTAATTGGTTCTATCGGGGCTGCCATCCCTTTAAAGAACAGCTGCTGACCTATCAGAGGGCTGACAGCTCAGCAGTGTCACTAGAAGAAGAGGACACCATAGAAGGACAGCACCCTCCAAACCAGGTAAGTGGGGTCTGGTGAGCTGGGGCCTGATAGGGTGGGGAGGGGTGTTGCTGAGGGTAGAGGGGTTGCCACGGGACAGCCATTGCTGCCACGGGGCCCTGCAATGAGCCAAAGAGTGTCCGAATAGGAGGGCCTCCCACCCCAGCCCACAGGTAAAATGCCAGTGGCGACTAGAAGAGGCCCTTAATTGGCTACTTTAGTGGCTCAATTGGCCTCTGGGCAGGAGGGCCATCCTCCACCTTCCCTACCATTGGCAAGATGGCAGGAAGTCAATGGGCACTCTACCCCTCACCATTTTACGGGCCTCCCCACCTCCCAGCCCATCCCCAGAGGGTTGGTAAAATCCAGCCCAATAACTGTTGTGGTATCTGTTTCAGTAATGATGTTCCAGATGGAATTCTACAATTCTAATAGAAGTCTTCAAAATTATGAAATGTTTTGATTGAGTAGACACAGAGAGAATGTTTCCACTTGTGGGGAAGAGCAAACCCAAGGCCATCAATAAAAGAGAAGCACCATGAAATCAAATAGAGAATTCAGAAGAAATTTCTTTACCCAGAGAGTGGTGAGAATGTGGAACTCTAGTATAAATGCGTTCAAGGGGAAGCTAGACAAGTTTATGAGCGAGAAGGGAATTGAGGATGATGCTGGTAGAGTTAGATGAGGAAGGATGGGAAGATTCTTGAGTGGAGCTAAAACACCAGCGTGGACTGGTTGGGCCGAATGACCTGTTTCTGTGCTGTATATTCTATGTATTCCTATGTAAAACAGTGTAAGCTTCTTTCAATTGATCTTGCAAGTTACATAGAATTTACAGCACAGAAACAATCCATTTGGCCCAACTGGTCAATGGTGTTATTTATGCTCCATACAAGCCTTCTCCTAACCTGCTTCATCTAACCCTAACAATTCTTTTCTTCCTCATGTGTTTATCCAATTTCCCCTTAAATGCATCTATTCTATGTGCCTCAACTACTCCATGTGGTAGCAAGTTCCACATTCCCACCACTCTTTAGGTAAAGGTGTTTCTCCCAAATTGGTGATTGGATTTATTGGTGACTATCTTATATTTATGGCCCTTAGTTTTAGACTCTCCTACAAGTAGAAACATCTCAATGACTAGCCCATCAAATCCTTTCATAACTTTAAAGATCTCTATCAGGTTAACCTTCAACATTCTCTTTTCCAGAGTAAAGAGCCCCAACCTGTTCACTCTTTCCCAAAAGTTATAACCTCTTTAATATGTCTAATTGTCTATTTGTTACAACTATCATAATAATAGACAACCATTTCCAAACTCCCACTTGAAAAGAATTCCTGTGGTCATCTCATTTGTTCATCGGGTTTAATTAGACTTTGACCAAGCTTATACCCTTTTCATCCCATTTGAGCATTAACAAAATCTGGCCACTACTTCTGATTTGTCTCTCTTTATGTTGGCTTGTATAATGATGATGTTAGCCACTGCTTCGAGTATTCTGGTTTCACGGAGAGCATTCAGAGGTCCTTTACATCATGTCTATAGGTTATCATTATTAACATGTAACAATTCTGGCATCCTAAATGCTTCAAGAGGCAAACAAGATAGTTGAAAGCTGTGTCTCAGTCAACCAGATTATTATTCATAAAACATGTAAGGATTTGGCAGTTTGTGCAAATGAATCTCTTGATCTGGGCATCATGTCAGTGAAATAAAATTCTTACTGTCTTTGCCCATAATATTTCACATAGTTGTTTTATTAACTGTGCCATAAAGTTATCTCCTTGATCAATTTGCAGTGTTTTGAACTTTGTTGTCATCCCACTGATTTTGGCACAGGCAATTGTTTATGACTATCAGCTCACCAACAGATGTCACATCCACTTCAAGAAAGAAATAATCTGCATTTCTATAGCACCTTTCATGACCACAGGATGTCCCAAAGTGCTTTGTAGCCAATGAAATGTGGTCACTGCTGTAGCATAGGATTTCAATGTCATTTCTTTGATCTTTCTTCATGCCTTTTTAAATCTTTCTTTATCTACTTATCCACTTCTCTAATATAGATGCTGCTTCCATCACTATTCCTGGTCAGGCACTTCAAGCCCTAACCACCATCTGTATGTTTAAAAAAAGTTCTAATACTTGCTTTGCTCCTTTGGTACTTATTTTATATCAATGGTCTCACGGATCAGTGGAAATAGTTATTTCTTCTTCTATTTTCCAAAACCATTCATTTGTGAACATCTCCATCAGATCTTCTCTTAGCCTTTTCTGTTCCAACAAAAATAAGCTCCAGTCTCTCGAGCCATTCCTCATAACTGAAGCCTGTCATCCCTGGTACATCTTGGTGAATCTCCTCTCTACTCTTTCCATAGCCTTGACATCCTTCTGAAAGTGAAAGCTGAACACCATTTTAATCTAACCCACCCAGCAGCAAACTGACAGGATTGGATCTGTTTGACTCCTGCCCAATTGAAGTCCATGAGAATTAAAAAGATAGAGTGTAAAACAAATGCCCAATTCAATTCTGTCAGTTTTTCACTGTGCAGGTTAGGTTAAAACTATCCCCAATATTCTAACTGTGGCCTAACCAAATGGTATTATTAGATTTAATATTCCCTATTTGCTTTTGGGCTCATTGATATTGTTTATAAAGCCTAGGATCCTTTTTTTATATAGTTTTGTTAACTTGGCCTCCCACTTTAAAGAGCTATATATCAGAACACCTAAGTTTCTCCGCTGTGCTACTCCATTTACAGTTTTAGTTTAGTTTAGTTTAGTTAAGTTTAGAGATACAGCAATGAAACAGGCCCTTCGGCCCACCGAGTCTGTGCCGACTATCAACCACCCATTTTATACTAATCCTACACTAATTCCATATTCCTACCACATCCCCACCTGCCCCTATATTTCCCTACCACCTACCTATACTAGGGGCAATTGCTAATGGCCAATTTACCTATCAACCTGCAAGTCTTTGGCATGTGGGAGGAAACCGGAGCACCTGGAGGAAACCCACGCAGACACAGGGAGAACTTGCAAACTCCACACAGGCAGTACCCAGAATTGAACCCGGGTCACTGGAGCTGTGAGGCTGCGGTGCTAACCATGTGGTATAATGTCCTCTCCTTACTCTTCCTTCCAAAATGTATTACCTCACATTTCTATACATTAAACTTCACCCAACATCTATCTGCCCAATGTATCTATTATTCTGCTGAAGCTTCTTACAGTCAGCTTTATAGTTAAGCAGACTCGCTCTTTATGTCTGCAACTTTTGATATAGTGTCACTTGTACTGCAGAGAGAGAGAGAGAAGTGCAGTTATCCCAACACTGATCTCTGGGGATGATATTGATTTGTCCTTCCAATCTGAAGAACATCCCTTAACTATTAAACTCCATTTTTGGATCTTAAAACAACTTCCTATCCATGTTGTTATATTCCCTTTTACATCATATACCTCAACTTTACCAATAATTACCTCATACGGTACTTCGCCAAATCAATATAAACAGCATTTACTGCATTTTCTTTATCAATGCACTCTGTTATTTCTTCAAAGAACTCTATTAAATCTGTGGAACATAGCTTGCCTTTATAAACCCATGCCAGTTGTCCTTAATCCATGTCTTCCTAAGCAAGTGTTAATTTTATCCCTTCTTATGGTCTCTAGAAGCTTAACCACTACTATAAGGCAGACTAGCGAACAGTTATTTGGTTTATACCTTTCACCGTCTTTAAACAGAGGTGATGTATTGCCAATCTTCCACTGCCCTGGCACAACTTTCATATCCAAAGATGTTTGAGAAATTGTGGTCACTCCTTTAAGTATGCGACCTTCAGATCTCTTAATCTAGATGGATGGAGGATTAGTTCAAGTAATGGATACATTATTTAAGATCTGTGATTCTTCCTGAGGTTAGTGTCACTTGGTAAAGTGGGCTATTAATTTCCCAATGTCTCATTACTTGTTACAATGACCTAAAGGCATCAACATATATGGTTGGAGGATTGCTTCATGCAAATAACTTGATCTATGACTCTACATCTAAGGTTAGATCTGGACAATAAAAAAAGCTGTTCGACTTTTCCGGTAGGGCAGACACCAAAATGCTGCTACTGTTTGTAGCTATTCCTATCAGGAAATCTGCTGTCATGGTATGTCACACTCGTCTACTTTGAGCCACCTTCACACATCCATTGTAGCTTGTCTGAAACCGCTGTGTTACGTCCATCATCCAGCTACGCCTAGGTTGACCCCTCTTTCTGCTGCCCTCCTCTTTTCCCAGTAGAAGGGATCTCTGTAGCTTTTCAGCTCTGATCAAGTGGCCGGAATACTGACATTTTCTTTTCTGGGTATCACTTTTTAGAGTTCTTTTTGCTCTTGCAATTTCATTTGTCTTATGGGGTCTGTATAAGGAATTTTAATCATATGTTTTAGCATACACATTTCAAAGACCTTATTTTCTTCCACAGATCTTTACCTATTGTCCAATTTTCTGAGGCATACAGTTTTTTCCTTGTTAAAAGCTTGAGCTTTTTTGTTAACACATCCCCTTTATCTTCACAAAATTGCTTCTAGCCCTGACTTTGACATTGCATCTACCATCTTCTGTTACCATTTGTCCTAAATAGACAAACTTATCTACTTGTTCCAGTGTGACATCATCCACTTCAATCTTCACTCTAGTTTCTTCTAATGCATTTCTTCTAACTGCCATTGTTTTTGTCTTTTTGGTGTTCATACTCAACCCATATTCTAAACGTCTGGATATTACTTGATCTGTGATATTTTGTAGGCCCTCTTCTGATTCTGCAAGTAACGCTGTGTCATCAAGATGACATTTCTATAAAATATCACCTCATTATTGATGCTGAATCATTTGCAGACATCAAGGCACCAATATGTACTCAGGTCTGTGAGGAGAGTAGGGGTGTGGGAGGAAGCTTTTCCAGAAACGTGGGAGCACTGGTTTCCCAGGTGTCCTGCTGAAATCACAGGATGTCTTTCACACTTTCTCAGCAGGTTTCCAGCCTCTCAGACAGCAGGATTGACAGGCTGGCTGCCGAGTGAGCAGGAAAGTAGCTGGTAAGCAGAGGTCAAGTAAATAGATCAGAAATTGTGCAGGATGTGGGAGAATCAGAAGACAGGGGGCAGCACTCCTACTCCTCCTGGCCCACAAGCAACACTGTAAATGTACTTATCTCATTGATCGGGTCCTTCTCACTTCCGTTTACCTGGCTTAAAAATAAAAAGCCTGTTAAACTTGAGGCACACATTCTCCTTAAAAGCTTTGACCACATTACAGTACACAAATACCTTTATTTTATTAATTCTTAGGATATGGCCATCAGTGTCAAGGCTGACATTTATTGCCCATCCCTTGTTGCCCTTGCATAGGTGGTGGTGACCTTCCTAAACCACTGCAGACCATGTGGTGAAGGCACTCACACAGTCCTGTTAGATAGGGAGTTCCAAACTTTTGACCCAATGATGATAAAGGGACGGCGATATATGTCCAATTTGGAATGGTTTGTGACTTGATGGTATTCCCATGCACTTTCTATCTTTGACCTTCTAGATGATAAAGGTCGTGGATTTGGGAGGTGCTTCTGTTACAATGAACTGGGGGTATTTCTCTTTGGGGTCCCCAATCTCCAACTAGAATTAGGCACTGGATATCATATAATTAATGCAATTTAATGGCCTTTAAGGTTGGCAGCTATTACAGTCTCTCTAACTTCACCATTATCTCATTATTAGTATCAAGGCAACCACAGAAATATCTGCTCAGCATCCAGTCAGCAATAGTTATACAGTTATTGACTCGAGCTTTTAGTTGATGAAACACTAAGGGCCTCTTTGCCCAAAGAGATGTAGTCTGTCTTCCAGCCAACAAAGCTAACTTGCTTGTGCTTCTGCTGAAAGGCATTTGGAATTTTAGTTCCAGTGTACAAAAGGCAAGTCTCTCACTTCGTACTATATACCACATTGCCATGTTTATTGCTAAATTTCTGTTCCCTTTTAGACATTCTACCAGCAACCTACATTGTAAATTCCTTTTCCTATTTAATCAACCGC